>NC_092132.1:52724246-53036246 GCF_043159975.1 Macaca nemestrina | reverse complement strand
TCTCCTTGAAGAGATCCCTTACTTTCCTTGTTACCTGTATTCCCAGGTATTTTATTCTTTTTGTGAAAATTGTGAGTGGGAGTTCATTCAGGATTTGGCTCTCAGCTTGTTTTTTGTTGCTGTGTAGGAATGCTAGTGTTATTTGCATATTGATTTTGTATCTGGAGACTTTGCTGAAGTTGCTTATCAGCTTAGGAAGCTTTTGGGCTGAGATGATGGGGTTTTCTAGATATGAGATCATGTCATTTGCAAACAAAGATAATTTGACTTCCTCCCTTCCTGTTTGAATATGCTTTGTTTCTTTTTTTTTTTTTTTTTTTTTTTTTGCCTGATTGCCCTGGCCAGAACTTCCAATATTATATTGAATGGTAGTGGCGAGAGAGGGCATCCTTGTCTTGTGCCAGTTTTCAAGGGGAATGTTTCCAACTTTTGTCCATTCAGTATGAAACTGATTTTGGGTTTGTCATATATGGCTATTATTATGCTGATGTATGTTCCTTCAATATCTAGGTTATTGAGAGTTTTTAACATGAAGGGATGCTGAATTTTATAGAGAGCTCTTTTTACATTTATTGAGATAATCATGTGGGTTCTGTCTTTAGATCTGTTTGTGTGATGAATCACATTTATTGATTTGCATATGTTGAACCAACCTTGCAACCTGAGGATAAAGCCTACTTGATCATGCTGGATACACTTTTTGGTATGCTGCTGGATTCAGGTTGCTAGTAGTTTATTGAGGATTTCCGCATAAATGTTCATTAAGAATATTGGCCTAAAGTTTTCTTTTTTTGTTGTATCTCTGCCAGGTTTTCGTAGTAGGATGATGCTGGCCTCAGAATCAGTTAGGGAGGAATCTCTTAGTTTCAATTTTTTGGAATAGTTTCACTAGACATGGTAGGAGCTCTTCTTTGTACCTCTGGTAGAATTCAGTGGTGAATCCATGTGGTTCTCAGTTTTATTTTTGGTTGTTAGGCTATTTATTACTGCCTCAATTTGTTATTGGTCTGTTCAGGAATTTGATCTCTTCCTGGTTCAGTCTTGGGAGGGTATATTTGTCAAGGAATGTATCAATTACTTCTAGATTTTCTAGTTTATGTACATAGAGGTACTTATAGTATCCTCTGATTGTTGTTTGTGTTTCCGTGGGATCGGTGGAGATATCCGCCTTATCATTTCTGATTGTGTTTATTTGATTCTTCTCTCTTTTCTTCATTACTCTAGTTAGGAGTCTATCTATTTTATTAATTTTTCCAAAAACCAGCTCCTGGATTTATTGATTTTTTTGAAGGTATTTTTTGTGTCTCTGTCTCCTTTAGTTCAGCTCTGATCTTGGTTATTTCTTATCTTCCTCTAGCTTTTGGGTTTGTTTACTCTTGATTCTCTAGTTCTTTTAGTTGTGATGTTTGGGTGTTCACTTAAGATCTTTCTAGCTTTTTGATGTGGGCATTTTGTGCATAAATTTCTCTCTGAACAGTGCTTTAGTTGCATCCCAAAGATTCTGGTACATTGTCTCTTCATTCACATTAGTTTAAAAGAACTTCTTGATTTTTGCCTTAATTTCATTAATTACCCAATAGTCATTCAGGATCAAGTTGTGCTGCTTCCATGTAGTTGTGTGGTTTTGAGTGAATATTTAAAACTTAAGTTCTAATTTGATTACACTGAGGTCTGAGAGACTGTTTGTTATGATTTCAGTTCTTTTGCATTTGCTTAGGAGTGTTTTACTTCTGATTATGTGATCAATTTTAGAGTAAGTGCCATGTGGTGATGAGAAGAATTTATATTCTATTGTTTTTGGGTGGAGTGTTCTCTAGATGTCTATTATGTTCACTTGATCCAGAGCAGAGTTCAGATCCTGAATATCTTTGTTAATTTTCTGTCTCGATAATCTGTCTAATATTGTCAGTGGTATGTTAAAGTCTCCCACTATTGTTGTATGAGACTCTAAGTCTCTCTGAAGGTCTCTAAGAATTTGCTTTATGAATCTGGGTGCTCCTGTATTAGGTACATATATATCTAGGATAGTTAGCTTTTCTTGTTGAATTGAACCCCTTACCATTATGTAATGCCCTTTTTGTCATTTTTGATTGTTGTTGGTTTACAGTCTGTCTTGTCAGAATTAGGTTTGTACCCTCTGTTTTTCTTCTTTTTGACCATTTGTTTGGTAAATTTACCTCTTTCCTTTATTTTGAGCCTATGTATGTCTTTGCATGTGAGATGATTCTTTTGAAGACAGCATACCAATGGATCTTGGCTCTTTATCCAGCTCACCACTCTATCTTTTAATTAGGGCATTTACCCATTTACATTTAAGGTTAGTATTGTTATGTGTGGATTTAATCCTGTCATCATGATGCTAGCTGGTTATTTTGCAGACTTGTGTATGTAGTTGCTTCATAGTGTCACTGGTCTATGTACTTCAGTTCATTTTTGTAGTGGCTGGTAACAGTTTTTCCTTTCCATATTTAGTGCTTCCTTCAGGAACTCTTGAAGGCCTGCTGGTAATGAATTCCTCAGCGTTTGCTTGTCTGAAAAGGATGTTATTTCTTCTTGCTTATTGATATTGTTTGGCTCTGTGTTCCTACCAGAATCTCACATTGAATTGTAATAATCCCCACATGTCAGGGGCATTTCACCTGTTGGCACTCCATTCTCTCTCTTGCCCCCTGTGAACAGGTGCCTTCTGCCATGATTGTAAGTTTCCTGAGGCATCCCCAGCCATGTGGATCTGAGTCAATTAATCCTCTTTTCTTTATAAATTATTCAGTCTCAGTATTTCTTCATAGCTGCATGATAGTGGGCTAATACACTTATGAAGCATAGTTTAGCTGGATATAAAATCCTGGGTTGGAAATTATTTCCTTTAAGAATGCTGAATATTGGTCCCCAATCTCTTCTGGCTTGTAGTGTGTCCACAGAGAGGTCTGCTCTTAGTCTAATGGGCTTCCCTTTGTAGGTGGCCTGGCCTTTCTTTTTTGCTTCCCTTAACATTTCTTCTTTCATTTCAACCTTGGAGAATCTGATGATTATGTGTCTTAGGGTTGATTTTCTTGTGGAATACCTTACTGGGGTTCTCTGCATTTCCTGAATTTGAATGTTGGCCTGTCTTGCTAGGGTAAGGAAGTTCTCCTGGATGTTATCCTTAAGTATATTTTCTAACCTGGTTCCATTCATCCCATCTCTTTCAGGCACTCCAATCAGTCATAGATTTGGTCTCTTTACATAATCCCATATTTCTTGGAGGTTTCATTCATTTCTTTTCATTCTTTTTTTCTGTATTATTGTCTGCCTGTCTGATTTAAGAAAGATTATCTTCAAGCTCTGAGATTCTTTCCTCCTGGGTCTATTCTGCTATTAATATTTGTGACTGCATTGCGAAGTTCTTGGAGTGTATTTTTCAGCTCTAACAGGTTGGTTATGTTCTCTAAACTGGCTATTTTGGCTGTCAGCTCTTGCATTGTTTTATCATAATTATTAGCTTCTTTGCATTGGGTTGTAACACGCCTTTTTAATTTTTTTTTAAGCTCAGTGAAGTTTGTTATTAACCACCTTCTGAAGTCTACTTCTGTCAATTCAGCCATCTTAGCTTCAGTCCAGTTCTGAGCCTTTGCTGTAGAGGTGTTGTGGCCATTCAGTGGAAAAGGTGCACTCTGGCTTTTTGAGTTTTCAGCATTTTGGGGTTGACTGTTTCTCATATTTGTGGGCTTATCTATCTTTGGTCTTTAGGTTGCTGACCTTTCGATGGATTTTTGTGGGTTGTTGTTGTTTTCTATTTGCTTTACTTTTAACAGTCTGGCCACTGTTCTGAAGGGCTGCTTCAGTTTCCTGGGTGTCTACTCCAGACCCTAGTTGCCTCGGTTTTTCCTGTAGCTGGAGGTACTACCATTGAAGGTTGTGAGACAGTAAAGAGGCAGCCTGCCCCTTCCTCTGGAAGCTCCATCCCTGTGGGGTACTGACCTATTGCCAGCCTGGATGTGCCTGTAGGAGGTGGCTGGAGACCCTGGCTAAGAGGTCTCACCCAGTCAGGAGGAACAGGATCAGGGACCCACTTAAAGAAACACTCTGGCTGCTTTTTGGTAGAGCAGTTCTGCTGTGTTGGAGATCCCTTCATTCCCTGATCAGTTTGAGTTCTCCAAGGCCCATAGGCTCCACCGGTTGAGAAATGTGAATTGCCAAGGTAGAGGCTGGCCTTGCCCCTCAGGCACTTTGTTCCAGGGAGAACATGTGCAAGGGTGGCTGGAGGCTGCAGCTGGGAGGACCTGGCTGGAAGAACCTGCCCTGCAAGGAGGAGTGGATCAGGGCCCCATTTAAAGAAACAATTTGTCCACACCTTTAAAAAACAGCTGTCGCCGGGCGCGGTGGCTCACGCCTGTAATCCCAGCACTTTGGGAGGCTGAGGCGGGTGGATCACAAGGTCAGGAGATCGAGACCATGGTGAAACCCCGTCTCTACTAAAAATAGAAAAAATTAGCCGGGCGCGGTGGCGGGCGCCTGTACTCCCAGCTACTCGGGAGGCTGAGGCAGGAGAATGGCGTGAACCCGGGAGGCGGAGCTTGCAGTGAGCCGAGATTGCGCCACTGCACTCCAGCCTGGGCGACAGACCGAGACTCCGTCTCAAAAAAAATAAAAAAAATAAAAAAATAAATAAAAAATAAAAATAAAAAACAGCTGTCTAGAGGTGGGGAATTTCTTCTGCCCTTGTTGGCTTGGACTCTCCAAAACCTGCAGGTTGGAACACATGAGTTTTCCAACCAACCTAGGTGGCAGCCTTCCTCTCCCTAGGGAACTCTATACCAGGGAGAGATCAGAGCTCTATCTCTATTACATACAAGTGGGCATGGCTAAAAGGCCTGGCTGGGAGATCCTGCCCAGTGAGGAGGAATGGATCGGGGTTCCACTTAAAGAAGAAGCCTGGCCACGATCAGAAAAAGCTGCTGTGTTGTGCTGTTAGGGGGACCCTCCCTTGTCCAGACCATTTTGACTCTCCAAAGCCCACAGGCTGGAACTGCTGAGCTGTCCAACCATCCTTGGTGGTGGTCCTCCCCTTCCCTGGGTACTTTGTGCCAGGGAGAGATCAGATCTCTGTCTCTAATACATGCCAGCAGAATGGCTGGAGGGTCCATCTGGGATGTCCTGCTCAGTGAGAAGGAATGGATGGGGGCCCTGCTCAAAGAAGTATTCTGGCCACAATCTGGCAAAGCCACTGTGTTGCACTGCTGGGGGGACCCTTCCTCATCTGGATTGTTAGGACTCTCCAAAGCCCACAGGCTAAAATGGCTGAGTCAACCAAGCAGCAGAGATGGTGCTTGCCTCTCTCCACAGGGCTCCATCCAGTCTCAGGCAGGCTCCACTCTGTTGCTAGTGGCTGGCTCAAATTCCAAGCTGGTGGGTCTTATGAGGTACTAAGGAAGTGGGGACCCACAAAATGACACTGCTTGGCTTCCTGCATTCTGCCGCTTCTTAGGGGTATGTGTGGAATTCTTGCCATGCCTGAATTGCAGACTCGTTTGCTGCAAATCCCAGGTCTAGAATATTTAAAGCTCCTCGGTCTCTGAGTGTGCCTGAGCAGCTGCTCTGTGAAGACTCCATCCAGCTCTATGTGTCGGATCCAAGGCTCTGGTGGCAGGGGCTCACAAGGGTATCTCCTGATCTGCAAGCTACAAAGATCTGTGGGAGAAGTGTGGTTTCCCAGGGTCATACAATCACTCACCACTTCCCTTGGCTGGGGGTGGGGGTTCCCTTGGCTCCATGTTGCTCCTAGGTGAGCTGTTGCCCCACCATGCTTTTCTTTGTTCTCCATGTGTTGAGTTCTTTCCCTAATGAGTTCCAATGTGGGAACCTGGACATTTCAGTTGAAGATGCTATATTCACCTGCCACTTTTGTTCCTCTCCTTGAGTGCCATGGACCACAGCTGCTTCTAATCATCCATTTTGGTTGGCCCCTCCCCCTAAACTTTCATCTTAAAACTGCTTTTGCTACATTCCATAAGTTTTTGTGTGTTGTGTCTCCATTTTAGTCTCAAAATATTTTTCTATTTCTCTTTTGATGTTTCTCTAGACTCAGGTTGTTCAGGAGTGTGATGTTTAATTTCCACATATGTGTAAATTTTTTAGTTTTTCTCCTGTTAATGATTTCTAGTTTCATAGCATTGTGTTTGGAAAAGCTACTTGATATTTATACTGAATGGGGAAAAGTTGAAAGCATTTCCCCTGAGAACTGGCACAAGACAAGGATGCCCACTTTTACCACTTATGTTCAATATAGTACTAGAAGCCCTAGTCAGAGCAATCAGACAAGAGAAAGAAATAAAGGGCATCCAAATTGGAAAAGAGAAAGTCAAACTCACTGTTTACTGAAGATATAATTATATACTTAGAAAACCCTAAAGACTCATCTAAAAATCTCCTAGATCTGATAAACAAATTCAGTAAAGTCTCAGGATATAAAACCAATGTACACAAATCAGTAGTGCTGCTTTACACCAACAGGGACCGAGTTGAGAATCAAATTAAGAACTCAATCCCTTTTACAACAGCTGCAAAAAAAAAAAAAGAAAAAAAAAAAAGAACCTCGTGATTATACTTAACCAAGGAGGTGAACGATCACTACAATGAAACTACAAAACTCTGCTGTGAAAGAAATTATAAATGACACAAACATATGGAAACAGAGTCCATGCTCATGGATGGCAAGAATCAATATTGTGAAAATAACCATACTGACAAAAGAAATCTATAGATTTAGTGAAATTTCCGTCAGAAGACCATCATCATTCTTCAGAAAACTAGAAAAAAAATGCTAAAATTCATACGGAACTAAAAAAAGAGTCTGCATAGCCACAGCAATACAAAGCAAAAGGAACAAATCTGGAAGCATCACATTACCTGATTTCAAATTATACTACAAGACTATAGTTATCAAAACAGCATGGTACTGATATAAAAATAGGCACATAGACCAATGGAATACAATAGAGAATCCAGAAATAAAGCCAAATATTTATAGCCAATTGATCTTTGACAAAGCATAAAAAACACAAATTGGGGAAAGGATACTCTATTCAGTAAGTGATACTGGGAAAACTGGCAAATCACGTATCGAAGAATGAAACTGGTTCCCCATTTCTCACCTTATACAAAAATCAGCCCGGGATTGATCAAGGATCTGAATCTAACACCTGAAACTATAGAAGTTCTAGAAGATAACATCCCAAAAACTCTTCTGGACATGGGCTTAGGCAAAGAACTCATGACTAAGACCCCAAAAACAAATGCAACAAAAACGAAAATAAATAAATGGGATCTAAATAAACTAAAAAGCTTAAAGCTTCTGCACAGCTAAAAAAATAATCATCAGAGTAAACAGACAACCCACAGAGGAGCAAATATTCACAAACTATCCATCCAACAAAGTACTAGTATCCGGAATCTACAAAGAACTCAAACAAATCAGCAAGAAAATAAAAAAATCCCATCAAAAAGTAGACAAAGGACATGAATAGATATGTCTCAAAAGAAGGTATATGAACAGTCAGCAAACATATAATAAAGTGCGGCCAGGCACAGTGGCTGATGCCTTTAGTCCCAGCACTTTGGGAGGCCGAGGTGGCTGGATCACCTGAGGTCAGAAATTTGAGATCAGCCTGGCCAACGTGGCGAAATTCCATCTCTACTAAAAAAATACAAAAATTAGCTAGACATGGTGGTGCCTGCCTATAATCCCAGCTACTTGGGAGGCTGAGGCAGGAGAATTGCTTGAAACCAGGAGGCAGAGGTTGCAGTGAGCTGAGACTGCACCATTGCACTCCAGCCTGGGTGACAAGAACGAGAAACTCTGTCTCAAAAAAAAAAAAAAAAAAGAAAAAAAGAAAAAACGTGTAACCTCACTAATTATCAGGAAATGTGAATTAAGACCACAATGAAATATCACCTTACTCCTGCAAGAATGACCACAATTAAAATGTCAAAAAACAAAAAGATGTTGGAGTGGATGTGATGAAATGGGAACACTTTTTCACTGTTGGTAGGAATGTAAATTAGTACAACCACTATAGAAAACAATATGGAGGCTCCTTAAAGAACTAAAAGTAGAACTGAGATTTTATCTAACAATTCCACTACTGGGTATCTACCCAAAGGGAAAGAAGTCGTTATACAAAAAAGACACATGCACAAACATGTTTATAGCAGTACCATTTGCAATTACAAGATATGAAACCAAAGTGTCCATTAACCAATGGGTAAATAAAGAAAATGTGGTATATATACACCATGGAACACTACCCAGCCATAAAAAGGAATAAATTATGTCTCTTGTAGCAACTTGGATGGAGCTGGAGGTCATGATTCTAAGTGAAGTAACTAGGGAATGGAAAACCAAATATTGTATGTTCTCACTTAAAGTGGGAGCTAAGATATGAGGATACAAAGGCATAAGAATGATATAATGGACTTTGAGGATGTGTGGGGAAGGATGGGAGGGGGTAAGGAATAAAAGACTACATATTGAGTACAGTGCACATTGTGATAAGTGATGGGTGCACTAAAATCTCAGAAATCACCACTAAAGAACTTATCCGTGTAACCAAAAACCACTTGTACCCCCAAAACTATTGAAATTTTAAAAAGACATGATACAACTTTAATGTCCTCAAATATTTTTTAGAGATGGGGTCTCAGTCAATTTATCCTTCCACCTCAACATCCTGAGTAGCTGGGATTACAGGTATAAGCCACTCCACCTAGCTTAAATTTGTAAAGTTGTCTTGAGGCCTAACATATGATCTACCCTGGAGAATGTTTTGTATACACTTGAGCAGAGTAAAGTGAAGTTTTTCTGAATAAATTGAGGTTCACTTCCAATGTTTTCTTGTTGGTTTTCTTTCTAGATAACCTATTCATTGTGTGATATCCGTACCATGGGATACAGGTATTGACATCTCCTAATAATATCATATAACTGTCTATTTCTTCCTTCAGATCTGCCAATAGTTGTTTTATACATTTAGGTGCTCCATTGTAGAGTGCATATACATTGACAATTATCATATCCTCTTGAGGAATTGATCCCTTTGTCATTACATAATAAACTTCTTTGTCTCTTGTTATAGTTTTTGACTTAAGTCTATTTTGTTTGATACACATATAGCTACTCCTCCTATCTTTTGGTTTTTATTTGCATGAAATATCTTTTCCATCCCTTCACTTTCAGCCTATGTATGTCCTTAAAGCTAAAATGAGTTTCTTACAGGCAGTGTATTGTTGTATCTTGTGTGTGTGTGTTTTAAAATTCAGCCACCCTGTGTCTTTCTGATTGGTGAATTTGTTTTATTTAAATCTGAAGTAATTATTAATAGATTAGGACTCGCTATTGCCATTTCAAATTATTTTCTGTTTTATAGTTCCTTTTTCATCTCTTGCTCTCTTCTCCTGTTATTTGATTTTATATAGCAGTATGCTTGATTTTTTTCTTTTCATCTTTTAAATATCTACTCTAGGTTTTTACTCTGTGATTATCATGGGGTTACAAAAAATATTTAACAGGTATAACAGTCTAAGTTTATTTTAATTTCAATAGCATACAGAAACTTTACCATTTATTACTGCCCACATTTTAAGATTTAATTTCACAATTTGTTATATTGCTTATTAACAAATTATTATAGGTACAATTATTTTAATATGCTTGTCTTTTCACCTTTATAGTAGAGTTTAAAATGATTTATGCACCACAATTACAATATTATTCTGAATTTTATCATTTACTTCCCTTTACCAGTGAGTTTTATACTTTTATATGCTTTCATTTTACTAATTAGTGTCCCATGTATTAACTGGAAGAACCCTTTAATAGTTCATGTAAGGCAGGTCTAGTGGTGATGAATTCCTTAAGCTTCTGTTTATCTGGGAAAGTCTTTATCTTTACCTCATTACTGAAGGATAACTTTGCTACAGAAAGTTTTCTTAGTTGACTTTTCCACTCCCCAGAACTTTGAATATTATCATTCTGCTCTATACTGGCCTTCAAGGTTTGTGCCAAGATATTCATCAAGTCTAAGATAGCTTTGTGTTGTTGTTTGTAACAAGTCTCATTTATTTATGCTTTCAAATTTTTTCCCTTATCTTTGATTTTTGATAATATTATTATAATATGTCTCTGTGAAGTCCTCTTTGCAATGAAACTATTTGGGGGCTTTTGAGAATCATGTACATGAATTGTCCATATTTCTCTCAATATTTGTAAAATTTTCAGCCATTATCTATTTAAATAACTTTTCTGATTCTTTCTCTCTATTTTTTTCTCCTTCTGGGGACTCCATATTTCTTGTATCATTTCTCTTGATGGTGTCTTATAAATATCATAAGGCTTCTTTATTTTTTATATTCTGTTTTCTTTTTTACCCTGTGATTGGATAATTTCAAATTACCTAACTTCGAGTTCACATATTTTCTTCTGTTTGACTATTTAAGTGTGCTATTTAAGTCCTATTTTGCATTTTTCATTTCCTTCACTGTATTTGTCACCTCTAGAATTTCATTTTAAAAATAATTTATATCTCTTTGTTGATCTTCTCATTTTGTTTATGTATTTTTTCCTAATTTCATTTTTATCTATTTGTGTCCTTTTTTTAGCTTACTGAGATTCCTTGAAACAATAATTTTGGATTCCTTGTTAGGCAATTTATAGAACTCCATTTTTTTTTTTTGCTGGTGTCATATTTCCTTGTTTTTTAATGTTCTTTGAAGTCTTGCATTGCTAACCTCACATTTAAAGAAGAAACCACCTTTTCCAGTTCTTACTGACTGGCCTTGGGAAAGAAATATCTTCATCAGTGAGCCAGGTTGGGGATTCTGAGGCTCTCTCAGACCTTTTCTGTGGATGTACTCACTCCATCCTTCATGTTCTCTTTTGGGAGAAAATTCTTAAAAATTCAAGAATTTCTCAAAACCAGGTCTGGTATTGAGAGTCTTCTGTTTGTTTTCCCTATAGCAGTGCCTTGAAATGCTTAAGTTTGTCTGCCTTTCTCCAATCCTGCAGAATGAAGCTGGTTGACTGCATGTGCTCATGAGCTTGTGTGCAAAGGCTCCCACTTGTTGTTGAGGGAGTGCACATGGGAAGTAAGCCACCAGGAATATGGGTGAGGTGTGTGGAACATTGAAGGTGCCTGTGGGCCAGTTGGGAGGAGAGGGTCTGTGGGTGAGGCACTCCAACTTACTTATGGTGGTCCTCCTGAAGGAGTTCATGTGGTTGTTAGTTGGACACAAGGCCCTTTTTTGAGTTTCTAGCCCTGCCTCTGTTTCCTGCTCCCAGCCTCCCCCAGCCACTTAGCCATGCTGATCCCTTCAGTATGGGGAGATGAGAAAGAGATGGGACTCTGAGGCAGTGCCCTGAACAGCTGGCATAGTCAGGTTCACTATGCTTTCACTTTGCCCTATGAGAGGTATCATGGGCTGAGGGGCTTTCTCTTGTCACTAAGCTGTGCCACCTTGGGCAAGTGGTAAAAAGGGTAAAGGGAGACTGGTTTTCTTCCCTTTTAATGTATTATTGGAATGTATTTTTTGAAACTTCTCTGCTGGGCTCCCAGATACCCACAAATGTATTCTTTGTGGTTCCTTTGTGCACTATGGGTGCACTATGGGGAGGTAGTAACAAATAACTTCTATTTAGCCATCTTGCTGATGTCACTCCTCTAGGAAGATGACACATTCCTACCAGTTGCTATGTAACTGACTGACAGAACTTCATTGTGAAAGGAAGATATTTTCTTGCCCCATTGACTTGAGGGCTTGGATATATGACTTGCTTTATGCTACGGAATGTGTTCATAAGTAATAAAGGCAAAGTTGGAGGAAAAGTGTTAAGACATTTCTCATGAATTGTCTATACTCTGTTTCCTTCTGCCAGGAGGAGGTGGTACTTTTAGCCTGATGGTTATCTGATCACAGTTGTAACCAAGACAGCAGAGGAGAAAATGATTCTTCTTGAAAATGCTTTGAACATTCTTGTATCTTTTCTGAGTAGCTTGTCAAGTTTCAAACAAAACAAAAATATACATTTTGACATTTTGGGGGACTATATGTATTATATTTTTATCAAACGGGTGATAACTAACATTTTTCCAGCATTGCATCTTCCAGTCACTGAATATGTGTGTGTGTGTGTGTTTTCTAGCCTCAATAGTGATTTATAGTTTTTCCCCATATCTTTTGGTGGATTTATTTATTGGTATTTTTGATGCTTTTAAAATTAACTTTTAAAAATCTCATATTCTAACTCGTCATAGCTAACAAATAGAAATACTGATTTTTTAAAATACCAAGCTTGTTCAGTAATTTTGCTAAATTAATTTGTTTTAATAACTTATCTATAAATTATTTTATATTTTCATGTACGCAATCTGCCTTTTCCTCCCTTGCCACACACACAGAATCTAGCAACAGTTTAATTTATACCAGGTGTTCAACACCTACTATTAAATGGAACAAAATTCTAAGTGTTTCTTAATCAAGGCTGGGAGTCTTTTTCAAAATAACCGTTTCTGCAGCTCATCTGCTCTCATAGGTTTGGGCTAGGGCCTGAGCACGTGTATTCTAAAAAATTTCCCAAATTATTCTGATGCAAAAACCTTGTTGTGAAGCACTCTTCTATATCAATAAAATAATATAAAATACAAATACATTTTCTGTATAATTCAAGTCCTGAATATATTTTGCACTCAAATGTCTGAGAAGCTGATGCAAGAACATTCATTGTTTTGGAAATATTTGTTTACATTTCCTTTTATCCTTGATTTGATAAGGATACACTATAAAAATCAACCAATCAAAATGTAAATATTAGATTTGTTTGTAAGAAGAAAAGGGAATTTAAATGTGAGATTCTTTAAATCATTTAAAAGAATTGTGGCAGAGCAAGCTAAGAAATGGATGTGTAGAGAAGAGGTGGCTGAATGTTTTCTCTCTTGGCTGAAACCTCCACAAACAACAAGCTACCATGAGTAAATCATTTTTTAAATGGATGAGACTAGGAATCCAGATGTTTGGAAGCAAGATACTAGCTGGTAATGTGCTATAGCCCATCATCCAGGCCCTTCCTGAGGGAAATGATAGCAAAGCCAGACTCTCTGCTTTCTAAATATCCTCTAGAAACCAATCTTGTTGTCACCAACATCACAACTTTGTTTCAGCTGGCAATTTACCAACATCTGCTTGGCAAGGACTCTTTTCCCTTGACTCTCAGATATATGTGTTTTCCTATTTTGAAGCACTGAACCCAACACACAGCAAGAAGAGAGTATTGAAGTCACAACGACTATATGCCAATTTATTTGCAGAAAAACCTCTGATCTTCTTATTTAAAGTATTATTCTTACCTTCACAATCATGGCAGTATAAATTATCAGTGTGTACTTCGCTGCTTGGAGTAATCTAAAGGAAAGAAAACATATGCATTTACATCTATTCAGGTAGCCTTTCACAGTTATTTTGAGTTTTGCAAAGAAAATGGGACAGGTGCTATAGTGCTACATTACAGAATATCAAATATTGTGCTTTACTAGCATTTCAACTCCAAGGGTTTATAAATTTTAAAAATGAGATTAAATGGTTGGCAGAGGGAGAGTTTATTAAATGTACAAAATCATCAATAACATCCATTACATTTAGATTGGAACATGGTCAAGCACATCTTTTCAGTTCTTTGACCACTTTTATGATTGTCAAACTTATTCAATCATTTGTTGAGTGCAAAAGTTGTATTTATTAGGAAGGAGACAGAGAGTTTGTTTGGCTGCTTATAGTCCAAGTTGGACAGATAAATCGTTTCAGCATTGCACAAGCCAGCTGAGAGATAATTAAGTCATTTGAATGTGAGGTTTCTTGGCTTCCCTCTCTCATTTTTTCCCTTGTCTCTTCTTGGAAGCAAAAACCACGAATCTTGTCCCATGTCCTTCCCCTGACTGTTTTTAACATTCCCTTTTCCTCCCTGAAGTAAGGGCATAGTATTTCCTCTTATTGAAGAAAAAATATTGAGAAAAATTACTAGCAAAGATTCATAAAGTGAACCTTAGATAGCTGTAGACTCTGTAAATATGTCTTTTAACCTTGTATGATCTCAAAATAATCTATTTAAGCATCATTTCTTTTTTAGAATGTAAATTCTTTCAGGACACAGATATAGCTTATTCATCTTTGCATCCTTAAAACCTAATATAATAGGTGATAAGGAAGTTCTCCTCAAACAAAACTGAACTGAAGATCAAGTAGTAAACTTTTTAATTTTATGGATAAAGAAACAGACCCAGACCCAGAAATTGAAGTGATTTGCCCAGTTCTAAGATAGTCAGTGGTAATGTCCTTCTACTTTGCTGAAGAGTTAAAAGCCAGCTTTTTCTTTTTTTTTTTTCCTCTACCTGGGCTGTGCAAACTCATCCAGAGAGGAACACATAAAGCATATGAGGCCACTTGGAGACATCATAAAAGATTTTGGGCAGTGGAACAATCATTTGGCTGGTGATCCTTGGATCTCCACATTTTGTTCTCATAGTCCCAGATGGTAGCATGATTTCACATGCCCAGTGTCTGGCTAAATGATTTTGTCCAAATTCAATGTCAAGAATATAAAATGATGTGATCTGGGAGGGACAAATAATTGGAACCGACTACATAAATAATATGTGCTCTTTTAATTAATGAAATAGAATTGTATCTAGCTGTACAAAGCCTAAGTGCAGATACATTTTATGATTGTATATCCTCAAATCTAAGTAACTTTAAACATTTAAAACTTTAGGTGTTTAAAGGTATTTAAAATATTTTTTCTGTACCCAATTAAATTCTGTCACTTTCCCTTATGTATATAATATACATATCTCTATAAGTGTTGTGTTAACAATATTAAACATCTCAAAATTAATGGTACTATTTAGTTGTTTCTTACACATGTATTCAAATGTCAGTATTTCATTACTCTTAGCCTCATAGGTGACACTGTCTTTTAAGAAATTACTTTGGGGTGTTTTATTACAAGTTAATTTCTGTTGAGTATTTGAAATGGTTTTTCTGTGTAAGTAAAGGTTTGACTTACTTTCCATAAAAATAGAGTGTATTATTTGAATACAAGATATTGGTTGTTTTCCAAAAAATCAGTGTCAAGTAGTTAGTTCATATCTGAGCTATAATATAGTATTGTTCCTGTTTTGACTGCTGCTTTGACTTAAACAGAATCATTCCCCATTTTATTGCCAACAAATGTTGAATTTGGAGATAGAATTACATACATTGGATTAAATGCAGTACACAAATAAATACAGTATGCTGCTGTTTAAGGACTGCTGGTGCAATCTGCTGCCAATTCCTGAAACATTAAATTCTACTACTCCTCTACTAAATAATAATATAGGCTTGAGGTGCACTGGAGAACAGGAGCTGGTACAGCTATTGAAATCAACAGACTCAGGCATCGAGTCACCAATTTGGGCTGGAAACTTGCCAAGGTAGATTTTATTTTATTTTTAAACTACTGTTAAAGCTGGCAGAATTAAAACGTACACACACACACACACACACAAACACACACACACACTCTACAAATAAGGACAAAAATGAATATGAGTTACGGGTGTTTGGGACTTTGAGATTCCAGTTTATTCTCATATAATCCATCCTAAAGCTCTTTTTGAACAATTTTCTTGTCCTTGCCATTGAGATACTTAGTTACATGCATGGAACTACCTTGATATGTTTTATGTAACTTTTTTTTTTTTTTTTCTAGCTAAGGCCAAGTATATTTGTTCAGGTCTATATGATAGCTTCTAAGTTGGTACAACTCCACTTCAAATTTAGACAATTAAAGATCAGGAGAAACTTTCTATAAACAAAATAGTGCAAAAATATGTCAGTGTATTTTTTCCCTTAAGAAGCAAGGTAAAATAGATTTGAAATGTTTATCACCTTGGTGCTTTATGGTATTTGAGTAGAATTTAGCAAGAGCAGACATTCTTGGCATTTCCATGAGCTTTTATTTCTATTATCTCCAATACTTTCAGATTTCAAAGAACAGTTTTGGTGCTAATTACCAGATTTTGACTTTTACGAAAACCCCACACCACATGTCCTGATTTTATACCCAGTTGCATGTGGAATCTGAAATGTGGTTTTATCAAAATAAACTCACACTTTGGTGTGTGGAATTTCACTTGTAAAGTAGAGATCATAATTTCAAAAACAAACACAATTTGCACTTGGTTTTGCTTGAAAAAATAAAACGCTTGGCTGTGATCAGATGAAAAATGTTTTACTCAAGTACTGGCTTTTCTCTGAAAATCTCCTGTGGTTGTAGCCAAGTGGTCGTGAACAGCATCATCTTCCAAGCAAGCACCTTGGCATCTCCTTATTTAATTGGTGTATTTTAGAGGTTTTTTTTCCTTAAAATTATTTTATTCTTAAGCAGTCCAAATGTTTATTCTATCATTTCCTTCTTATTTGGGTCAAGAGCAGTGCTTGTGAGGACCAATTAAGGGAAGAAAAAAAAATTCTTAAATTACTAATTGAGTCAAAGAAAAGAATTAAATACACTGTTTTCTGATGCAGAAATATCCGGTTATGTCTCCGAGAGGCAACTGATGTCACAGAAGACAGATCTGAATTTGAATTCTAGCCCTGCCACCCAGTTTCTCTTTTGCCTTGCGCAAGTTATATAATCTCTCAAATTCCAAGCTTTCTCGTCTTGTAAATGGCAATAACTAACAGAATAAGTTTGAAGATGGGTTGAGAAATGAGACATGGAGAGCCCCTAGTTACATGCTTAGGACATAGCAGATACTCAGAGAAGCTGCTGGTGCTTGGGATGGCATTTCAAGTCCATGGCGGAAAAATAAAATAGAATCAGAACACTTGACTTACTTAGATTTTAAAGTTTTTTTAATTTAAAAATTATTTAATTTTTATTATTTAATTTTTTAAAGATATAGTTCTCACTATGTTGCTCAGGCTTGTCTCAAACTCTTGGCCTCAGGTGATGCCCCCACCTCAGCCTCCAGAGTAGCTGGGATTACAGGTGTGAGTCACTTCACCGGGGAGATTTTAAAGTTTTTATATGTAAAATTGAAAAAACAGTTTGTGCCATTATTACCTATCATCAACTCTATCAATAGTTTTTGTTTGTGTTAAGCATTAAAGCTATTCCAAAAGAATTAGCCCTCATGATCCAACAGGCTCATAACACAGAAAGAGAAGAATGCAAGAAAGGACCATGCATTTTATCATTTACAAGGCACACAAGACATCCCTGGATGCCTCTGAGGAGAGTAGAGAGAGGAGAAAAATGTAGAGTGTGGTCCTGTTGTCAGCAGGGTTGGGTGGAGAGCCACCTCTAGTACTTATCGCTGTGAATCTTTCAGTAGGTCAATTAACCTCCCAAAGATGAATAGTCGCATTTGTCTTGATGAGCTATTTTGAGAATCAAATGAGAAAATCCATTCAAAGTCTTAGCAAGGTCCCTGGCACATGATAAACATACCAGAGATGGTTTAGCCTTCACCATGATTATTAATCTGTCTTTCATTTAGGGGGTTCTTTCTTAGAAGCATCTATCTACCTTTCTGGGAAGAACACAAAATGGAATAGAATATACAATTTTGCTTTTAAAGTTCCTCTTTCTATCCAAGATCTTTATCATTTTACGTTACCATTGTTCTGAACAGCCCATGGCTATAGAGAGAGCTACCTTTCATTTTGAGAGGAATGATTGGGTCTCAATTCATTGAATTACTTGAACATAATAACAAACTTCCAGTTTCTTTATTTCTTCATCTTGGACATCATGTAGCAATGCGTACACAAGTAGCCTTAGGTGTTTGGACTTCATCATGAACAACCTTTTTATGAGTCCGTGGTTAAACTCTTTATGAGATTCATCAAAGTGAGTAACACTGCTAGTCCTGTAAGAGTCTCTTACCCCATGAATGATTTATAACAAAGAGAGCTACTTTATTAAAAGGTTCTTGTGTTTCGGAGTCTCTTGTGAGCTCAAAGAGCTAAGAGTTTCCATTATTACATTAGAAGAAATACATGTTAATTCAAGATAAATTTAAAAAGCTTTGGGAAGTTTATCAATTTGTTGTATAGTCCCATCTTTTAAAAATATTCCCTTCCCTTTGTTCCTTTAATCATTTTCATGTGTTCATTTAATTAACACTTCCTGCATGTTACAATGTTCTTGACCTTGCTAAACAATAAGACTGGTGGAACCTCTGCCCTCGAAGAGTTGCTAATGGTTCTCAAAGGGAGCTGCACATCAGCATCAGTGGGGATTTGTTTTAAGGGAACCAACATGTAACCATTGTATCAGAGTCTTTAAGGTATGGGTGAAGACCCTGAGGCAGAAGGAGCCTACTACTTTGATGGATCTAAAAAGAAAGCCATTTGGGTTGGACTACAGTGTTCAAGAGGTAGAGGGTAGGAGATGGCTATATTAGAGAAGCAGAGTCTGACCTCAGGCCAACCTCCCCACTTTCAGAAACTGTTACTTAACTAACACTAGATTCAACAAAACACTTATTCAGATTATCAAGTGCGATCCTTTTCAATTTTATAATGAGTGGGGTATTAAAAATATTTTTTGAAGAACTCATGCTTCATTTCAAATATATGTTGCAATTTGAAATCTGCTAAATGTGGTCTTAACATCAATTTTTCAAAACAGGGAAAAGGAGCCCTCAAATGTCTATAGTAAAATTTTCTTAATCACTTGAACTACAGATGCCCGTTCTTTTCTGTCCCTTCCCTTGCAACATTTTCCTAGCAGAATGTTTCATACATTCAAATGTCATCAATTACTAACTCTAGGTTATGAACACACACTTCTCTTTTACTTGGCTCTTTATATAACATTTTCCAAGTCCATTGGTCATTTATTATGTGGCCTCGATGTCATCACATGGTTACTACAAAGGTGGGATGAAGGAGTAGAGTAACCTGACAGTAAGCTAAGTGTGGGATTTTGGGAATTAATTAATATCATTTTGATGTGAACATTTCTTGAATCTTATTTAAAATTATATCTGGGTCTTTAAGATCTCAGTTTATCCATCTTATTATTTGTCTTTTTATTGTCTAGTAGTCACAAATTTCTTCAGTGTTTCTCTATTGTCATTTTAAGTAGTTCAGTGATAAAGTACAAAATATTTGTTTTCAAAATTTCATAGTTTTCACTTCCTTCTTAGCTTAGTTATAAACTAGCTAAAAATAAAATCAAAAGGGAATAAATAGGTAACCCTTCTTTTAATCCAATATCATTTAGACCATCTTACTATTTGGAGATGTGTTTTTTACTATCAATGATTTTTTACAGTAGTCAACAACTTAACATTTTTTGAGCACCTCTATTCAGAAAATAATTACTTTTATTATGATAAATCTCCTCAACTCATACTGTTATTCCTTTTTACATGAGTTGGAATATTATTAATATTTCACATTAATGTGATATTTAATAAATGACTTAGAGAAAGGTTTTGATCAGAAAAACTGTACATGATAATTCCATTCTTGTAGACCAAATGTATAATTTATAAATCTTCATTACACAAAATATTCAGAATGATCAAGTCCCATTAATTCATGTAAAAATATTTAGCATTCTGGAATAAATCTTTGAAACATCAAAAAATATATATCTGGGTAAATTTTTGAGTTGTGATGCTTTTAATCTGCAGTCATAATGTGGATCTGGCATCATTTGATTGCATAATTAGAAGAAAAGATGGATGCATGAAAAGTCATCTAATGGCCTATTAGAACATTGCTTTGTTTGATTCATTAATATGGAATGAAATGTATATTGTAAGAAACTACTGAAACATATTTCCTTGGCTAAAATTCAAGAATGTTTATATGATTGGAGAGTTATTTTTCCCGGAGAGTAAAGTTTAATTGTAATCAGATGTTCATCTGGAAGCATAAAGATAGTAATAGTATTGTTGGAAATGATATTTAAATGTTTGCCTTATATTCAGCCTCATGTAGAACCACACTCATGTTCAGAATATATAGATGAACAAACCTTGCTTTTACGTGTCTTTTTAATCAAATTTCTTCCTGGGGTCTAAGTGCCAGCTCTAGAAGCTGAAATGAAGTTCCGTAGAGAAGTCCAAGAAGTCACGGTAGTACCTGCTTACTGTTTCTGAACCTCAGTGTAAGGGGTGCTGAGTCATACAACTCCATTGAACTGTACTTGAATGATGCTCCCAGGTGTGCAATATAGCAGCATAACTTTAAAGAGCACTTGGCTTTTGTGGCACACTCAAATCTCTGATTTTTCACACTGCTGAAAAGACTTTTTTTTCCAAATTTCAGCTATTTATTAATCAGTGTAATTTCTAGTAGATTACTTCAACATGATTTCATGCATTTAGAGGAGAAATATTTCCTGGTTAAGTGGAAAATTGTGCGGATAGCTTCTGGAAGACCTTCATTCTAAAGCAGCTTTAGAGCAAAACACTTCGTTTAGAAATCTGGACCTTCTTTCTTCATTTTCTGTAATCCACATTCATTGAGTAGAACTCGTATTGATCATTGGGACCCAGTTTCTTCCAGGGCTCTGGGTTATTCTTTCTGTCCCAACTAACATCTGGATCAAACAATGCCAGACTCAAGAGATACAGTGCTGCTCCAGTACCTCCAGCTCCAATAAGTACAGAGGGAGATCAAACTCGGATGCTTCTTGGCCTGACTGATGATCTGGCGGAACATGTTTGCGACAGAGGCCTCCAATTGGAAAGGAGAGAACCAGCATAGCCACCAGGCCCTGGGCTAAGTAGTATCTGCACTCAAAAAGACTGGTTTTAATGTATTTTTTAATGTTATAGTATAGTTAATAGGCTATCAGGTAAATCTATGAGCCATATTCCTCTACTTAACTGGAGGAAGTGTAAAGAAAGAGATATACCTGATAATAGAGAGACTGGTAGATTTTAGAAAACAAAATGGAAGAGAAAGTTAAGTGAACAGAATGCTCATGTTGGAAACTGAAGGAAGAATGAATTAAGTTTTATCAATTCGACCTTCTTAAATCTCTTGATTTGGTCTGTTTCCTTTCATACCTCCTTGCTGCCACACCACCTTAATTTTTTCTTATGTCTATTATTTCTGTAATTGTTCTCACAGCCTCCAGTCTTAACCCAATCTTACTTACTGCACTCTGCCTCCAGATTGATTTTTTCAGGATAAAAATCCAAATACATTAGTGGTGCCTTCGGGTTCCTTTATGACCCAACTCTGCTTATCTTTCCAGCTTAAATTGCTCCAAGCATTCTAGGATTCAAAGCATCCTTATTTGGACTTTCCCTAACATTGATGTTCTTCCTTCCCTTGAGTCCTTTAAAAACTCCTTACCGTTAGTTAATATGACTAGAACCTTAGGACCTGGCTTTGACATAATCTCCTCCAAGAAGTGTTCCCTGGTAGCTCCCACACCATTGTTAAAAGTTCTGTATAAACCTTAATGTAGCTCTTATTAAAATGTGTTTGAACCATCTGTTTACTGGTATGTCTCACATCAGTAGGTTTAATCTCTTGAAGACTGAGGCTGCATTTTTAAATCTTATATTACCAGGACCTTACATAGTGCTTGAAATCTACAAATTGCTTAAAACTCATTTGTAGAATGCTTAAATAGCTGAGTTAATAAATGTATAGTTAAAGAATGATTGAAAGGGACAGACAGAAATAGGCAGATTCTGAAAAGCAAAAGAGAAAAAAAAAATTTCTAGTTTATTTTTTAAGCTGTAAATTTTTCCAGTTTCTTTCTTTTTTTTTAATTTTTATTTTACTTTAAGTTCTGGGATACATGTGCAGAACATGTAGGTTTGTTACATAGGTATACATGTGCCATGATGGTTTGCTGCACCTATCAACTCATCATTTAGGTTTTAAACCCTGCATGTGTTAGCTACTTGTCCTAATGCTCTCCCTTTCCTCACCCCTGCCGACCGCCCAACTGGCCCCACTGTGTGTTGTTCCCATCCCTGAATCCATGTGTTCTCATTGTTCAGCTCCCACTTATGAGTGAGAGCATGTGGTGTTTGGTTTTCTGTTCCTGTGTGAGTTTGCTGAGGATGCTGACTTCCAGCTTCATCCATGTCCCTGTAAAGGACATGATCTCATTCCTTTTTATGGCTGCATAGTATTCCATGGGGTGTGTACCACATTTTCTTTATCCAGTCTATCATTGATGGGCATTTGGATTGGTTCCATGTCTTTGTTAGTGTAAATAGTGCTGCACTAAACAAAAGTGTCCATGTGTCTTTATAGTAGAATTATTTATATTTTTTTGGGTATATTCTGAGTAATGGCATTGCTGGGTCAAATGGTATTTCTGGTTCCAGATCTTTAAGGACTTGCCACACTGTTTTCCACAATGGTTGAACTAACTTATATTCCCAACAACAGTATAAAAGTATTCCTATTTCTCCACAGCCTTGCCAGCATCCATTGTATCTTGACATTTTAATATTCGCGATTCTGACTGATGTGAGATGGTGTCTCATTGTGGTTTTGATCTGCATTTCTTTAATGATCAGTGATGATTAGCTTTTTATCATATGTTTATTGGCCATATAAATGTCTTTTTTTGAGAAGTGTCTGTTCATATCCTTCGCCCACTTTTTCATGGAGTTGTTTGTTTTTTTCTTGTACATTTGTTTAAGTTCTTTGTAGATTCTTGATATTAGCCCTTTGTCAAATGGGTAGATTGAAAAATTTTCTCCCATTCTGTAAGTTACCTATTCACTCTGATGACAGTTTCTTCTGCTGTGCAGAAGCTCTTCAGTTCAATTAGATCCCATTTGTCAATTCTGGCTTTTGTTGCAATTGCTTTTGGCATTTTCATCATGAAGTTTTTGCCCATGCCTATGTCCTGAACAGTATTGCCTAGGTTTTCATCTAGGGTTTTCATGGTTTTGGGTTTTACATTTAAGTCTTTAATCCAGCTTGAGTTAATTTTTGTATAAGGTGTCAGGAAGGGGTCCCATTTCAGTTTTCTGAATAATGGGTAGCCAGTTTTCCCAACACCATTTATTAAATAGGGAATCCTTTCCTCATTTCTTGTTTTTGTGCCAAAGATCAGAAGACTGTGGATGTGTGGGGTTATTTCTGAGGTCTCTGTTCTGTTCCATTGGTCTATATGTCTGTTTTGGTACCAGTACCACACTGTTTTGGTTACTATAACCTTGCAGTAAAGTTTGAAGTCAGGTAGCATGATGCCTCCAGCTTTGTTCTTTTTGCTTAAGATTGTCTTTGCTATACAGGCCCCTTTTTGGTTTCACATGAAATTTAAAGTAGTTTTTTCTACTTTTGTGAAGAATGTCAATGGTAGTTTAATGGAAATAGCATTAAATCTATAAACTACCTCAGGCAGTATGGCCATTTTCATGATATTGATTCTTCCTATCCATGAGGATGGAATGTTTTTCCATTTGTTTGTATCCTCTCTTATTTCCTTGAGCAGTGGTTTGTGGTTCTCCTTGAAGAGGTCCTTTGCATCCCTTGTTAGCTGTATTCCTAGATATTTTATTCTATTGGTAGCAATTGTGAATGGGAGTTCATTCATGATATGGCTCTCTGCTCATCTACTGTTGGCATAATTTTTGCATATTGATTTTCTATCCTGAGACTTTGCTGAAGTTGCTCATCAGCTTAAGGAGTTTTTGGGCTGAGATGATGAGGTTTTCTAAATATAGAATCAAATTGTCTGCAAATAGAGACAATTTGACTTCCTCTCTTCCTATTCAAATGTTCTTTATTTCTTTCTGTTGCCTGATTGCTCTGGCCAGAACTTCCAATACTATGTTGAATAGGAGTGGTGAGAGAGGGCATCTTTGTCTTGTGCCAGTTTTCAAAGGGAATGCTTCCACCTTTTGCCCATTTAGTATAATATTGGCTGTGAGTTTTTAATAAATAGCTCTTATTATTTTGAGATATGTTCCATCAATACCTAGTTTATTAAGAGCTTTTAACATAAAAGGATGTTGAATTTTATTGAAGGCCTTTTCTGCATCAATTGAGATGATCATGTGCTTTTTGTCATTGGTTCTGTTTATGTGATGGCTTATGTTTATCGATTTGCATACGTTGAACCAGCCTTGCATTCCAGGGATGAAGCCAACTTCATTGTGGTGGATAAGCTTTTTGATGTGTTGCTGGATTCAGTTTGCCAATATTTTATTGGGGATTTTCTCATCGATATTCATCAGGGATATTGGCCTGAAGTTTTCTTTTTTTGTTATGTTTTTCCCAGGTTTTGGTATCAGGTGATGCTGGCCTCATAAAATGAGTTAGGGAGGAGTTCCTACTTTTCAATGATTTAGAATAGTTTCAGAAGAAATGGTACCAGCTGCTCTTTGTATCTCTGGTGGAATTTGACTGTATATTTGTCTGGTTCTGGGCTTTATTTGATTGGTAGGCTATTAATTGCTGCATCAATTTCAGAAGTTGTTATTGGTCTATTTGGGGATTCAACTTCTTTCTGGTTTAGTCTTGGGAGGTGTATGTGTCCAGGAACTTATTCATTTCTTCTAGATTTTCTAGTTTATTTGCATAGAGGTATTTATAGTATTCTCTGATGGTAGTTTATATTTCTGTGGGGTCAGTGGTGATATCCCCTTTATCATTTTTTATTGTGTCTATTTGATTCTTCTCTTTTTTCTTCTTTGTTCATCTAGCTAGTGGTGTATTTTTTTTGTTATTTTTTTCAAAAAGCCAGCTCCTCGGTTCATTGATTTTTTTAAGTTTTTTTTTGTGCACAGTTTCTTAATTTAGACATTTTAAATATTTTTGATTTTCTCATGCCAATTTCAAAATCTTTACCCTTGTCTCAAGTTAGTAGTAATAAATATCTAGGTTATATATAAATATAAAACACATATACACATATATGTATACACATACATAAATATTAACATGAATCAAAAAACATACAAACATATAAACACATACACATAGATTTATGTATATACTGTATACATATATTTATTCAGAGACTTATTCTATGAGCACAACAATAATTGAATAGATTTTATTGATGTTTTCTGAAATAATTTCTTTGATTCATGTTAATATTTCAAGACTTCTGCTGTTTCTTAGCTCAAGGAGAACTATAATACTCAAGTTTCTAGAGAGCAAATTACTTCCAAATAGAAAATACATGACCTTATAGTAAGCCAGTATGCTACTATGCTAAGTTAGGGATTGGGGTGATCCAGACAAAAGTCTAAAACTATCACTGAGGGAATGAAACAGGGGGAAATCATCATTTCTTATTTTTATCTTGTCCTATCAGAATTTTACAATATCTAAATAGTAACTTTTTTTGTCTTCATGAACCTTAGTAGAGAATTGTTTATTAAGAAGAAGATTATTAGCTCTTTATTGGTAAAATTTTACTGTGAGGCTAGCACCCTGTGAAAATGAGGGAGCTAAACATGGTGGAAGACATTCCTGGGATGTAAGTAACAGTCCTGCCTACCTGGTCATCAAAAGTCCTTTTTAAAAATAGAACTCTTAGAAGGATGGGATCAAAAAAGATCCTGCTAATAAGAACATGCGGCAGTTCTATTTATTGGAGACAGCACAATTTGAATATGATGATGTCATAATATGAAAATGCCACAATTGGCAGATTAGTGTGGTTGGATAGACTGGTAATCATGGATTCTATCCTGTTGAGGAGGATCAACTGGCTTAGCACTGTTGTGATATTTTGCATGTGCTGAGCTAGACAAACCATATAGGACAGACCTAATATAAAGGGGGACAAGGACGGATGCAGACTCAGATGAACATTATTTTTTTACCTAAATTTACTCTAAACTAGGAAGCAAGCAGTACAAAATACACACACACACACGCACACACACAAGGATACATGCCAGTGCACATAGCTTTTCAATGGCTATTTCTTGCCAGAGAAGCATCTAAAACTCAGCGACTAGTGCTTATAGTACAAACAAATTCACTATGGAGCCCAGGATCAATGATGGCTGACTCTACTTCCTGTAGGCTGGGGGTACAGCCACATCAGTACTGAACACTCAACTTATTATTCTATAAGACAATTCTCACTATAGTCATATACCTCCAGAGTCTAGTTTTTGCTGTGTCATAAGGTCTGGGGTAAGTATGACCATGGCTACACACCTACCCATGTCTTTCATTAATATTTTGTTTGAAAAACTATTCCTAGGCTAATGAGTAGGACAGATGTGCAGAAATTAACCTCGGGGCCGAGACAGGAGGATCACGAGGTCAGGAGATAGAGACCATCCTGGCTAACACGGTGAAACCTCGTCTCTACTAAAAAAGGCAAAAAACTAGCCCGGCGAGGTGGCAGGCGCCTGTAGTCCCAGCTACTTGGGAGGCTGAGGCAGGAGAATGGCGTAAACCCAGGATGCGGAGCTTGCAGTGAGCTGAGATCTGGCCACTGCACTCCAGCCTGGGCGACAGAGCAAGACTCCGTCTCAAATTCTCAAAAAAAAAAAAAAAAAAAAAAAAAAGAAATTAACCTCAGTTCCTAAAATAAAACAAGCTAAGGGAAACTGTACTCATTATGTTTTTGATTTTTAGATTTTTTCTTTTTCTTTCTTTCTTTTTTTTTTTTTTTTGACAGCCTCCCAATTTTTATTTAGGTATCTTATTCTCTCTAAATTTCAATCCCGGCTTTGTGGCGATTGCTTTAGGAAGGAGCCTGTGACCCTGCTGGTTGGTAGAACATCAGGACTCAATCTCAGAACTTTCATTAGTGTCATCTCACTCACTCTTTCCTACTGGCCTTGAAAAGGAGGTGATGAGAGACTGGAGCTGTGACCCCTTTGTCACCAAGATGATGATAAGCTTTTTGAGAATGAAGACAGAACATTGGAATAAAAGTCCAATGGTGGAGGCAGAAAAAAGCATCCTGGTAATGTCATTTAAATATTTATCGAGTCATTTCTTCGCTTGCACTTGCACTTATCTGAGCAGATAAATCCTGTTGGCTTAAGGAGTTTGGATTGTGGTTTTGTTCCTTGAATGTTGTACAGTCCTAAATAGTACAGAATACCCAGAAAGAGAAACAGTGGATCTGGTTCATTTACTAAAGAATTATACATATACGTTAAGTATTTGCCATATTACCCATGATCTTCATGTCCTTTTACATGACACAGTAATTGTACATTCTCATCAAATATATATATGTAATCATATATATTTGATTTCCCAAATGAATGTGTTTCATAGTCTTCGTGACTCATGAATCTTTCCGATTTGCTGCTTGCAACCATTCAGAGTTTTGGGTGGCTCTATATCATATTAGTCCTGCTGTGTCTGACAATGAAGTCCTCAAATACCCCCACTGCAGAGGCAACGTAAGTGCTGGTGTGGGAAAACTCCAGCAATCATATTCTGTGAGAGTCAGAGATGATCCGAGTCATCTGAACAGTCCTCCAGTGCATCTGTCTCATATGTTGCATATGATTTGTGAGAAGTATCCCTCCAGTTTTCCTATAAAACTAACATCAGTGTTTACCTATAAACAGACACAGAAGTCACTGCTGACTGTACTCTGCTTTGTATACAATCCTATTATATAAAGAGCTCAAGCAGCATGTCTGTCTGCCTAGATGTGTGTGTTCTCCTTCTCCAGCTGCCAACCACCTAAATTATTCAGCAAGCCCTGATCATGCCAAGTTTTTAGTCAACAATGGAGATCCTGCCAAAGAGCTAATAATGTTAAAAAAAAAAAAAAAGCAATGTTTGTGACAATTAACAGAGCCTGCAGCCTGCAACACGCGTTGGACTCATTTGTAAAGGAAAATTTAAATGATATGCTTCATTATAAATGGTCCCATGCAGCACATTGCTAATCAACCAAAGCCGCTTCTTCTTCTCCCTCATCGCCCACCCTCCCACTTCTTCCTATCTGACAAACCCAAATGGCAGCACTGTGTCAAGGCTCTTGGCCACTGCTTGCTGCGGCTATAAATGTAGTGTGGTTATCTATCAGTATTATAATCAGCTTAGATCAAACTGAATAATTAGTTCTAACATGGATGAATAGAGCACCAGCCTCTTATCTTGTCTATTAATAATCACAAGTATAACTTCACAGCCAAATCAAGAGGTATGTTACTGTTCCCCTGAGAGCCTGTTTGGGTAAAACCCCCTGTGACTGCACCAATCTAAGTAGTGCAGATGGGACAGTGAGCCCATAATGATGGGCTGACAGCTGCCAAACCCAGAAATCCCTCCCCGACTCTTGGCAGACAGAGAGAGAAAGAGAGAAAGAGATTGATTGGGGAAGTGGGGCTGATTCGCCATGCTAAATAACTATTATTTGTCCAATAATGGTTTGAGATAAAGGGAGAGGAAAAAGGAGAAAAGAAGACAGAAAACTGTTGCTGGGTCTCCAGATCCCAAACTCAGGGAAATGGAATTCCACAGCCTGGCCCAGCCTAAGGATACTTAGCCTGTGGACAGCACAAGACCGCCATGTGCCTTCATTTTTAAGGCATCTGGCTGTTCCTTCCTCAAAAACATCTCACATAACTCAATTCTTTAAGCCAGAAAAATATTTTATTTATAGAAGTGATCCACCTTTAAGTTTGTCTTTTTTAATCATAAAAGGCCAAAAATAGTTTATCAGAAAGGACACAACTTGGCTGAGTGCGGTGGCTCATGCCTGTAATCCCAGCACTTTGGGAGGCCCAGGTGGGTGGATCACCTGAGGGCAGGAGTTCGAGACCAGCCTGGCCAACATGGCGAAACCCCATGTCTACTAAAAATACAAAAATCAGCCTGGCGTGGTAGCTACTTGGGAGGCTGAGGCAGGAGAATTCCTTGAACCCGGGAGGTGGAGGTTGCTGTGAGCGCCACTGCACTCCAGCCTGGATGACAGAATGAGAGTCTGAAAAAAGAAAGCAAGAAAGAAAGAAAGCAAGAAAGAAAGAAAGCAGGAAGGAAGGAAGGAAGGAAGGAAGGAAGGAAGGAAGGAAGGAAGGAAGGAAGGAAGGAAGGAAGGAAGGAAGGAAGGACAGACAACTATATTTTTTAAAGTTGTTTTTAAGCTTTCATAAACAAGTTATCATGTACCTCGTAGTGCCTCTCAGCTTTGCTTTATTCATATATGCCACTTTGTTGAAAGCTGTGGGCCTTCTCCTCCCCTAAAAACTTTGCTATATGTAAATTATACAACAATTTGAATAAGATTTGGGGAAAGTCACAGTCTCTCTAAAGACCATCTGTGAATTTTTAAGAGGTCAATAGGCCCTAGTTTAAGAACATCTGGCTTAAGCACAGAAAGTAAACAACAAAGACATCAAGAATAGAAGTAGAGTTCCTAATTGTGTAACAAACTGTGTTTTAAATGTTCATCTATAGTTTGATTTTTGGAAATTGGGAAAATACTTTTCCATTGGAACACTATTGATGGAAGTTCATTTATTCATTCATTCACTTTCTATTTTACTGTCCCTCTCTGCACATGATCCCTCTTCAACTTCCTACTTGCATGTCAGTCATTGGGCTGTGTGCTGGGAATACAATGCTGAAAATCTTGGTCCTCGAGAGACTCACAGTCTGGTGGAGTTTAGCAACATGTTAAAAAATGTCTATATATACCATAAAAAGTGCAATCACACTGGTAGTATCCACTTATTGCCATACAGAGAAGGAAATAATTAATTCTGCTTGGTGGTAAGCAGAGAGAGAGGAGAGAGAGAGAGAGAGAAAGAGAGAGAGAGAGAGATATTATTATTTAGGGATTTCCAAAAAGAACTAATGTTTAAGTTGTCCTTTAAAGGATGAACAAGAGTTTTCAAGGCAGACCAAGAGTATTCCACACAGAGGAGGCTTAAATACACACAAAGACATGGGAAGGTGACACTGCACGAAATTCTTAAGAAACTGTAGAGAACTCAATGTTGTCATGGTGTATAGTGTGGTGCAAAGTGCTGAATGATGAAGTGATTGGGCAGCAAAGCTTAGACTGCAAAAGAGCTCATATGCCTGGTTATCATATGTTAGGGTCCGTAGACTTTATATCTCACCTTGGATTTACTGAGATTAAATAGACTTATATAAGGGTAACCTGGAACAATACTTTCTTAAGAGGCCCATCGCTCCAAAATATTATCCACGAAGCCTCAAACTAACCTTCAGCCAATGCCTGGTTGGACATTGAAGGGTACTGAAAAGTTGAAGCACAGCAGAGACAAGGCTAGGTTTAACTTAAAAAGATTGAAGTTTTGCAGAGATTATTTTAGAGCTATGAGCCTCTTAAAAAGGTACTGTTCCAGGTTACCTCTACATAAGTCTATTTAATTCCAATAAATCCAAGATAGGATATAAAATCTATGGGCCTAAAATTTTTTCTGTTAAGCAAAAGGATGTAACGTGAAATGTGGACAGGTGATTGGATTTGTCAGGGTGGAGGTAGTTGAAGACCTTAACAGAGAGTTTTCAGTGGCTTTGTGAGAGCAAAATCTGACTTAAGTGGGTTGAAGAGAGAAAGGGACATAAGAAAGCAATCACAGATGAAAAAAATGATGATATATTCTAAGGGTGATGAGATAAACCAGTAGAAAGGGAAAAATGATGATGCAGGAAAGAAAAAATTATATATGCAGGAGCAAAAACCCTGAGTAAAAGGGGGCAGAGCTGGAATTCAGTGTAGAAATAGAGGAACTGGTCTTAGATAGGAGCAGATACATTTTGTCCATTCCTTTTAGGTAACAGGAACAACAACAACAAAAAAAAAACCTGTCTGGAGTTGCAGTCCATGGAAATGGGAGGGAAGCAGGCAAGTTCTTAAGAAAAGTAGAATATTCCAAGAAGACAAGCCAGAAATCAGGAGTGACTCTGATCAACACAGTGCTTTGCTAAGCACTCAAACTACCATGGTATCTGCTACACACTCCTGAGGCATTTCCCAGGACAGGAGAATCATTATCAATTTCTGGGATTGCATTTTCTCTGAAAACCTAAAAACATCACGCTATTGTCTCCCAGACTGAAGTTTATTGTGGAGAATTTGAAGCTAATCTGAAGTTCCTTTCCTATAGATGATTTGATCATTTTGCCTAGATACTTGAAAGATCTTTTTTTTCCCTTTGTATTTGAAGTCCAACAACTTTACCAGGCTATAATCATTTGTGTTGTTTCCCCTTGTAGAGTATAATATGCTTTTTGTATCTGAAAATTCAAACCTTTTTTTTTTTTGCCTGGAAAATTTTCTTTTATTAAACCTTTGAAAATGTTCTATTTCATTAGATCAGATTTGATTTTTAAAAATATCAATTATACATATATTGAATCTCCTTTGTCACATTTCATATCTATGATCTCTTTAATACTTTTAAAATCTTTGTTCATTTCCATTTACTTTTGTTCAATTTTCTCATTCCTAACTTCCACATATCTAACTGTGTCTATTAAACAGCTGTGTTTCTTTTGTATTGCCTATAACGTGACTTTTGGTTTTAGTTCTATCATCCATTTCTTACCTTAGCTTTTGCTGCATTGTATATCGCCTTCTTGTATCATTTTACACTATCTTTCTTAAGCTCTCCTATTGAGTGTATGGCAATGTATTTGGTCAGTTTTTTGTTTTTTTTTTTTTTTTGTTTTTTTTTTGAGACAGAGTCTTGCTCTGTTGCCCAGGCTGGAGTGCAGTGATGTGATCCCAGCTCACTGCAACCTCTGCCTCCTGTGTTCAAGCTATTCTCCTACCTCAGCCTCCTTAGTAGCTGGAATTACAGGCACATGCCACCATGCCCGGCTAATTGGATCAGGTTTTTATCTTTTAATAGCAATGACCCTACCCCCTAGAGATTATTCGTCTGCCATTTGTTAATCCTTTTACTTGAATTATTTTTATATAGATTCTCTTCTGGTAATTTTAGATAATTAGTCATTTTTTAATTTCAGAAATTTTTCCTGGATCTTTTGCTTATCAGAGCTTCAAGTAGGGGAGGGGTTAATGGATTGTTTTGTGCTAGTTTTTTTGGCCTGCAATGGATTCTTTTTCTTTTTTTTTTTTTTTTGAGACAGGCCCTTGCTCTGTCACCCAGGCTGGAGTGCAGTGGTGCGATCTTGGCTCAATGCAACCTCCATCTCCTGGATTCAAGTGATTCTCCCACCTCAGCCTCCCGAATAGCTGGGATCATGGGCATGAGTCACTGTGCCTGGCCATTTTTTTTTTTTTTTTTTTTTTTTTTGTATTTTTAGTAGAGTCAGGATATTGCCATGTTGGCCAGGCTGGTCTTGAACTCCTGGCCTCAAGTGATCCTCCTGCCTTGGCCTCCCAAAATGCATTGGATTCTTGAGTGTGTGTGTTGGAGTTAGGAGATTGTCTTATGCTTCATTTATTCTCAGCCAGCAAACATATGCAGCTCTAAGACTACTTGAAAATTGAAATCACTCTCCTGTATGATGTTTCCTATACAGACTGTTTTCTGAAAGAAATAGCCTGACTATGCATTTCTTTATTCTTCCCAGCATTTCCTGCTACCTTTCATGTCAGCAGGGTCATAGCAAGTTACCAGTTGCAATCCATGCAATTATTATCATTGTTTCCATAAGCATTTTTGCTTCCTTGTTGTAATCTTTAGGCTACACTAAGTATTTTGGATAATTGAGCTCCTCTGTCTCTTTGAGATCTGTAACAGCAAGTGCCTTTCTGTACCTCTACTTGGTCTTTACCTTTCTCATATATTTTGGGGCAACAGATAACAATTTTGTTCAAGGTAGAGTTAATGTTTCCACTCTACTTCCAAAGAAACTTAATCTGATAGAAATAAAAATTTCCTTGCATATACAATAAAGCAACTTCTAATTTCCAAGAGAATACAAAATTGTATTTACTCAGACATCCGCAAATCCGAAGTCAGAAATCATGTTTTAATACTTACTTCTTATAGGAGACATTTATACTTGAATTAGAATCTCAGAATTTACCTAGTATCATAGCAAACTGATGGGAGAGAGATTTGGCCAAAAGCACTTTCAATCCTTCTAAATAGACATAGGGCAGAGACTACTACTAATTATATTCATTCATATCAGCTGTCTAGGTCAGGATTCTTTTTTCTGAAAGAGAAAGAAACCCAAAGTCAAAATACTTAAGCAAAAATGAAGGATTTGTTGTTACATATGAGCAGATTATAAGAAGGTCAGGAGTAGAGCTGACTTTGTGGAAAAATAGAATTGGAGACTTAATTGCCATCAGGCCCCCTTCCCTTCCCTTCCCTTCCCTTCCCTTCCCTTCCCTTCCCTTCCCTTCCCTTCCCTTCCCTTCCCTCCCCTCCCCTCCCCTCCCCTCCCCTCCCCTCCCCTCCCCTCCCCTCCCCTCCCCTTCCCTTCCCTTCCCGTTCCCTCTCATCTTTCTTTCTCTCAGTTTTAACTGCTCAGGGGATGAAACCACTGTAGGGGATTCAGTGATTGGTAGCTCCAAACTTACATCTTTACAGTGTCTTGAACTTCAAAGAAAAGACTATTTTTCTCTGTCAGCACCAGCGTAAAAATCCCAGGGGAACAATTCTAATCAAGCAGGATTAATACTGAGGCCTGTCCCTCAGAGCTCGAACTGTGGCCAGGCTTTGCTTCATCTACATGTCCAGCCCATGTTGAAAAGAAGTGGAGTCTATTTTGGCAAGAAAGTAATGGAGAGGAAAGACTGTGAAGGCCACAAACAATAACCACTACACCAAACTAATTGTGGTTGTAAGGCACTGTAGTGATGTTTTCATGCTGCCTTTCCAAGAGCCATGTGGTATCACTTGTAAAATATTATAGCTAAGCTTCTTCTACATATATAAACAAACAAACACAAGAAGCATACTTTATGGTTATCTCACACAAATGTGACACAGCTATTTTATTTTGAGCTGATAGGAAAAGCATAAACGCATAAATGTGTAGTCATTCTACCAGTTCTCTATTTCTTTTTAAAATCATGTAGTCAGAGTTACTTCTGGCTGGACTGACCATTAAGTGAGACAAATGTTAAAGAGATCCCTCTGCGAAAGGGCTGCTTGGTCCCTGGAAACTTCAAGAAGTCCTTTATTAAGTACGTAAGCTTTATTTAGTTTATCTCAGTTGATAGGAATTGAACAGAATAAATGATTAGTATAAAGTATGCCAAAATCCACACTGTTTACTTAGGAAAGTTGCATTTCACCAAGAGTTTAGAATGTATCTTCACTTTTTATACTATTAATATAAAGGCAAAAGGTGTAAATTCTGCAGAACTTATAAACCATCTTACCCTTTAAAAATATTTTACAATGCATTTCCAAATTATAGATACTTTTATGAAATACTCTAATTTGAATTATGTGAGACATCAGGTGCTAAAGGAAGGTGAGATACTTGCTAGCTCTTAGAAGAAAGAAATGTTCAAATTTTATTTTATTTTATTTTACTCCTTTGAATAGCAGTGTAACTTCTTCCCAGTCAGCCATGGAGTAGTTTCATTCTATTTATCAGGATAATGAAAGTCTCAAAATTTCTTCTTTCAGGGAAAAGCAGCTGGAAAGAAGTAAAGTGAGCAATGTTTTCTTATTCTTTTGTGAATTTTATAGAGCTAGTAACTTGGCACAGACTCATGCTTCCAATATCTTACCCCTAAGGAGCTAGTTAGTGTAAAAAAAGAGAGAAAGAAAAAAGAAAAAAACCCACTTGGGCAAATGCAAGCACCAATTCCTTCTTTCAAAAACAAGAGAAGGGAAAAATAATCCATTTTTTATGGAATATTACCTATAAGTGCAGACATGACTTAGGTAATCATGCTTTTGTTGCACACAGACTGTAAAATATTTATGGAGACAATGTGATTTGGGTCAAGACATTAAATAAAGTAAAAGTTGCTTTATTCAATATGTGATGAACAGTATCCATATTAAAAACCATTGGGAAAAGTGTTCAAATGAAAAAATATGCTTAAAACAAATTCATCTGCTCAATGTTCATGAATGTTTTAAGAAATGCAGACAAACAAGTCTTGAAATTCATATTTACTGTACACAGTTGAAAAGCTAATAGTATTTATTCAATTCAGAGGGGGAAGTGACTCAAAATTTGGCTTTTAATGATCAACAGGAAATACTTTTCCTGAGAAATTACTAACGTGTTTGTTGTCAGCCAAACTACAATAGGGTTATCACTCTTCTCTTGGCAAATTGCTAATGCTATTAGACTAACATTGATTTATAAAGGAAAGATTTCTTTCAGACTACAGAAAATATTAAGTTTTCACTCAATAATACTGTCTAGATTGAAGGAATATGTGTGTGAAGAATGCAAAGCTGAATGTTTACTTGAGAATTGGGTATTGCTCAATGGCAATTATATGGCAAATTAAGTAACACATTGACTCAGGGATGTTATTTAGTGCTGATTAGGGTCAAACTGTGGGGTCTTGTTCTGCCAGGTCATTCTCTAATGTGTGTGCAAGATGAAAAAATAAAGCTTCATAATTTAAACAGAGAAGTAACGTGCAGCTACCTAGTGTTACTCTCTGAAATCTGCCCTCTGGAACCCACATTCTGGTTTAGCCAGTAAAATTCAGGGTCAAGTTGATTGTGACAGTTTTACTCATTCACTCACTCATTCAGTGTTTTGTGAATTATAAATTCCTTCCTTTGAGAAGGAACAGTTACCCATTCCCACCAAAGCAAACTTCACATAAATATCAATCCAAATTCAGCCTTCAGCATTATGCAAATTGGTGCATACTTTGCTTTCTTGTTTATATAAATAATGGAAGATGTGGAAAAGCCTGTATGACTTGGTTCAGGTGAATTTGGGTCAAACTCCAAGAAAAGATATTATTGATAATAATAACTGACATTTATTTATTAGGTCTATACTACCTGCCAGGCACTGTTCTACGTGCTTCCTTTAAGTTATCAAGTGGTTCAAATGATCTTTGGCTCCTGAGTGAGTCATAAAATTTAACATAATATGTATGGCAAAAATAAATCTCAGTTTTAAAAATTCTGCTCCTTTTGGGCACAAAGCTTTGAAGTTACTAGGAACCAGTCATAGGCATGATGCCTATCTGTGAGGAGGTTTCACAGAACCCTAAGGTAAAAACAGGGCTAAGAACTGTATGTAAAAATAATGCAGAAATAATTAAAGTCACTACTGCTTAAGTGAAATCTAAATGTTGAGTACTAGTAAGTGTCCCTTTAGTATTACATTTTCTGGCATTCAGGTAGCACACACCAGACAATAAATTAACAACAGGTAAACTGAGTACCATAGAATCTGAGGTTGGAAAATGAAGGGTCAAGAAACGGAAACTTTTTATATTTTGCTTACAAAAATATTTCTGGTCCCAAGTCTTTCACTTGCCTTTGGTCTTTCCAGACCAACTGGAACAGAAAAATAAATAAATAAACAAACAAACAAATTCACTCATAGGTTTATTTCATTTTTTATTTTTGACTTTTTTTTCTAGTCTAGTAGCTTGCAGAATTATGGTTCATGGGCTGAATCCATCCTAACACCTGCTTTTGTACAGCCTGTGAGCTAGTTGTGGTTTTTAAATTTTTTAATGGTTGGAAAAAATTTAAAAAGATAATATTTCATGATGTGTGAAATTTATATAAAATTTAAATTTCAGTGTGCATAAATGACATTTTATTGGAACACAGACATGCTTATTCATTTGTGTATTGTCAATAGCTAATTTTATGCTGCAACAGAATTGAATAGTTAAAATAGATAATATCTGGCCTGCAGAATCTAAACTATTTACTATCTAACTTTTTAAGAAAAAGTTTACTGGCTCCTGTTCTAACCCAATAACGTGATAGGTTCATTGCTAAGTCCAACTAGTTGTTTGCGACCCATCCTGTGTGATACATCAGATTTCCAAAAAATCTGAAGAGTTTGACATTTTACCCTACTTGTAAGTCAACAACTTTGTCTGATGCATTTTATGAATGCTGGTAGAAAACACACAATTCCAGGACCAGGGTCAAAGGGCAGTTTCTTACTCACAGCATTAGCAGTATCCAGAATATCAGCATTTCTGAGCTACGTTCTCTAGGCCTTAGAGAGTCTCTGCATACACAATGGGTTGCATTTCAGGAAAGAAACTGAGTTTAAGGAAACCACTTTATAATTGGCAGTAAGCATACCGTGTTTTGCTCTAGAGGAAGATACTATCTCTATTTTCTAAGGCTGCTCACACTACAACTAGCATTGAAAACAAAGCAACAAAGGGAAGTAGGAGTAGAAGGAAAGTAGAATACATGGAGAAACACAGGAGATTTACTCTGAATCATTTTCCAACAATGATTTTTTTGTTACTTTATTGATAAACCTATGTGGTGAGACCAAATAAATATTGCAAAACTGTTTAGAAAAATAGCTAAAAAAACAGAATTGCACTTGACAAATTTCAATAATACAATTTAAAAACAATTTTCTATGAATATTTCAATGTTGTTTAGATAGGTAAGCAATGTGGAAAGTGGATGTTTTTACGTATATAATTTGGGGATACACAGTCAGGCCTGCAGAGCTCAAAATCAAATGCCTCACTCCTTCTATTAGATAGTGAGTTTTACCGTTTACATGATAGTGGAATTGTCTCCACTCTCTTTGGTTTGATTTTCAGAGCAAAATTTTATTATTTGATAGAATTTCATAGTCTTTTGAAAAATGCAGATGATTATTGTGTCTCCCTGTGGCTATCAGAATTCTCAACGAAATGTTTCATTCCCTTATCTCCAAAGTAGAAATTCCTGGTTGGCTCTTTGTTCACCAGCTGTCTGTGAGAAGACTCAGATACAACCACAGACTGGAGTCCGTGAGTAGCGAACTCAGGCTTGCAAGAAGGCTGCACCAGAATCATAAACTTACAGGAAAAACATTTGAAAAGGTACAAATGCATTCTGTCACACACACATGCTGACTTCTACCAGTTTCTGTTTTAGAAGGTAAACAATCTTGAACCAAGAGAGGTAGAGGATATTAAGGGTTTGGCAAGCAAAATACCTCTGGGGATCCAAGGGAAATAATTAATATTGTAATTATTATAAGGGAACAATAATTATTGCTAAACAAGTGAATGTTCTCTCCTTTTTTTGTAGAGAGCAGTCTTTCTTAGTTTGGCCATTTGGTCAATATATTTTTTGCTTTCTTCCATTGGGTTGTCCTATGACTCTACCTTGGAATTTGCATTTGTTGAAATAAAAGAAAAGGGTATGACTCACAACTATTTGAAAATAAATATATGTATGAATATATACATATGCATTTCCTTTTTTTTGGCCAGCATTTCCTTTGTAGTTAACTGCTACTAAAAGTAAATAAAATGATTTATTAAAACAGGTTAGTCTCAATCACAAATAATATGATACCAAACTGTCATTTTAAAATGGTGGTTTTACTTCATTTTTACTGTTATCTTTTCCTTTTAAGAAAAATAAATGTTAAAAACTGAAAATTCCTGGAGGCCAAAATTGGTGATGCAAATGCATTTTTTTCTTATCACTCTGGAGGGAAAGCAAGTTTTGAAATGCTTTAAATCACAAAGCATTTTAAGATACAACAAATTAAATTTTTGAATCACTTTGATGACTGTTCTGAAAGGAGTTTTGTATCATCAGTGTCAAGAAATGTGGTGGTAGGAATGGTGTCTGATCACCTCGTTGGAACACTGGCAGATGGGGGAGAAGGGAGACATCTGAGACCCTATAGAATCTAATTGGGGTAGTTTTTGAAACCTTGTGTGGAATGTCATTTGTCAAATAAGCATACATATCATCTTTTGTCATAGTGAAAATTTGTGGTAGCATCTTCCAGTTAAATGTTCACATTCTCCAACTCCTAGCAATCCTGCTCCTGTCTGACTGGTAGATAGCGTAAGTTGGGTGACTGTAGCTTCATGTATTTCACCTTCCAAAAGATAAAGGCTATTCTATCTGGGGCTTGTGGTCAGTATTTATAATTCCTTTTCCACTAGTGTTTTATTGTAAAGGATGTCATCTGGAAATCAGTGGTGATATGGAGAGAGTCTCAGCAACTTTACTAATTTAGAGTTGTTTTGTTATGTTTTGATATTCATTTGGTTTGGGAGGGTGTTAAGTAGTGCACATTATTTTTACCCAGAGAATATTACACTAGCAGATTGTAATGTATGAGAGGTTCACCACTCCAAATGAATTCCATTCTATTCTTAAAAAATTGTGCCATTAGGCCGGGCACGGTGGCTCACGCCTGTAATCCTAGCACTTTGGAAGGCCAAGGAGGGCGGATCACGAGGTCAGGAGATGGAGACCATCCTGGCTAACAGGGTGAAACTCCGTCTCTACTGAAAATACAAAAAATTAGCCGGGCGTGGTGGCGGGCGCCTGTAGTCCCAGCTACTCGGGACAGGCGGAGCTTGCAGTGAGCCGAGATCACGCCACTGTACTCCAGCCTGGGCGACAGAGCGAGGCTCCGTCTCAACAACAGCAGCAAAATTTTACCATTAATTGCAAATTAAAAATGACCTATAGTTTTAGTTTTCAACTTTGCTTTGAGAACTGTAAGACAATGATTGAAAAACATTTAGAGCCTTTAGAGAGAGAGACAGCATTTTCCTATTAAAACATGTGTTGGTGGATTTCCCTTCCATTCCTTGCTAACTTCAAGAGAAATCAACCTCCTCTCCAAAAAGCAACTAGAACGGTTATCTTCTAAAACTATCGTTAGCTGCTAGCAACTAAAACTGTCTTCTGAATACTCCAGTGTCAGAGGCTTGACATGGAGATGTTTGAGAATGGAGATAAGAAAAAGAAATGAAATAGTCAACAAGCACATTAAAGAATTATGCTCCTTATAAATCTTTGACCTCTTCTGATTTCATATTTCTGGTTTTACTATTCAACAATGTTGATATGAATTTCAAAACATTTGTGTTTCTAACTGTTTATTCCTCCTGAGTGATTAGTTTCTGGAATAAAAAGATTAATCAGGAAATGACCCTTGCCATTGATGGACAGGCTTATAGTCTACTTGAGTAGACAAATACACAAATGAATAATTACAATATATTTAAGTTGTGTTTTTTAGCTGATAAATTCTCCTATTTTAAAAAAATATTATAGAGTAACTTTAGTAGGCATTCAAAAATACTTGTTGAGGTACTATTTAGGAACATTATTAAAAAATTGTCCAAGTTGGTACAGGACAGGGGGGTGCAGTCCAAGCAGGTTTTGTAGAGCTGAGTCTAGTCTTGAAGGCTGACTACAAGCTGGCAAGTAGATAAAAAGTAAAATGGAGTGTGTGGGAGAACATTATAGGCAGGGGGGAAAGCACAGAAAAGGCATCAAACTAGGAAATAGTGGGGCATATTCATCCAAGGAGTTCAGTACTGTTAGAGAAAATAGTTTGTGTGTGAGTGAGAAAGAAAGCTTGAAAGCTAGTCAGGAACAACAGTTTGGATAGCTTAGCATACCATCTATATTTTTAGACTTAATCTTGAATGAGAAAAGAAAACCACTGAAGCATTTTAGGTAGGAAAGGGATGTGATCAGCTTTAGGTTTTAGGAAGCTTAATCGTACTGTTGTGTGAAGGACAGATTGGAAGGTTGGCATTCTAAAGAATTTGAAATGACCTGGGATAGATTTGTAATAACTATGGCATGAATCAAGGTATACCAGTGTGTAAAATAAAGTTTGGAGGTCATAGGAAGGAAGGTAGTTAGGAGCTAGAATAAAAGTATTCTCTAATTGGTTAGAGGTGGATGTGATAAAAAGAAACTAACATGAATCCTAGGACAACTAATTGGACAGCAGTGCCATTAGCAAAGGTACAGAACACTAGAGGATGATGAGATTTGGGGGTAAAATTATATTTTGTCTGTGGAGCATCAAAGTGCAGATGTCCAGGCTAAAACAAAATTAGAATAGAGGCAGTGTCAGTCAGTCTAGGCTATGCTTCAGTGACAAACATCCCCAAGTATCAGTGACTTAAAAACAATAGCTTTATTTCCTGCTCATGTTATATATACATTTAGTCCTTACTCCCAGACATCAGATCAAGGGGGTTTCAATGACTGGAGTGTTGCTGGTCTTCCAGGGGGAGAGAAGTTGGTAAAATTGCACACTACTTTTAGACACTTCTGCCTAGAAGTCACACATGTCCTTTCTGGCTAATGTTTTACTGACCAAACCAAGTTATACAGCCAGGTGCAACTTCAAAGAATTGGAGGAACACAATCTCATCATATCTACCAGAACATAGACAGTCAGTGACTAGAATTGGGAGCCATCAACAGTAATAAGTGATGTATGAGGATATTACAATAGATAAAACCAACTTATCAGAATTATATACACCATGAAAATAAACAAAGGCCAAGAACAAAATCCTAGGGTAAACTAACATTTATGTACAAAAAGAGTCCTAAATAAAGGTGAAGAGGAGACTTTAGAGACTAGGGTGAAGAATTAACTGCAAAAACTTTAGTAAAACCATCAACTGTAACTTACAAAGCAATTTCATATACAATATTATTTTTAAATCCCCATTAAGTAGTTTGAGGCTATAAGAGGTTAAGTAATTCAGTTTTGTTCTATGGAACGGAACTTATTATGCATTCCAGTATTATCCAAGTGACTTGTTGTTTAGGAAACTGTGGGAAACTGTGGGAAATGGGAAATTAGCAGGACTGTTCACCTTTTTTTCCCCTATAAAATACAAAGAAGAGACTGAAAAGAGGTAGAATGCATAGCCCAACTTGTTTCTTGAAAGTAAGAATTTTCAGTATATAAAGAAATCCACAGAAAAAAAGGGGGTTCTGCCACCTTGTTCCTCATGCATCATCTGCTGGGCTGCTCAGTGCAGCTAGTGCAGGAGCAGGACAGACTTTTGGGTGTCACTCCATTGGCCCATGGATAGGCATTTACAATGGTAGTATCCTTTCAGTACTATTTCCTTACGACAACCTCCCAGAGTGGAATTGCAGGGTGAAAGAATTGCACATTTTTAATACATTTGATATATATGTCCATAAAGCCTCTAGAAAGCTTATATTCATTTATGCTTGTATCTTAAATTGTTATAACACTACTTTCTATTTTTTCAAAGTATAATCAAGGGTATATCATGCTTTACGTTAGAATTCTAATGACTTAGTGCATTTATTTACATGTTTTTAGTTGTATTTTTTATTCTTTGAATGAAATTGTACATGTTCTTTTCTAATTTTGAGGGGGCTTTCATCTTTTTTCTTATTAATTTTTAAAAGTTTTGATAAATATGTAGCATGCATAGCAAATATACATATACAAACTGCCTATATGTCCAAAATAGGGAATCATTTTGATGAATTATGGTATAAACGTTCATACATTAAAACCAAATCCGTTGAGTCTACAGGTTTCAGATATTGAGATAGAATTGGCAGTATTATGACGTACAAAACCAACAGGGCTTTCTTCTTCTTGATTTTGTGACCAAGAAGGGCAGAAAGCAAGAAATGAGCAAACAATCAAATGGATGAAGTGATTATTACTGTGACAAGTGCTAACAGAGAAATAATAAAGTATCTGAAGATGAGAATATCTGGAGGTATGGACAACTCTTCTTTAAGTACTGTTGTCAAAGTTTCTTTTTTTTGGTAGGGGTAGATGATATTTAGAATCAGGGATGTAGGATGAGCAGTAGCATACAGAGAATGTTCAAGGCTGAAAGAAGACCCTATACAAAGGCTCTGAAGTGGGCAAGAGCTGTCTTTAAAAGCTCAGCGAGGAGAAGAGCCAAGAAATGAGGTGTAACAGGTGGCAGGAGCAGTGTCATCAGAGTGTATGCTGAATTTGAATTTCATTCAAATTAAACAATGAGGAGGCTCTTAAAGTGTTTTAAGCAGGGAAATAACATGATATAATTTACATTTTAAGAAGACTTGATATGTGTAGAATAACAGGGGGTCAAGAGTGAATTTAGGATACATGGATGTGTGTGTAAGTGCGAGTGTATGTGTGTGTCTATCTGTTATGAAATGTTGTATTAGTTAATTATTGCTACATAATAGGCAACCTTAAACCTAGATGCTTGAAATAGCAACATCTCAAAGACTACACATAGGTCTGCCAGGAAATTCTGTTGACTTGGTCTTAGTTTTGCTATTCTTCTGGTCTTGGTTGGGCTAATTTCCACATATGGTGGGTTGTTGGCTATTGGCTGAATTGAAAGGGTGTCTGGGCCATGTATTATCATCATCCAGCAAGCTAGCTCAGGCACATTCTCATGAATGTGTCAGAGGTCCAGGAAGGAGAAAGAAAAAAACACGCTGTTTCAGGCCCCTCTCTGCTGGCTGCAAATTTTCTACAGTGCCACTAGCCTATGCAAGTCACATAACCAAGCTCAGAATCAGTGTGTGAGGGTATTAACAAAGTCAACCAAAGAGTATGACTATAGGAAGGTATGAACAATTTGGGCTATGCATTCAATCAATTAAACACAAATGTCTATAAGTACAAAGGTACTCAATACTAAGTGAAAACAACTATGTGTAAAGCAACATGCATTACATAACATCATTTTAAAAGAAAAAACTACTGGAAGGATACATATCAATATGTTCACTGGGATTATCTTTGGGTAGAGGGGTGTAAAGTAGTTTATATGCTTTGTGTTTATTTTTCTGTGTTTGATTTTTTTTTGTATTGAATTTTGTACTAATTGTACTAATATTATACTAATTTTATAATAAAATGGTATTTCAAAAATCTAAAAAAGTATTTCTTTTATCATGAAGAGTAGATATAAGGGAATAAAGAGGAAGAAAAGAAAGAAATTGAGTTCATTTCTCACAACAGTTTCATAGGTCAATCTGTATTGTGATCACAATCCAGCTTCCTTATCTGTCAAACAAAGCTACCTGAGAATAGGTACTGCTTTGGTATGTCAGCTTCTTTTTTCTTCCAGTTATACTTAGAATCTGCTCAACCAGTACCTTCCTTGTGGAGCAAAAGAAGCCTCCAACCTGCATGCTATCTTTTTCCTTTTATCTACCTCTGGCAGAATTACCTGGGTCTCAAGTCTTGGTACTTTCAAATTTGAGTGTAATGAAGTTACTCTTGGATGTATACACCATGGATGAAATTAACATACAATTTTCCACTGTCTGTGAATCAATTTGTTCATCATCTAGTCTCAAACTTTCCTGTGCCTCACCCATTAGTGTCTGGAAGTGAGTAAGGTTCATGGGAGGGTCAGTAGAAAATGAAAAAATATGGTTTTAGAGGTGAGAAGGTCTGTGTTTGAGTCATTTGACCACATGGACAATTCATTTTATCTTTGGGACCTCAGTATTCTTATTTGGAGAAAAAAGGAAAAAAGGAACAATTTATTTTTAATAAATTACATATGTTGTTTCTTTAATAAAAGGATAGCACCATCTACATATAGTTACTCAGAGAAATAAATACGATCTCATATTTAAAAGTCCTTTTAAAACTGTAACACTTTCAATGTCTTTAGTGGTTTTTGGTACCAGCTATTATTTGGATTAGATGTAGACTTTGTTGCCCTCATTTCAGTCAAATAGCCCGGAAAGGAGTGTGATCTTATGATGAATATCCCCACACAATGATAAAGTCTTGCTGTCAGAGAAGGAAATATGTGCCATCACACACGGAGTTCAAAAGTGAAGGAGAGGCTTGCACTCATATCCAGAAGAAACAAGACTTGAGACCCATATGATTTTTCCAGAGGTAGGGAGTTGAAGATGCTGATGTCAAATATTAACTACCTTGAAGTTTGCCTAAGCTGACCTCCATTTTCTTGATGAAAAACTTGCAGCATTGATGGTAGTACATTCAATAGAAGAGGCCAATGAATTTTAAATTGCTTCTGAAAACCTTGTTCTTGGTCAAGGTTGTCTTGCTTGGTAGTTATAGAAAATGTGAATGTCAATGAGTTTAGCAACAAATAATCTCTATGAAATCATTGCCATTTGGATTCTGATAAGAACATACAATACATTTTGAGGCTTGATTCATACAAGTAGAAATGGTATGAGGTACAGTATACACAATACCAATAAAAATATTTGAGGGCAGTGGAGTCAAACATGAACATTTTATATTTTGACCTTGTTTTCAGTTTAAAGGGAACTCTAAGAGCTCTGCTGTTCTCCATCAGTTCAGATAGAAAGATGGATTTATTCTCAGTTGAAATGAACGCTTGTTTTAATTATTTTAAAAAATTGTCCAGACAATCATAATTTTCTAGCTAGCAGAGAAAGCTGAACTGTGACAAGGAAAATAATATTCAATTCAGTTGTTCTATCATATGTCAGTGTGTGTGCTTTGTTGTCATGGTGCAGAAGGGAGAACAGAATAATAGTGATGATCAAACATGGGAACTGCTGATCTAAACCCAGATTAAAACATCTCGTTGAAATTGCAGGAGGGTAGACCTTTGACAAAAGTGAAATTCCCATGTGAGAATTTCACTTTGAAAGACCCACTGCACCAAATGAACATGTTAACGCATTTTTCCTGGTCACTTGTTATAGACTGAGGTCTTCTTTTGGTCTTCATTACTTATTAGTTTTGTGACCTGGGTCAAGTATTTGATCTCTGAAAACTTCAGTTTCCTTTTTTGGCAATATCTGCTTTATGCTACTACAAAAATACACTTCCTTGAGTACTTACATACCAGGCACATAACATACATCAATTCCTTTAATTCTCATAACAGTCCTATGAGTACTGAAACAGGCAGAAGAGAAAATAAACAACATGCTCAAGAACACACAGCCAGTAGACAGCTAAATCAGATCAATCTTTATTTAAATGCTCTAGTATTCTTACTCTAGCAGACTCTCCATCAGAGCATGACATAAAATAATCACTCCTTAAATGTTAACTATCCTCTCTTTGTTCTCTTCCGCAAACTTCTACTGTTATTAGGGTGGAATTCTCAACAAGATTTTCTCAGTAAAAGTGAGAAAAGAACAATATTTCCCAGGGGGATTCCGTGGGCTTCCTTCCAAAATAAGCAATGTGAAGGTAGTGGTTGGAGGAGTGGTCACATACTCCAAGTATCCTCGAGTGGTGCACTGGGGCAGGTTGGTGAGTGAAAAAATCTTTAGCCATGCTAAGAAATGACAGGAGAGGAGAACAAAGTGAAGGGGCAAAGAGAAAGGCAATGAAAAGACAACATGGAGAATTTGGGATGGGGAGAGATAATTAAGGACAGAAGAAGGCTTTAGCAGGAGCCTTGAATTTAAAACTCTGGAGGAAGGGAGCAGTGTCTAAGGAGAAATTCTAAGAAGCTTTTCTTTATGAAGCACAGTGTAAAACCCCTACCTCCTTTTCCTTTAAGGAAACTCAATACAAAATCTGCCTTTTAGTCAGAGAGTGTGAATTTTTTTTCAAGGAAATGTTATGCTGACACTGGGCCAGGCTTTTTAATGCCATCTTCATGCTTCAGGAGTGGGTCACTGGATAACATAACCATTGTTTGCAATACCCCAAAAGGTGTAATCCTGAAAGAACCATGGAGTAGAAGAAGAGCAGTGAGTGGGAATAGCAGGGGTCAACTCCCGTGACTTAATTGCTGTAGCTAAGTATGTACTGTTTTGTAAATGGACATAGTAATACCTGCCTCAAAGAGATGGGAAGCTCAGGTGACAGTGCTTCATGAACTAAAACTGCTCCCTGAATGTAAATTACAATTACTATGCAGCACCTAGATTTGCTAGTTCCAAGGCAGTTCTATGATGGGCAAGGACCATCTTACTTAGAGATACATTTAGATTTTCCTGTTTCTTTCAACTTAGTGGCTTTCTGTAAATTGCCAGGTGTTACATGATTCTGTCTTATATGACGCTTATAGAGGCAGGGGTTGTGAAGAATTATACTTTAGTGATACAATCTGATGATGAGTGAGATGGTAAATGACCATATTTTCTGAAACAACATTAAACACACATGGTCATACAGTAGGACAGAATATTTGAAATGAAAGGTAACTGGAAAAATCTAAGATCTGTGGTCACCCGAACTATAAAATGACATTACCAGAAAAAAACTCTATAACCTCTCCATTTTCAAGGTCTTTGCTAGAGGGCAAACTTCCAAGTTTATGAAGGAGTGCACTACAAGGCTTTCAATTTTCCCTTTTGCACCCAGGGAGACAAATAATTAGTGCTTTCCTAGGCCTAAAGTGGAGACCAGAGCCCAGAAATTCTACTATCAGTGCTTGCTTTTGAGAAAAAGACATGGTTGTGCAATGCATCGCTAAGGATTATAACAGATTAGCAACTAAATTTGAGTTAATTAAAATAATCAACTATAATAAGAAGAGAGTTTCCAGAAAATTACCATATAGATCAAATTGCTGTCTCAACAACTTGAAAAATACAGAACAAATTTTGGAGGCCGAATGCCAAATATCTGAAGAGGCTCAATAAACTTTACTTAAAAAATGTGATTCTATTTAATTAATTTTGTTAATAGTGATCATAAAAATAGTTAAACATTTTTTAGTTGGTGGGGGGGCAGTTTAAGCTTAAAAGTCTAAATAATTATGAAAACTTAAAACATAAAATAGATTGAATATCAAAAGAAGTGTTTTTAAAAATGGAAGTGTTTGACAATAAATAAAACTATTAAAGTGCATGCAATGCTTGAATACTGACGTACATTTTGAAATAGGCAATATTTTGGAAAATAGATTCCCTTGAATTAAGGAGACTACAAATCTTACCATTAATTTGTTAGGAGAAAACCTATAAAATGCATCTTAGTGCAGTTGTATACATCTTGTGTAGTTGTATACATCACCTGAGAAACTCCTCCTAACTTATAATAGTGAGTGCCTTCTTGGCAAGATAAAGTGTTTATTATATGAGGCTTTTAGGGTCTTCAGTTGAATAAGAAGTAGTTTTGGTGAAATAGTTTACATGGTCTAGTGTTCAAAATTGTTATAAAATATACTGGATGGCACAAATTAGCCAAATTTAAAATTTTGACATTAGTGTGAAATTTATAAATCTATATTTCACTTGTTATATTTATTTATACCCACCTAGTTCTCAAAAGGATTTATGATGACTGTTTCCTTTACAGATTGAACATGTTCTGAACATTATTGTGTGTTCTCTCCTGTTTCATTTTTTGTGACTCTGATTCTCTTGTTCAATAAAAATATATGTGGGAAAGTCTGATTGAGGAAAGCTGTCTAGGAAGGAAAGGCAAAATCCAGACTTGGAAGATCACCTCTGCCAAAAGTCATAAGCAAACTTTTCCTTTGCCCCAGTGGCACTGAGTGCACTCATAACCCATAAAGTGAAGATATCCATCACTCAGCTAGTCAGTACCTACACCAGTGGGAGGATAAGAGCCAGTGATTGCTATGCTGGCTGCTGAGCTCTGACAATAAACTCATAACTATAATGGGAGTTAGGTGCCCAAAGGAGAAAAAGACAAATACAGGCCCAGGGCTCCTTAGTAAGTTATTTCAGAAACAGGATGAAGAGTGATACAGAAATTAGAACCCAATATCATGAACAGATAAACAGTCAATTCTCATTCCTTCCAAGTTGTCTAGGTGATTTGCAGAAGACTGGGGAATTACTTGATTCCCCTTTACTTTCAGAAATAGATGAAGTAATTAAAAATGTTCCCCAAGAGAAAGTTCTTGGCCCTGGCGGAGCTACAGGAGATTTCTATAAAACCTTTGGCTTAGCTGTCTCTGTACAGTTGCTTGATGAGCTCAATCACTTGAGGGACTCACGTGGATTCATCCCTGCCAGCCCCTACATCCAGACTATCTTAATTGCTGAAAAGGATAAAGATACAGCAAACTGTACCACATCTAGGTTCAGACCTCTTATTAAAGTGGATATCAACTTTTGGAATGTATCCTGACAATTCTGATCATATTTAGAATCAGAAGCACTGTAAACAGGCCATTTTTTGGAGATGGGTCATTGTTTTTATAAGATTTTTTTTAAAAAAACCCTGGACTCCGGTTCTGTTAGACTCACAAGGCACTTGCAGTCTCATCTCTTGGTTTTCTTTAACAAAGGAAAGTCTCTATTTTTTGGCAGAGCAGTGAGTATCAGGGATGTACTATGAGCTCAGCAATCCAAGATTGTTATTATCTCTTTGGTTGTATTCTAAAGAAACAGGATAACAATATTTCTCTATTCCTCAATGTTATCAGTGTAAATCTAAATTTATTCATTCCTCAGTGTCCCCAAGGTTAAAGGGGTAGGCTGCTTTTACCTTATAACACTAGCCTGTTGCTTGACAAAAGAGAAAAATTGGGGGAGGAGGATTATTAAGAAACATCTTGCAGAGGAAAAAATCATTCTTAAAAGTGAAACAGAAGTTCACTCATGATTTGGCTTTCTGTCTATTACAGGTGATTAGGAATGCTTGCAATTTTTGAACATTGATTTTGTATCCTGAAACTTTGCTGAAGTTACTTATCAGCTTAAGGAGATTTTGGGCTGAGACGATGGGGTTTTCTAAATATACAATCATGTCATCTGCAAACAGACACAATTTGACTTCTTCTCTTCTGATTTGAATGCCCTTTATTTCTTTCTCTTGCCTGATTGCCCTGGCCAGAACTTCCAATAATATGTTGAATTGGAGTGGTGAGAGAGGGCATCCTTATCTTTTGCCAGTTTTCAAAGGGAATACTTCCAGCTTTTGCCCATTCAGTATGATACTGGCTGTGGGTTTGTCATAAATAGCTCTTATTATTTCGAGATATGTTCCATCAGTACCTAGTTTATTGAGAGTTTTTAGCATGAAGGGGTGTTGAATTTTATCAAAGGCCTTTTCTGCCTCTATTGAGATAATCATGTGATTTTTGTCATTGCTTCTGTTTATGTGATGGATTGCCTTTGTTGATTTGCATGTGTTGAACCAGGCTTGCATCCCAGGGATGAAGCCAACTTGATCGTGGTGGGTAAGGTTTTTGATGTGCTGCTGGATTCGGTTTGCCGGTATTTTATTGCAGATTTTTGCATCGGTGTTCATCAGGGATATTGGGCTGAAATTTTCTTTTTTTCATTGTGTCTTTGTCAGGTTTTGGTATCAAGGATGATGCTGGCCTCATAAAATGAGTTAGGGAGGATTCCCTCTTTTTCTATTGTTTGGAATTGCTACAAAGAGAATAAAACACCTAGGAATGCAATTTACAAGGGATGTGAAGGACCTCTTCAAGGATTGCTACAAACCACTGCTCAAGGAAATAAGAGAGGACACAAACAAATGGAAAAACATTCCATGTTCATGGAGAGGAAGACTCAATATCATGAAAATGACCATACTGCCCAAGGTAATTTATAGATTCAATGCTATTCTCATCAAGCTATCATTGACTTTCTTCACAGGTTTACAAAAAACTACGTAAATTTCATATGAAACCAAAAAAGAGCCTGTATAGCCAAGACAATCCTAAGCAAAAAGAACAAAGCTGGAGGCATCACGCTACCTGACTTCAAACTATATTAGAAGGCTACAGTAACCAAAACAGCATGGTACAGGTACCAAAAGAGATATATAGACCAATGGAACAGAACAGAGGCCTCAGAAATAATGCCACACATCTACAACCATCTGATCTTTGACAAACCAAACAAAAACAAGCAATGGGGAAAGGATTCCCTATTTAATCAATGGTGTTCAGAAAACTGGTTAGTCATATTCAGAAAACTGAAATGGGACCCCTTCCTTACACCTTATATAAAAATTAATTCAAGATGGATTAAAGACTTAAACATAAGGCCTGAAACCATAAAAACCCTAGAATAAACCCTAGCCAATACCATTTAGGTCATAGGCATGGGCAAAGACTTCATGACTAAAACACCAAAAGCAATGGCAACAAAAGCCAAAATTGACAAATGGGATCTAATTGAACTAAAGAGCTTCTGCACAGCAAAGGAAACTATCATCAGAGTGAACAGGCAACCTACAGAATGGGAGAAAATTATTGCAATCTGTCCATCCGACAAAGGGCTAATATCCAGAATCTACAAAGAATTTAAACAAATTTACAAGAAAAAAACAAACAACCCCATCAAAAAGTGGGCAAAGGATATGAACAGACACTTCAAAAGAAGACATTTATGCTGCCAACAAGCATGAAAAAAAGCTAATCATCACTGATCATTAAAGAAATGCAAATCAAAACCACAGTGTTATACCATCTCATGCCAGTTACAATGGCAATCATTAAAAAGTCAGGAAACAACAGATGCTGGAGAGGATGTGGAGAAATAGGAATGCTTTTACACTGTTGGTGGGAGTGTAAATTAGTTCAACCATTGTAGAAGACAATGTGGTGATTCCTCAAGGATCTAGAACTGGAAATAGCATTTGACCCAACAATTCCCTTACTGGTTATATACCCAAAGGATTATAAATTATTCTACTATAAAGACACATGTACACATATATTTATTGCAGCACTATTCACAATAGCAAAGAGTTGGAACCAACCCAAATGACCATCAATGATAGACTGGATAAAGAAAATGTGGCATATATACACCATGGAATACTATGCAGCCATAAAAAAAGGATGAGTTCATGTCCTTTGCAGGGACATGGATGAAGCTGGAAGCCATATCCACACCAAACTAACACAGGAACAGAAAATCAAACATGTTCTCACTTGTAAGTGGGAGATGAACAATGAGAACACATGAATACAGGGAAGGGAACATCACACACCGGGGGCTGTTGGGGTGGAGGAGTAGGGGAGGGATGGCATTAGAATAAACACCTAATACAGATGACAGGTTAATGGGTGCAGCAAACCACCATGGCATATGTATACCTATGTAACAAACCTGCACGTTCTGCACCTGTATCCCAGAACTTAAAGTAAAAGAAAAAAAGGAAAAGAAAAAGAAAAAGAAAAAAAAGTGACATAGAAACTCAAGATAATGTTCTGGGTAATGAATTCCAAAATATATGTTTGCCAACACTATCCTGATGACAGAGGCAAAAACTTTTTACATGAAATTTCTGTTTATTGTATTTTTTTCTCAACATGATGCTCTGGCCAAGATATTCTCTAAATTCTTGCTTTACTTGAGAAGAGTCTTTAGGGGCCTGTCATGCTTGCAGGTCTCTTCTTAGGGACATTGTCCCATCTTCCCCTATGGAAGCTATGCTAAGCCATTTCTTATACATGGACTGTCATCTTTTACACCAGTGACACCACCATTTTATAAAAAAGTCTGGCATAAAAGGTTTTCCCAGAAAGAGTAGGGAATTTGAATGCGAGAAATTCAGAGAGAAAGTAAGATAGTTGCAGAAGAAACATAAGGCATAAGGAGAAGGCCAAGCAGAAGAATAGCTGAGTCAAATTAACAGGAGACACTTGAGACCATTAAGCTCTAGCTGCTGATGGCATGATAAAATAACTAAGTTGCTAGTTATGGTGAATTCTCAGTGGTGCTCCAGTTCACAAAATATGTCTAAGTTTGTGCGGAAACTGTTGATGCTACAGTTTCTGTTTTTTTTGTTTTGTTTTGTTTTGTTTTTAATTCAACTTTTATTTTAGATACGGGGGATCCATGTGTAGGTTTGTTATTTTTAAAGGTCTATGTAGCTGTCCTAAGATCTTATGAGGTCTGGTCATTCACGAAGTCACTCACTCAACAAATAATTATTGGGCATCTATTCCATCCCAGACACTTTGCTAGGAGATCATGGAACAACAAAGAAAAAAGCATACATTGCTCCTCCCTCATGGAGCTTATAGTCTAGCAAGTTTCAACAAGAACCATTACTAACTAATAGATTAGGATGGTGCTATGAAGAAAAAAACAACAGGGGTTATGAGGCTTTTTAGAAGGGCACTCTAGCGTAGTCATGGGTGAAAGAGCTTCCTGAGATTGAATTCTTGCTTCTCTCATTTCCATGAGATCCTCAGAATAAGCCCTTGATTACCCGAGTACTGATAAATAAAACAAACCCATTACCTCTCTGAACAAAATCATCAGTAAGTATAAAGAAGTACAAATTGGCACTTGGTAGCCATATCTCTATCTTCTGAGAATATCCAATCTGGAAACCTGTGAGAAATCTTTCTACCAGGTATCTGCTGACATGGCTCTTCAAAGCCAGTGTAGGCTTATCATAAATAAAATAATTATTTTGTCCTTAAAAAGTACTTCAACTCTTTTTTTTTTTCTTTTTTCTTTTTTTTTTTTTTTGAGGTGGAGTCTCACTCTGTTACTCAGGCTGGAGTGTAATGAGGCGATCTTGGCTCACTGCAAGCTCCATCTCCTGGGTTCAAACCATTCTCCTGCCTCAGCCTCCCGAGTAGCTGGGACTACAGGTGCCCACCACCACGCCCGATTATAGGTGTGAGCCATGGCGCCTGGCCTCACTCTATTTTCTTCAATGTATCACTAACATTACCAATCCATAGTAATTCCGTAGTTTACCATACTCATTCTAAAAACTGTTTTCTCACTCTTACTCACTAGGTGGATTCTGCCTCAAGAATGAACCAGTCTGGTTAATTGTGGTCCATCCCCTCTTTAAAAAAGAAAAAAAAAGAAAGAAAGAAATAGGATTTTTCTCTGTTGCTTTGGCTGGCTGGCTGGAGAGCAGTTGGACAATCATGGCTCACTGCAGCCTTCACCTGCTGATCCTTCTGTTTCAGCCTCTGGAAAAGCTGAGACTACAGGCATGCACTACCATGCCCAGGCTAATGCCCCGTTTTCCTTTTTATGAATAAAGTTTTATCCAAACACTGCCACATCCATTTGTTTATATATTTTCTACAGTTCCTTTCACACCCCACCAGCAGAGCTGAGTGGTCCACAAAAAATAGTTACTATCTTGCTCTTTACAGAAAAGTTCCTGGACCTGCAGTCCAAACACTTCATCTTTTGCTCTAATTATTAAAATAGCTCCGTACTTTTGTTCCTGCCAGCATCTTTCCTCACTACAGTCTGTTTCTTACACTAATGTTTCTGAAACACTAATATGATTGCCATTCACCTTCTTCCAGTTCAACGTGAACATACTTTAAGACAGGAAAATCAACCAAATGAACATAAGGGCCTTCACAGTAAGCCTCAGAAAGTCTATCCAGTCTTATCCTCAACAGCTTCCCACCCACCATGCTCCAGCCTCATCGGATGCTTGCTCCTCCTTTATGACCCTTTGCACACACTGTTCATATTCCCCTAAATGACCTCCCCTCTCTCCAGCTCCACCCAGCTCTTGAATTTTTACCAGCAAAATTTGTATTCTTTTTTAAACGTCAGCTCAGCTGGCATTTCTCATGAAACCTTTTGCATCTGTCCTCTAGGCTCCCTTCTTAGTATCCTCTTGTTTCTTGGCCTTCTATGAAGCTGAGTGCCCGTACCCACTATAGCACTTACCACATGCTCATGTTATTTATCTGTTTATGTGCTGTCCGCCTGCATGGATTTTTGTCTCACTTAGTTTTAGATTGAGAGCATTTAGTGCAGGGCTTGGCACCTCTCAGGCATAAAGTAAACGCTAATTTTCACTCCAGCATGTTGCTGATTGTACATTTCTATAGTGTTAAGATTCACATTCTTCTTACAATTGTGATATGGAAGAGTCTATTTATCTTTTCCATTAGTCAGTTACTAATATATATCATACCTATCTTCAAGAAGTTACTGATCTATTTGAAAAAATGAAACAGATCTACATGGAAACAAAATAAGGTAAGAGAGAACTCCAATAAGAGGGAGAGGACATTTAGAGGTATGGAGACTTCATTGAGGACTGGGTCAGGACAAAATGGCAGAAGAGAGAAGACTGAATTTTAAACATCTTCAATGACAGATAGCACTGGACAAGTGATATGGTTTGGCTGTGTCCTCACCCAAATCTCACCAGGTGCAGATAATTGAATCATAGAGGTGGTTTCCCCCATACTATTTTTGTGATAGTGAATAAATCTCACAAGATCTGATGGTTTTATACATGGGAGTTCCCCTGCACAAGACCTCTTGTCTGCCACCATATAAGACATGACTTTGCTCCTCATTCACCTTCTGCGATGATTATGAGGCCTCCCCAGCCATGTGGAACTGTGAGTCAATTAAACTTCTTTCCTTTATAAATTACCCAGTCTCACATATGTCTTTCTTAGCAGCATGAGAACAGACTAATACAGCAAGCATTCAGCTAAGAAAATGCTTCATCATTCATTCATTCATTTGTTTATTTGTTCATTTTCTTCTCTGTCTTCACTGTCCCCTCCTTGAGGATCCTCTTTCTTTCCATCCTGCAAAAGTATCTTATTCTTTCTTGCCCCTGGACCTTTGCACATGCTTTTACTTCAGCCTAAAATGCAATCTTAATCCTTTTGCTTCATCTGGCTTATGTTATGTCAAGACTTTCCACTTAGGGTCTCCTGACCCCGAGTTTTGGTTTAATGTACATTGCCCTTTATATAGGGAGATACAGACAAGTAAGTACTTGTTTATTTCATTGTAATCTCTGCAAACTGTAAGATGTTTGCAGACATCTTTATGTAGGGAGATACAGACATACAAATACTTGTTTATTCCATTGTAATCTCTGCAAACTGTAAGATGTGGTCAGGATCATGGCTTTCTTGTTCACCTGTTAACTGGCACATAGTATGTTCATTTGGTCCTTTGCATTTTCATTCATTTGAAAGACGCTTCTTGGGTACCCTCTATAGACCAAGGTACTAGAGTTAATATAGGTAAAACTTTAGGCAGAAACTGAGAGGACCTGAAGATGAATAAAAGCAGATGGGAAAATTTTATTCACTAGATAAGCTGTATGCATGACAGCAATATGTCTCTTCAAACCAGGAAGAAATATATCTGGCAGGCACAAAACCTTATTTATCTTTATAGCCTCTATGGTGGAACGGAATAGTAAGAGCCAGTGCTGGTAAGTGGAGATTGAATGAACGAACTAATAAATGAGGCTAGGTTCTCAACCTTCAGAATTCCTGCCTCTAATGTGGTATTCAGAGCCTGGCCTTTTATAGTTACTCTGGAACAGCTGACACCTAGTAGAATTCTATCTCTTTATTTGAGATTTTAACATTTATTTATGGTCTGGGATGTTTAGTCAAGGGGATGGGGAGAGGCTATTGCTACCCTGTTCTGTGTACCAAGTGGTCAAATGTTCTTAACTCTGTTTTCAAAAGTTTTGCTGTCTTGTTTTGGAACCGGAATTAAAAAGATGGCACACAAATGTCAGTGGGAAAATGAACAAGCTAAGAAAAATAGCAAAAGCCTACTGATACCAACAAAATTATTAAAAATTCATGACTCTCCTGAAAATTTATGCTTATGGCCATACCACCTGGGGTTAAGGCTTGAGGGATTTCAGTATCTGAAAAGTAGCTGGCCTTATAAACAGTACTTGGTCTTATAAGTGTTTGAGAAAATTTTCCAAGGAAAAGCATGAAGTGCTAGAGGAATGTCTTGCTCAAAGAATCTTTCCTTAGAAATTTGGACTTAAAGAGACTGTCTTTCAGATTAACACAGAATGGAGTATCAAGGAAGTGGCTATGGAGATAATTTCAGTCTTTCGTGTGTTTAGCAAATTCTCCAATCTTAACTTGCAAAGGAATTGTCACAGGCACTAATCTGAATTCCAAAAGCCAAGGGCTTTGCCAAAGGTTTTGTGATCTAATACATTTGGCTCTGGAAGCAGTATAAGACTTCTCCAGTTTGAGTACATAGGAAGTTAGCGTGATTCCTGAAATACATATACTTTAAGAAGTAGATTTAGTAGCAGAGACCATTCAAATTCTAATTTTAATTATTCATGTGAAGTCAAATGAATAGAAGATATAATTGGACACAAAATACACAAGGATGTGAATCTCAAGGGTAGAGGACACCTTAGGACTTGAGGCTAGATTCCAACTAGGAGAAAGGCTTTGAGGTAGGAGTTGGGATGCTAAGATAAAAATTAAAACATTAATCCACAGCGCCGGCCAGAATGAGAGCTAACATAAAAACTAAAAATGGTGGTGGGGTGTGGGATAGTCACACAAATTGGAGAGATGATGTGGGGGACCCAGGAAAAGAGCATCAATGTCAATAGGGCAGCGTATGAGCCTAGATGAATTCCGGGGGTTCAGGACTTGACTGGGATACTGGGCTCATTCAGGTATCTACAGGAGGATAAAAAGCAGACTTGACATAAATTGCTGAGCAAATGTTGTGAGGGTACTCCAGGTTAGGGAGGGGCCTGTTTACCCTTCCTGTGATAATCCTGTTTTTCCTCTGCTCACTTGGTGTATAGTTCACTCTGTGGGTTCCTCTGTGGATGTATGGGAACGGCGAGATCTCACCCATTCGAACAAGGGCAATTACAGATCATCTTGTCCTCATGCCTCCTCGACTTAGACTCTCTACTGGGCTCCAGTATTTACACTGCTGCCAGGAGCTCTTCCATCACGGTGCTGCTTTGCCAATTTATCGTCCTGAGTCTGCAGTTCATGGTCTGTAACTTTCTTCTGGTAACTGGAATTACACAAGAAAATAGGGAACATTCATTTTTTTATCTTTGTTGGAACAGACTGGGATAGCGGTGGAAAGCCTCCAGTGCAGTCCTTGGACAAGCTGAGATTGAACCACAGACTGTTAAAGAGCCCCTTTCTCCCCTCCTTTCCTGGGCCCTGATTCCAGGCAGGTCCCCCTTCACTCAGACCCCCCAGTGTCGAAGGTCAGGGTTGGGGAGAGGGACAGAAGTGAGGTAGTGATGAGTGATCAAGAATTAGGGTGCCCTGGAGGTCACTCACAAGTTCTCACGCAGGTTCCGCTGAGACCTCCCGCGTGCGCGAGCACCATCCTGTCTCTGGTTTCTCCCCATCTGACCGGTGCTGGCTTTGCCTAGAGGGCAGCCGTAGAGTGCTCAGGAGAAGCGGCGCGTCACGGGAATCACACGGGGTCCAGCCCTCAGGTGGGAGGGAAGACCTTGTTGGCAAAGAATAGGGGAGCGGGAGCGAGGAAAGGGGAGGAGACGATCTTGGCAAAAAGTCTTACTTTTTCCGTAATTACAGAGAACCAGTATTTTTTTTAAATTACTGTTATTATAATTATTATTATTGAGAAGAGGAAACCCAGGGATGGCAGAGGGGAACTTCACTGCTTTTATCTTTCAGGTTTAACTCCTGGCACCGACTTTGATATTTGGAATTTTGAGGTTCAGGGACTTCAGAGAATTTGGCAGCACAGTGTATTGGGAGAAACGGAAATTTCAGGAGATGGATTGATCGCCCTGGCGGACGTGTTTCTGGAAGTGGGTGAGCAGATTTGATTGAGAACATTTTGGGCTCTTGCACTGATGGTGGGAAAGAAAAATTCATGGCGGCACTTCTCATAATAATTCTCTCCCCTGAAAAGAAAGATTATGATAAGGAATAATTTGAAGTAATAAGTAACAAGATAGAATTAGAAAAATGTTGAATTTCCAGATGACCAGTCAGAAGTGTGGCTTTTTTCACATCTTTTTCTCCTGCAATGATCTGCTTCCAAGTCCTGCACTGCAATATCAGTCTACCTAACACTTCGTGAAACAAATTATAAGTGCGTATGTATGCATATCAAGCTATGCTCTGAGGATAAAGCAAGTTCTAATTCGTGGAAAAAGAATTAAATATTTCTGTTTTCTGAAAAAGAAAAATGTAGAGTATCTTCCTATTGCTTCAAACCCTATACTTCAATATCCAAGGATCTCCATTAGCCCCAATGTATCTTTCACAATTCATCTCTCACTGCTTTCTCATGGGGCCTTCTAGTCTAGCAAGGAAACATTTTTCTTCTCCCCTCCCTCCTGTCATTTCTTCTTCTTTTACACTGTTTTTCCATTTCTTCCCCTTCAATGCAAAACCTCCTGTTCTTTCAAACTCATATATTAAGTTTTATCTGGTATAAGAAACATTTCTTGATTAAATTTACTTTAGAGTGGTTTTAAGATTTTTCCAGAATAATCTCATAAACATATCTGTAGCCTAAGAATTATTTACAAGTTGACTCACGTGTGTGTAGCTTTTTGCCCTAATTACACTCTGAATTCCTGAGCAACATCCTTTACTTCCTTTGTGTTTTGTTAAGCCTCAAATAGAAATGTGAATCCATAGGAGGCACTCAAGTAATGCTTACCCAACAAATGAAAACATCCTCCTGTACTACTGTGATCCCCTAAGAGAGTGATAAGAATTGATTTTGTAAGAGAACAAATATTTAGTTTGTATGATTCTTTGTTAATGAGGTATATACAATTTATACCACTTGAAGTTATTGTGTACTGTCTTAGTGTGGGAATATTAGGGTAACTAATTTTACTTTTACCAACATATTTGTTCTTAACATTTAACTACTTGTCCCATTTATTTGGGGTAAGAAGGTCTTGGGTTGCTATTTTGGTGGTTCTGTAGTATCACAGAGACGAATGAAATTGGACTGCATATCAGCACAGGTGCATTTCAGGTTTATTCAGTGTACCATCATCTTTCAAAACTAGATCTGTGGGTGGAGGAGCAGTGGTTAATCTATGGAATGTTATTATAAGTATATAGATAAACAGATCTGGAGTGTAAACTCCTGCAGATGCCCAGGATTGGAACCGGTATTTTGTACACAGATGTCTTTTTTTGCCGTTGAGTCTTTGGTTTGGCAAAAAGTTGTTGAGTGGTCTTTTATCAATGTCACTGAGGCTCTAATAACTTTTTAAGGATGAGCTGCTTCTGTGCCACAGATCTTATTTCCTTGTGCTTCAACTCAACAGTGAGTGTTCGATTAATGACTGTTCTGCATAGTGAATGGAAAGGGTTTCTTTCAGAAGAACTTATTTTTCTTTCAAACCTGTAAGGATATTATGTGCCAGATGGTTAATTCCCAAGTGTGTGTACCCACACACTTCATGATTGAAAATATCCTTCAGACATTTTTCCTGTGGTGAAAGAATGGCTATAATTTTAATTTACATTTGTATGAAGTATACATTTGCTGTTTTCTACTGATACCTGAAAAAATAAATTTTTATTATAATGTATGAAATATATGCCACTTTAGTTATATATTTTTCTGGTGTTCAGGATTTAAATACTTTACAGAAATATAAGTTTTGGTCAACTTTTAATATTACATTTTAATTATCACTCACATTTAAGTTAGAGAGTAAGGACATAGCTTTCAATGTGTGTGTGGAAGGGGCAATTGTTAGCAGTATTCAAATGAATCATTCTTGTGTCTGTGTTTCAACAAGATGTATATTTTTAATGAAAGAAACTTCTTTACTTTGTAATGCCCAATTAATAGGCTAATAATTTATAGTCAGTTAAGAGGAAGGAAGTTCTTATATGGCAGCAGTGCTAAAATGTCCAAAGATTGGCATAGGCAGAAAATTACATTTGAATCTGCTTTGAGAAAAGACCAAAATGAAAACCATCACAATTTAAAATATTTTCAAGTAGTTGAGTAATGATAGTTTATACGTGGAGCTGAGTTTATATAATAGTGTATGTTTTAGGGATTCCAGGCTATAAAGTATGAACATAAAACCTAAGAAACCCATAAAACAAATTACACCAACATGCAACACATTTAGATTTTTCTTAAAACAAAACAAAACAAAACAAAAAAAATAAGCAGCCAGGCACAGTGGCTCACGCTTGTAATCCCAGCACTTTGGGAGGCCGAGGCGGGCAGATCACGAGGTCAGGAGATTGAGACCATCCTGGCTAACATGGTGAAACCCCACCTCTACTAAAAATAGAAAAAAATAGCTGGGTGTGGTGGCCGGAGCATGCAGTCCCAGCTACTCGGGAGCCTGAGGCAGGAGAATGGTGGGAACCTGGGAGGCAGAGCTTGCAGTGAGCCGAGATCGTGCCACTGCGCTCCAGCCTGGGTGACAGAGCAAGATGCCATCTCAAAAAAAAAAAAAAAAAAATTAAAAAAAAAAACATAAGCAACAAAGATGTTTTTGGTATTTTTTTTTTACAGTACCCTATAAATGACAATAATTTGTATACACACCAAAATTACATAGGCTATTAGCCACCTGTAGTTCATGCCTGCTGTGACCTCCATAGCTGAATAACGTACTCAAAAGTTGCATGTCTTCAAGGTCAGAGATAGCTTATCTCTAGGTTCCAGGATGACTTCAAGTTTTACATCCAGACTCAACTCATGATAACCTGGACTGATATCACTCTTCTTTTGTAAGATGAGAATCATATGTCATCTTCTCATGTACTGGGGACTAGGTAGGCAAATGCATCTAACTTCATTCAGGGCACCCCTGACCAAGCAATCTGTCTGTAGGGATGCTTGTGGGAGGGTTTCAGGTAACCAATAAATGGGTAGGGGAAACTGAGGCAATTGCTGAGGAGGGACAAACAGATCAAATAAATCTTGAGTATTTAAGCAAGTATGGGATGTCAAGTTCCCACATCATTTTGCATATGTAGAGCGGGACTTACTGAAAATGATTTAAAATATTATAGCCAGTGTCTTACATATCAGTCAGTAAAATATAATAAGGGAATAATTTGAGACAAAGTCTGAGTGGGAAAATAAATAAAATGTATTAAGGAAACAGAAAATAGACTAATGAAGAAATTAAGCGATTCTTCTAAGTATTTTAACATACACACATTAAGGGGTGTACTAAGATAATTAAATAAGGAAAAGTAAAATCAAATAATGTTTAGACTAAAGCATAAGAAAAACACTTAAAGCTAGAGAACTTTAAATTTGTAAAATGTCATTCAGAGCAAAATGAATTAAACTAGGTTTTTGGTATCCATTTAATGTTGGACTTTTAAAAAATGATTGGTTAATAACAGGCTGAGGAGATAAAACTGGAAGCTCTGCAGTCTTTTGACTCACCTATATCTCTCATATTATGTAAGAATCAATTCGCGTATCTGCAAAGAAAACATATTATGATATCAATGCTTTTTTTCGTATTTTTACTTTGCATTTAAAACCAAAATCAGATTATGGATATATCACATTAAAGAATCCATTTCCCACTGGAGTCAGGCTATTTCACTCTAATTTTTCCAACTACTTTATTCCTCCTGTATTACATTTTACTTTTTCTTCATCTTCTTTTTTTTTTTTTTTTTTTCATCTGTACATTTCTTTGCTTCATCCAGTTCAATTTACTCTGGTAACGTTTGGAAAGAATATTATAACTCAATCTTCATGTAATGGTTTATAACCTCCTGATTTTGTGATCTTTTTAAAGGCTGTTATATTGACAAGTAAATTATACTTACTTTAGCCAACTGTATGTACTTATGTCACTTTAAATTTAACTTATCACTAGTTGTCAAAATCTCCCCTGTGGCCTTTTTAATGTTCCAATGTATTTGGCAGTATATTTTTTTATTGACATTTCAATTTTGTTTTTCCGTGTGCTAAAGTTACAAAAAACCAAATGACTAAAAGTTAAACCCGAGCCAACCCAGACTAAAGTTAAGTTTTAGGAGTATTTGGGAATGCATTATTTTTGTTGAATGCTTAAGCTTCTGAATCCAGTAGGACTCAGAATGTATTCAGTCGAGATCTGGATGCTGAACTCTGGTGGTAAGGCAGAAGAAAAGTCACAAGAGATCATCACCAAACAAATCCAAGATTCAGATTTCCTTACTAGCTTTATGTTTTCTTGTTTGTTTTGTTGTCAGTAAAAGAAAACCCACCTCATTTAAATATTTTGGCTTGTGAATACTTAACATTCTCCTTCAGTGCATTAATTACTATGTTGCCTAATTGTTTGTTTTGTTTCTTATTCCATGATCAATTTATCCCAGATACTATAAATTACTTTTCACAACCTTGTCTAGTGTGATTTCTGCTATCTTCTCCTACACCTAGTACCAGGCACGGTGCCTCCTAGAGACTCAATATGTTTAATGTCCTACATTGCTATGTCTCTTACATGACTAACTCACACATAAACATTACCATAAGTAGAAACATAGATGGCAGACTACAGATTATGATCTGTGTGTTTTTCACTTAATTTCAGAAAACAAAAGCAAAGATCCTTTTGATTTGATACTTCTATTGGCTAACTATAGAGCAAGCTTCTTAGAGCATCACAGCCCAGTACGGTAGCCACTAGACAAATGTAGCTATTTAAATTTAAACTGAATGAAAATTAAGTGAAATTTAAAATTCAGCTCTTCTACCATACTAGCCAAATTTCAAATGCTTAACAGCTACACCTGGCTGTTGGCTACCATATTGGACAGTGCAGATTACAGAACATTTCCATCATTTCAGAAACTTCTTTTGGGCAATGCTATCTTACAATGTTATTTTAGAAGAATACCTCAAGTGGCTAATACAAATAATAATAATAATACAATTTTTTTTCTTTCGTGATTTCATATTGCTTTAGGAAATGTCAGCTAACCCAGATCTACATATAGGCAGTACCATCCTCAGTGCTAAGTAAATCAAAATAGCATTAAATTCACTACCACCAAAATCACAGAGTAAGATTAAAATGCCAAGAGCTGTTTTTGTTAAATGACTTGGTAATGGTTCTCCTGGTTTTTTGTTCTGGCACTCTCTATCAAGCACCAATGTCTTTAGATATCAGTTTGACCTATATCTGTAAGAGATTGCTGTTGGACAATGAAGAACTTCATACATATAACATGTTTTCCAGATATTCTGTTCTCAAACACACAAAAAAATCATTAGGAGTATTGGGAATAGATCTTTCATCTCCTTACCCCACCTCTCTTAACTTCTATAGCCAAGTGTTCAAAAGGAAGTGTCCTGGTATCTGTGTCTTTGCCTGAGGAGAGATTGATTTCCCAGTTTAGATTCATATCAGAAAGTTATGCTTCCTGCCAAAAGGATATTTAAAAACTCCACCCTCCCTGCTTCACAAAGAGAGAAAACAGATCACCCAGAACCCAGACAGTAGATAACAAACAGATCACTCTAATTAGAAAAAAAGAGGCAGCATACAACAAACAGAGCCCAACTACCTCTGGGCAGTAAGAAGAGTGAGACTTTAAGAGGCACCTCGTTCATGCCCTTAAAATAACCTTTTAATAAGTTATGCAGAAACATAAGATTAAGGGCCTCCATAGGAAAAAGTGACTTTCAATTACAGACCAGCAAAAGCCTGGAAAAGTGTGAGATATTAAAAAGAACATCCAGAAGGAACCAGAACATAACCTGTTCGTTTTGCCAGATGAGCTGAAGAGTTTTCACAAAGTCTTGGTAAGGAGGAACTGGCAGTTGGTATCAGAATCTCGCTGTTTTGTTGTTTATACTTGTGTTACCATTTCTAAAATGTTCTGCAGAACTGTTAACTACTACAGGGGAAAGTTTCTGCAGTTAATAATGTTAGGAAATATTGGATTAAATAAGATTAAATAAGTTTCAAAAATAATTATAAACTTATCAAGATTTACTATGCTCATGTGTGTGTGTGTGTCGCAATTCTCTACAAAGCTGTGGAAGGGATAAAATATTTCTTAAGTTTCTGTAATAAGTGTTTGGAAATTTGGATGAAGCCCCAAGACAGAAAAAAATTGGTGTTAAGTTGTCTCATATTATCAAGAGCAGTGACTAAACACATCGCCACAGGACTTAAGAGGTAACAACAAGATGATCATGATAATAATATGACCATTCAACGAATGAAAACTTATAAAATTCTTATAACAGTGCCTTTTCATGTTGAGTGTTCAAAACATAATTGCTATTATTATTTTGGGGTCTGATGGGGCTGTAGGAATGAAAGACACACTGAGACACCCTTGGCCAAGCAGAAGTAAGGATGCTGCATAAACCCAAATGACATGAAGTCAAAGGTCACAGAGGGGCCTCGCAGAGCCTGGAGGATTGGCTCATGCCTCAGCCAGTAATAATGGGAATGTCTCTTCCCACAGGTGAAGCCGAATGAAGGTCATGAATCCCTCAAAGGATTAAGTATGAAATGGTGATCAGTGGTAATGTAGCTGGCTGGTGAGGAAACAAGCCAGAGACTGCATCTAGAGGTGAGCTAGAGGACTATGGAAGTGGCATATCTTGAAATCAAAATTAAACTCAGCTCTTGGCAGTAGTGGACAAGTTCTCACATTGTGATTTCAATATTGGAGCAAAATAAGCACTTCAGTATTTTCGTATTTATTTATCCAATACTAAAATAGCAAAAGAAAAAAAAATCAAATAGAATCTCCATCATTTTCAACTGTGATTTCTCAGTTACTATTGCACTTGATAAGGGGTCTGTCCAGGGCACAGTCTTTGAGGCCTGAGTCTCCTGAGTGACCAGAGCTTAGTCAGAGAGGATGACCAAGGAAGTGTGTTTTGGTTAAGATAAATACTATTAATGGAGGAATGAGTGAGGCCTTAAAAAACAGAACCAGGCTCTAACAGGAAAAAGCAAGTGAAAGGACACGATTTTGTTCTTTTTAATGGCTGCATAGTATTCCACGGTGTATATGCACCACACTTTTTTTTTTTTTTTTTTTTTTTTTTTTTGAGACGGAGTCTCCGTCTGTTGCCCAGGCTGGAGTGCAGTGCACTATCTCTGCTCACTGCAAGCTCCACCTCCCGGGTTCACGCCATTTTCCTGCCTCAGCCTCCCGAGTGGCTGGGACTACAGGTGCCCACCACCACGCCCGGCTAATTTTTACCACACTTTCTTTAACCCATTCACTGTTGATGGACACGTAGTTTGATTCCATTTTTGGTTTGTGAATAGTGCTGTGATGAACACACAGGTACGTGTGTCTTTTTGGTAGAACAATTAGTTTTCCTTTGGGTAATCCTAAGCAAATTAATAGAGGAACAGAAAATCAAATACTGTATGTTCTCACTTATATGTGGGAGCTTGTCATTGGGTGCATATGGACATAAAGATGGGAACAATAGACATGGGGACTACTAGAGAAGGAAGGGAAAGAGGAGGGTATGAGTTGAAAAACTACCTATTGGGTACTATGCTCATCACCTGGGTAACAGGATTGGTATTCCAAACAACATACCCATGTAACAAACCTATACACGTAACTTCTGAATCTAAAAGAGAAGTTGAAGTTATACAAATCAAAAAAAAGTAAGTGAAGTGGAAGGGCCCTGAGAGAATTCAGCTCTGGAGTAAAGGAAGATTTTGGACCTCATAAGAAGGTTGAGAATTGGGCCCAGGAGACTTCATCTCCATGTTCCTCCTCTCCTAACTCCCCAAACGTATTTTCCCTCCTGCTTTCAGTATTCTCTCCCACCTCCATGCTAAAACCTCTCCATCAGAGACCTTGGAATTGATGGTGGCCCAAATTAACTCTGGGGAAATAAAAATGAACTATAAACATGAAAGATTCCCAATTAACCTAAGAAATTGAAATTAAAATAATAAGATAACCTGAAAAGATTTTCAACACATGAGGAATCCATGGATCCGTTTATTTGATATGTTCAGGATATTTTCAAAATGAGGACAAATTTCTTGGAATGAAAACATTACTGTAGAATTGATTCTGTGGGTAAGGCTCAACACATACATAATTTGGGTTTTAGATTTCTCAATATACAGAAAATATAACATGGCACTAACAAGAATAATGGTATTTTGGGACTTAAAAGTAATATGAATATAGGGCAGTAAAAATGAGTGTTGCAGTTGCTTCCACCACTATCGCTGGGAATCATTGAGTAAACAGTAAAATCCTTCTCTGTATTTTCTGTAATATTCTTGACCTTTGTAACAGTTATCTCTTGCTGCATAACAAACCAACCCAAGTTATGGTGTCTTAAAATGTTAACAAATTATTGCTTGTATTGATTGGGTAGTTCTTTTGCTGTAATTGCCTAGTTCATACATGAGCTACAGTTGAGACAGACAAGCTAGCTGGTTTTCTGTTTTTATATTGTCTGGAGAAAAAGAACAAACGCCCCTTAACTCAAGCTGTATCTTACTTCCTCTACAGCCAATCAGCATCAAAGGCCCAAGAGACTATTAACCACAAGTTCCTGGTTTTGGGGCTAGGGACTTCACTGAGGCCCTGAATGCACAGCTAGGCTTAAGTTTCAACTCATAGTGATCTTTTTTTCTCATTTTGATGCTAAAAATCATGCTCAGAGGTGGAAGTTTAAAATGTTAATGTTATATGAATTGTATGAAGAAGCATGTAAAGCCACTGTGCAAGTGCTAGAGAAATCCCTCCTATCCATGGCCCAATGAAATCGTTTTCTGTAGAATAGGTCCTATAAAATTAACATACATTCTACCTTCAGGACACAACCCACCCTCTACCTTTCATGGTGCTGCTTTTCCTTGCACACCAGCTAAATGAAGCTTTCTCTTTTTCTTTGCTGCTATGGCTGGTGATCTCTCTTGATTTCTATCCTAGGAGATTACAAAAACACCAATAACAGAGTCAGTGGGGGCAATCTAGCTAAATGGCTGGGATGGTTGTAATGGTTGGGACTCTCTCCACATGGCCTTATGTCCCTGGAGTCTTCACAGCATGGTGGTCCCAGGTTCCAAGGCAGAAAGGGTAGAAGGTACAAGATCTTTTCAGGCGGAGGTTTGGAAGTCACTTCTACCACATTCCATTAATCAAAGAAGTCACAAACCCAGCCCAGATTCAAGAGGGGAAATAGACTCTACTGAATGATGAGAGAGGTGGCAAAGCTAGAGTCACATGTTTAAGAAGAAAGGGACTTTGTGGTCATCTTTGCAAATAATCTACCACAATCCCTAAGTCATTACTAAGGAGTCAGAAAGGGACTCAGTGTAGTCATAAGGCGTTTTTTCTGCAGAATAATTTTGCCTCTGTTTATCCTCAAAACTTGGAGCTTTAAACATTTGGACCTCCATGGATCCATTTACTTGATAGTGTTGACTAGAATCTTTGTAATCTTTATCTTGATATATAAGTGGTAGAACAGTATTATACATCTGTATCCAGGAGATAGATGAATTTCTGCAGAGACTGAGTTGGGTTTTTATTAATAAATTGACTATCGATTTTGTGATTTATGAACTTAAAAGGAATAGTTTCCATCTATCTTGTTTATGCAAAATGTAATCTTTGCAATCAACAAAGAAGCCAGCATATTTTAATTCTAAAATTGTTCTAATTATTATCTAATTATGTCAACATTATTGGTATTGTGAGCTTGGAGACTGTAGTTCCATAGAGGAAAATACAGTTGATGTTTATATTTTAATTCTATTTATTGTTCGTGTTCCAAATGGACAAACAGGCAGTAAAATACTGACAAGTTCCTGTGCCTGTGTCTGCATTTCTTCAGAAGTCAGGACACTAAATAGAAAAATGTGTTGATAAATAGAAGACTTTATTAGTTTACATGACACTTCTGGATTTCTGTAGAAAAAAAAACAAACAAACCCATAAATCTGATCATGAAATCTACTACAGTAGTCTATCATTTAGAAGGTGTTTTGCTAATGTCTTAAAATTCTCCCTCTCCTCTTTTATTCTCTTGAGGATAAACAGGTAGAAATCAAGTTGTAGTGTGTATAATTATTAATTCCTGACTGAAAAAAAGATGGGGGGGGCGATGAGAAAGAATGAAAATGCCCTATTCATTCTGCATGTACTGACCCCATCTCTTATGCTGTTTACATTCTTCTTGCTTTCTGGAGACCATCAGGCCTGACTCCATTACTTAATATTGAGTCTTCAAAGTTTCCAACAAAACTAATTCAGTGAGTTAGACTTCCCTTCCTGGAAACATCTTTGATTATCTTAAAACTTTTTTTTAATTTACAGCAGTATATTACTGAATGTACAATGTGATGAGAAGGATAATGATAGTAGTGTAATTGTATGTTTCACTCATCCACACAACAAATATTTATTGAGTATATCCCTTATTCCAGGTGCTTTGCTAAGTATTGAGGATACAGAAAAAGAATATGTCCTGTTCATTGCTTCTAAAGAACCCTCTATATCAAGAGTCAGCAAGCATTTTCTGTAAAGGACTGTACTGTAAATATTTTACAATATTTATAATATTCTCCATTACAAGCACTCAACTTCATATATATAGTACAAAAGCAGCCTTAGAAAATACATAAATACATAAATGAACTGATGCGACTGTCTTCCCACAAAATTGTATTTACAGAAACAGGTGGTGGACTGCATTTTGCCCCTGGGCTGTAGTTTGCTGACCCCAGTTTTATATAATTGAGGGATGTATAATTTAAGAGTAGTAAAATATTATAATTAATATGCTAGCAATAAGTATAGAGGCATGAAGGAGAAAATGCTAGTTCTCTAGGGTAAAATAGGATCAGGGAAAACTCAGTAATAAAGATGAGTAGGTTTCTGTAAAGTATACTGGGAAAAGACCAGACAGCCTAATGTTTCTGTTTGGGATGAGTGGGCCACAGGATGTAACCACAGTGTTACTATGCCAATCATGGAATTCTCAAGCTCCAAGGGACCCTAAAGTTCCTCTAACCTAATTACTCATAAATTCAGTGATCCTTTTATAACATTCCAGAAACAATTTGTGAAAATAAGGTAAAGATCAGTAGCACTGAATGCTTTGACTTTGTGTATATCAATTATCAATCAAAACAAAAACTTTTATAGCAAATAGTTAAATTGCCTATGTTAGCTCATTTATGTCAAGCAACCACCAGCACCATAACATTCCCACCAATCTCTCTTTTCACTCTCTACATGCTGCTGTATACCCTGATCTCTCTTCATAGGCTTAGACTTACATGGTCATTCACTTCATAGGAGGGGAAAATCCAGGTTTGTGGAGCCTAAGGCTTATACTTACAGGGCTTTCTTTATAAAAAGTAAAAGTATGAGTACAAATTTGTTAGCTTAGCTTTGGAAACCTTGGAAGGAACCTGTACAGTGAGGAGCCCAGAAGCTTAAAGTTTTTCAGCTTTGTGGCAAATTTGGATCTGCCTAACAGAGAGTGTGATGGTTAATATTAAGTTTCAACTTGATTGGATTGAAGGCAGCAAAGTATTGTTTCTGGGTGTGTCTGTGAAGGTGTTGCTGAAGATTAACATTTGAGTCGGTGGACTGGGAGAGACAGACCCACCCTCAATCTGGGTGGGCACCATCTAATCAGCTGCCAGCGCAGCCAGAATAAAAGCAGGCAGAGGGACATGGAAGGACTAGACTGGCTAAGTCCTCTGACCTCCATCTTTCTCCCATGCTGGATGTTTCCTGCCCTCGAACATCAGACTCCAAGTTGTTCAGCTTTTGGACTCTTGGACCTACACCAGTGATTTGCCAGGAGCTCTCAGGCCTTTGGCCACAGACTTAAGGCTGCACTGTTGTCTTCCCTACTTCTGAGGTTTTGGAACTTGGACGGACTTCCTTGCTTTTCAGCTTGCATATGGTCTATTGTGGGACCTCACCTTGTAATCATGTGAGTCAACACTCCTTAATAAACTCCCTTTCATATATACATCTATGCTATTAGTCCTGTCCCTCTAGAGAACCCTGACTAATCAGATAGCAATCTAATTTTCCAAGTTGGATTGAACCGTACATATCTAAAAGAAGCCCATACTCTTGCCCCTCAAAATTGGAGCCTATGTTTTCTATATAGCATCCCCTGGATTTGAAAAATCTACAATACATTTTTCATATCTAGGGGATGCTAAGAGTCATCCAACATATCAATCTCTCACTTACACTGACATACCACCAACACCAAATCCTATAGATTTTATCTCACAAATAGTTCAGGTATCTGTCCCCAGCATCTTCACCACTGCCACTTCAAGTCTCTTTATTCATTCCCCACTCCGGTTTTGCCACTTTCAACACATCCTTCTCATTGTCGCCAGAATAATCTTTCTAAAATGCAAACCTAATTAGATTACTCTTCTCCCTTAAACATTTCAGTAGCTCTCTGTGGTCTCATGAAAAACAATTAAGAGTATACTAAGTCTTCCATGATCCATCTTTTCTGTGCATCCTAATTCTATCTTTCTTCAAGGACTCACTAGAAGTATTTTTTTCTAGCCTCAAAATACAATGTTATTCTGTGCTTAAAATTTGTTCAGAATCTCTTCATTCCCATAGGAAGAAAAAAATCTATGAAAATTTCTTTGCATAGTGTTCAAGAACTTCCATGAGCTGGCCTCCACTGATTTGTTCACCCTCATCTCTCTGCAAGCCTCCAAACATATCATTTCTCTCACGCTTCCATGACCCACACATGCTATTTATGCTTCCTGACATACCTTCTTACTCTTGTCCACCTGGTTCATGAATGAATTCTTCAAGACTTATCTCATTATTACTCCACATCCCCTAAGTTCTTTGAGGCAAATTAAGGTGTTGGTTCTCTTCTTCTACATTCTGTCTAGGTCTCCAATAAAACTATTATTTCATAATACTTACTTTAAAATCTCTCTCTTTTGTACAATCTAGATATAAACTCCTTTAGGAGAAATCATCACTTTTAATTTTTAAATTCCTCCTTTCCCTGAACAACATTTCACACAGAGTAGCAAACAATACACATTCCTTAAAGGAATGAATGAATGCATAGATTTGAATGTATTTGAATGCATAGATTTTTGAAACAAAAAGCATACACATATCAACCACTCATTACAGTACAAATTTCTATGCAACAAAAAAATCTTGGTTTCTGTACGTTAAAATAATTTTTTAAAATCCTATTTCCATGCTTATTGTGGCATTATTCACAAGAGCCAAGATATGGAATCAGTGTAAGTGTGCATTGATGGATAAATAAATAATATATGAATATATGCACCACACACACACATACACACACACAGGAATATTATTCTGTCTTAAAAAAGAAGGAAATCCTATTTGTGATAACCTGGATAAAACTGAAGGGCATTATACTCGATGAAATAAGCCAGGTACAGAAAGACAAATAATATATGATCTCAATTATGTGAAATCTATGAGTTGAATCGTAGAAGCAGAGAGTACACTTGTGGTTGCCAGGGATCTGGGGGCTGGGGGAAATTGAAAGATGGTCAAAGTATACAAAGTTTCACTTACACAGAATGAATTAAATTCTGGAGCTCTAATGAACAGCATGGTGGCTATAGTTAATATTACTATTCTGTATACCTGAAATTTGCTAAAAGGGCAGATCTTAAATGTTCTCCCCATAAAAGAAAAGGTTACCAGGTGAGGTGATAGATATGTTAATTAGTTTGATCATGGTAATCATTTCACTATGTATAGTTATATTAAAATAGTATATGGTTTAAATATATACAATTTTTATTTTCAAGTTATACCTTGATAAACCTGGGTGTGCATGGGCAGAGCTCCATGTCATTTCAGTGTGAGATTTGGCATATATACAGTCCTTCTAAGTAATTTACAATCTTCCATAATTTGTTCCAGAAGAAGCCAGTGTCATTTGAATGCTGAAGCCTTAATCAAGGACATTCCTTCATTATGTTAGTATTAGTTCAACAGTTAACAGTCTTTGAAATCAATGCAACTGGAAAACATTTCACTATCCACCGACATGCATTTATTTTCTTTTCATTCTAAGAATGGAGAAGAAAAAAAGGGAAGGGTCCAAATACAACTGGCTTGATTAGTCAGGACTTGGGCAGACTTCCTTGTGATCTTAGTTTCAGATGTTAAGGTATTTGGTCTGTCTTATTACTGGAGTAGCCATTTACCCTCGCCAGTCCTGTCTCATTGACTCATGAAGATCTGCATCTTCCAATATAGATGTGTTTCTACTTTCTTTCTATTATTGTCTTCATCTTTTTACTATAGCCTCTCTTCTTAAAATAAAAATCTTCCCTCACTTTACACTATAATTGGTGCGTCCTTGGCATTTTGTGTGACTGCTAGAATCAGCAGCTGACATTCTGGCTACCTACATTTCACCAGAATCAATGCACTGGCACGGTGAGCTCATGAGAAGGAGGGGAGGTAAAGGTCGCGCTTCTCAAAGTGGGAACCTCATCTCAGGCATTGGAAACACTTGGGTTGCTCATGGAACATTCAAATTCTTGGACGCAGCTAAATCAAAATCTTAATTTACCCACCAACCTAAAAGATTCTTTTCTAAAACATTTTTTTTCAAGTTTTATTTTTTTTTAAACTTTTAGGTTCAGGGAAATATGTGCACGTTTGTTATTTAAATTGTGCGTCACAGTGGTTTTGTGTACAGATTGTTTCATCACCCAGTTGATAACCGCAATACCCAATAGGTAGTTTTTTGATGCTCACCCTCCCTCCACGCTAAAGTAGGTCCCAGTGTCTGTTGTTCTCTTCTTTGTGTCCACATGTACTCAATGTTTTGTTCCCACCTATAAGTGAGAACATGCAGTATTTGGTTTTCTGTTCCTGCGTTAGTTTGCTAAGGACAATGGCCTCCAGCTCCAACTATGTTGCTGCAAAGGACATGACCTCCTTCTTTTTTGTGGCTGTGTAGTATTCCTTGGTGTATATGTGCCTCATTTTCTTTATCCAGTCTACCATTAATTGGCATTTATGTTGAGTCCTTGTCTTTCCTATTGTGACTAGTGCTAAGATGAACATATACATGTATTTGTTTTAATGGTAGAATGATTTATATTCTTTTGGGTATACACTTAATAATAGGAGTGCTGTGTCAATGGTAATTCTGCTTTAAGCTCTTTAAGGAATCACCACATTGCTTTCCACAATGACTGAACTAATCTTAAGCAGACAGAAATTTGAGAACGTGTGCATCATGATATGTTTTTAAATATAATATTGAGAGAGTTTTAACATCACTTTTGGCTAAGAGGAATTAAAACAATGAACATCATGAAGGTGTTTATAAACCTGCAGGTGAGTGAATTCCATTAGATTGTACATGTCTTGAAGGAAAAAAAAAAAAAAAAAAAACAACCTTACGTCAGCTATACTCAATAACATCTAGAAAAATATATTCAATATCAGAGTGCCTCCAAAAATAGACATTGAATTAAATCATATTTTGATTCGGTAACTGTGAAAAGCAGAAAATTCAGGCAAGGCACTTACAGTTTAGACATTACATTCTTGTTCTGGTCCTAAAGGCAGTTCCTATAATCAATTAGCATTGTCTAAGAACATAGATATTCCATCAAGTTCTAGCCTGAAGATAAATTTGCATGTTTAGTTTAGACAATTTTATAGAATTTCTGTGCCTCAAGGTTTTCATCTCTCAAATGGGAAGCATATCTTCAGAAATTCCTATTTCAGGAGGTTGCTGTAAATATAAAATATGACATGATATGGAAAAACAGTTTGACAAAATAGCCTTTCTTCACATACATTTTATAATAAAATTGGTACAAAAGTATCATTAACTTGTTTTTCTTTTACTCAGTAATATTTAGTTAATTGGATACTTGTTTAAAATCTATAAATCTTTTTTCCTCATTTAGGCACTCAATAATTATCTCCTTAATGAGTAAATCATGTGATGTTCAACCCATTTCCTGTAAAATGTGCAGCCTTTCTAAACTGTTATTTTGAGAATTATTTCAATTTTAGAAAACACGCTTTTACTTTGTCAGTATGTAGCTAATTTGTTTTATCATGACAGTAGCAACATTTAAAAAAATTATTCACCCCCATTAGGATTAAATATCAAGCTTATGATTTTGTAGTTACTCCATTATGAGTGAATATAGACACCATGTGATAGTTCTTACATTTCAGTTTTTATCCTACATTTTATTTTTCTATGGGTGTTTACTTATTTTCCTGTTTCCCCTCAGTCTCCTATATTTTTCCCAGGATGAGGCTGGAGAGAATCCAATATTATGTCTTGTGTCTGTTGAGGATCACAGTTTTTTCTGTTTGGAGTCTGGACATCTCCTAACCCCCTTCACATTTCTGATCTGTGGGGGATGGAAAAACAGAAGGGAGGAAAGGGATTCGTGAGAAGGAGGAGGAAGCACAGTTATGGCTTCCATGCAGCCCTTAGTCTGGTTCCTTTGTTGATTCAAGGCCCCTGCCTTCTGACCTCATCTCTCACAATGAGGAAGGGAGAAAGTTGTCAGAAAATTTCTATTCTTGCCTCTTCCTGGGGAACCCCAGCACTGGAAGGGATGCAATTTGTGCATTGAGCTCTACCCTCAATCAGGTCATTGTGGGTAACCTGGTAAATAAGAAATGTCACTGGCAATGGAGCTAAGCATCTTACCTGTCACCTGCACTGCACTGAGAGAAAGAAGAAAAGCTAACTTTTATTAATTTGGTGTTATCCAATATATACCCTGCTAAGGAGTTTACATATTGTTGCCACTCTGTGAAGAGCTTTTGTTACTTCTTCTTGGTTAAAGAGATAATCTGAGCTCAAACTTTAATCAACTTGCCTAAGCCACACAGCTACTAAGAAACACAACTGAAATTAAACTACATCTAAGAACTGAAATTAAACTCAGTGTTAAATGATTCAAAATTCATAAATGTATACAAACTTTCCAAAATGGCCCAAGTAAGCCAACTTAGTGAATAAATTTGTTAACAGGCACTGACCAAGAGTCTAGGGGTCTCTCTTACATTTAAAACTCACATGTGCTGTACAACAGAGCTTGTCAATGTCAGTGGTCTTTGGATTATTGAATATGTTTTCCATTTTAGGGGAGGTCATGATATTACATCCAGATGCTGTTTTTATATTATATTTAATACTCATATATTATTAAGCTGTATGTTACTATGCCTAGTGAAAATTGCAGTGTATGTTTATCTAATAGCACTGCCCCCAAATCATATTCAATTCACTATACTTCTAGGGGTGAATTCAATTTTCAAACCCTGTGCCAGTGTAGACACTTCTTTTGTTTCCAGTCTCCTGATCCTCACGCTCATTTGTCCTAGAGTTAGCAATGTATACTCAATGATTAATGTAAAGCAAGAATAAGACTGATGACATGGAAGGGAATATTTTTTTCCTATGCATGTTTAAGTCCTACAGAAAGCAATGCAGTACATAGTGTTATACCATTTAGACTGTGTTTAAGGCTAGCCCTTGGGAAAATAACAAGGGGATGAAACTTGCTTTTCAGTACCCTAAGCTCCCACTTTCTGAATTCTTTGTAGTATTCTATAGCACACATTGTTATTCTTAATGACTATACATGTTAACAGCCAAATGAATTAATCTCTAATGGTTGAAGTTCATCAATACGAGAATGGTGAAGGACACATTAAGGGGCAGGTTCTAAAATCATAGCATGCTGGTACGTTTCTATACTATTTATGAGAAAGAGTGGCCCCTGGTATGTGCCACACAGCCTTAGAGGTATCGTCCCATACTTAATAGAAAGTATATGCTGAGATACTAGGCAGAAACAGTGAAACAATTCTTTGAAACACGAAACCAGACTAATAGGATGACTGGTGTTCACATCCAGCAAAGCTAAAGAGACAAAGACTCCTCTCATGTTGGTTCTGATCGTCGAGGCACTCAGAGTTATCAATTTATAGTATAAGCTACTCATGCTATCAAAGATGCAGGAGGAGAAACTCCTACCTTTTTTTCAAAATTTTCCTCTTCCTACCAAGATAAGAACAGAAATTCTATTAGTTCAAGGTCTTCTATTAATATTCTGGAATAAGCAGGCAGAATTGTGAAAGGTTCTATAAACCTTTAAATTGCGATTAGCTAATCAGAATCATTGTTCAGTGATTATTATCTTTTATTAAATGACCACTGAATCAGAATGTTCATACTGCTTTTCAATTAAAATGTAGAATAGCCAGAAATGACTCAATAGCGTACAATGCAGCAGCAATATGACCCAGTGAAGCAGCCATTACCCAGAGGTAATTGACCACTTAAGAACTTAAGTTAACTTCTTGATGCAGCCAGTTATTTCTCCTAATGTCATTTCTACATCAGGAGAGGCTTTTCCTACAGAAAGAGCACTCATAAACAATATACCCTGCAATAGGGCGTTCAAGATAAAAACTGCTCATGATTTTTAAAATTCCATCAAATCATCATGCTATTTTTCCCCCTATCATTTGTTAGGAATTCATACAATATCCTAGAGGAAGAAGGGGACAGCAAAATAAAGCCAACATGTATAGCTCAGAATATGATTGGTAAAGGATTTTCTTTTAAATTAAAATGTATTTATACACATGCTCAGATACACATAAACCCAGCCGTCTAAAAGATCAAAGCAATTGGTGGCAAAATAAATTCAGTCCATCAATTAGTTCATGCATAACAGTATGCGCTATTTGGCTATTTCTCTCTCTCTCTCTCTCTCCCCCTCTCACAGAATTGACAGAATTATCCTTTAAATTCGTTGTCGTTGTTCTGTGAAAAGTGGAGACTAAATACACCAAGAGAGGATGGACTCGCTAGCTACTAAAGAGTTAAGTTTTCCATAAGAAAGAGAAACACAGTTAAATACTACATCACAAATTACCATTTTTATGTCACCACCCCACCATGACTTTAGCACTAAGCCTGCTACATCTTCACACTCTCATTAGGATATAATGCATATTCATGGTCCTGATTATATAGCCACTTTCTTGACTTGTTTTAATTGTGCATAAAGACACTGTGACAGGAGACCTGACCTTTTCAAGATCATTTTCTCTCCATTCCTTTTCACAAAGCTATTAACTTGTCTCCTTCCCAAAGATTGCAATAATTTATTTCCCATTAATAAAAAATTCCTGGTGCCATGCAAATTAAAATTTATTCAGCAAATAGAATTCTTTGGATTATTTTCTAATGGCTTTAAATACTTCCAGCTTAGGAAGAAAAATAATATTAATGGGTACAGGCTGAGTGGATAATTGCATACATTGCAGAAAAATGAATATACAACCGATGCTGTAGCTTACCTCACATCAATTACCCAGAAGAGTTTCTTTACTTCTTTTTTCAAAAAATATATTAAATAATTTATTTCAGGGGGTATCATTATGGTCTTGAAATTATCCCTATTGTATGAAAAGCTCAGCAACTTACACGTATAAACAACATATATTGGTATAAGAAAACCAGACCAAGTTAAAAAAAATGTGTGTAGGTGTAAATGAGATTATTTAAGGGGGTCACTTAGCTAAAGTGGCAACTGAATTGCAATATAACGTGAGTAAGGGCATAAATGAGAGGCAGAGAATTGGATTTCTTTTCTTGCTAAGTGGCACCTGCCTTTCTCTTTGTAATCAAGAGTACCCCATGAGAGAACCAAATTTCCAGGGGATGTTGCTTTTGGACCTCATTATCCTGAGAGAAGTTAACTATATCTTCTTTATGCTATGCATGTTTTTTCTTTTTGCATCTTATGGGAATGTGATAAAACTCAGCCATTAAAATATTTATACACAAAATGTTTTAGACTTAAGGTGCTGTGGGTAGTACATAATAATTGCTGTCAACCTATTTGCCCCATATAAAAATAATATCAGTGCTTAAAAGATGACATTTCAAATTTGAGCCATCATAAACATAACTCTTTCTGGTTCTTGACATACTAATTGTGTTGGACAAGAGAGATTAGAAAGCCCAAGGGAACACTGGGAGTTCCACATTTTCCAATGGAAATAAAGCTCTTTTAGTGTGTGTGTGTGTGTGTGTGTGTTTTTTTTTTTTTTTTTTTTCCCACAGTCTGGGAAATTAGAAAAGGAAGGAATGGGTAGTCAGTCTACTTAGCCTGCCAGCTGGGGCAGTTTTTCCCCCTAAATAGAAGACTTCAATGTCTGATCCAAGTTAATTTTAAAGACTTTTCTTTCCTACTCTCTCTCATAATACAAAAGGAAAAAGAAAGCTAGAGGAAGAACTGATATTTTGAGGCTTCACAGTTTACAGTGAGATTTTACCCTGATTATTTTGTTGGACCCTCAGGATAATTCTTTGAGCCAGGTAGGATAATTTTTAAGGTCCCATTTTACAGACTAAGAAACTGAAAGCCCGGGGAAATGAAACTATATGTTTTAAACCAAAATTCTGTGGCCCTCATTAAGTCCCTAACAAATTAGGTCCAATAAGCTAGACTTATTAGCCCCCGTAGCAATGGCTTTTGCCTGGGGCAATATTGCCCTCCTGGGAATATTTCCCAATGTCTGAAGATATTTTTAGTTGCCACAATTTGTGCATGTTTTGTAGGGGGAGGGAGTGCAATTGGCATCTAAAGCGTAGAGACCGAGGATGCTGCTGAACATCCTGCAGTGCACAGGACAGTGCTCCCTAACAAAGAATTATTTGGTTCAATGTGTCAACAGTGCCATTGTTGAAAAATTCCTCTCTATAAATGTGGGATTTTTTTTAAAGTAGGTGGAAACAACAGTCTAAAGAATATACTTTATGGACATCTGCATTCTTATTTCGATTGGAAAGTGTTGACAATGACTCTGCAAAGCAATAAAAATAAAAGTGGGAGAAAACCAAAGGCAATCAAACAGAACCAGAAAAGAAATGCGAAAACAGCCCTGAAGAGGAAATAAATTCTGGCAGAAAAAAAAATAAAAACAAAGGAGTGAAAAGGGTAAATGTTTTAAGAATCAAGAAAGGTCCTAGAACACACAATGGATGAAAAAAAAATTTTTTTAATTCATTCCAAAATAAAGACCAAAGATAATGTGAATCACTGACAGCCACGAGAATGGAGATGCCTGATTAATTTCCTGAGTAGTCCAGTAACTGGAAGTACTATTAGGTGAAATCATTTGAGAAATGAATAGAAGGATAGGAAAGAAATTCTAGGAAATCCTTAATGCAAGATACAGTGTCAGCGTTACAGGTCCCCAAAGCTTGAGAAATAGAGAAAGAGAAAAAAGAGGAACTAACCAGCTTACTAAGAAAGGGAAACGTGGAAAGTTAGCTAAAATAGGAGTTTAAACTCAGCACAGAGAGTTCTTGCAGTGGGAGTTGATCTTCCTCAATCTGAAATATTTATACACTGTGTATTGCAGTCAGTTTAGCTAGAAGAGTATTGTTTACCCTGTTCAGTCATTTTAATAAAACAAAGAACTGCAGAATATTCTGCTGTTTTGAGAAACTTAAAGCTGTCCTGTGATTTCCAATCTTACTAGGAAATTAAAATGAACAGAGCTTAATACAAATAAGGTGTGTATATGTTAAGCAGGACAGACCTAGTTTTGTTGTAAGAAAAGCATTCTCAACAAAGTGCAGCCTCAGCTATACCTTCATTGCTTCCTAGCCATCTTGTTGAACACTATGAGAAAATGTGAGGAATGGCTGATGAAAGACAAGAAGTGGAGGAGTCAGAAAACCTGAGAAGAGGTTGGGCACCTGTAATCCCAGCATTCTGGGAGGCTGAGGCAGGCAGATCACTCGAGGTCAGGAGTTCAAGACCAGTCTGGCCAACATGGTGAAACCCTGTCTCTACAAAAAATACAAAAATTAGCCTGACATGGTGGTGGGTGCCTGTAGTCCCAGCTACTTGGGAGGCTGAGGCAGGAGAATTGCTTGAACCCAGAGGCCGAGGTTACAGTGAGGTGATATCGTGCCATTGCACTCCAGCCTGGGCAACAGAGTAAGACTCCATCTCAAAAAAGAAAAGAAAGAAAAGAAAAGAAAAGAAAGAATAGAAGAAAACCTGAGAAGAGAATATGAAGTGTGATATAGTTAGGATGTTTTACCTCATCAAAGCTCATGTTGAAATTTGATCCTCAATGTTGGAGGCGAGGCTAGCAGGGGGTGTTTGGGTTACAGATGTGGATCTCTCAAGAATGACTTAGTGCCATTCTTCTGGGATTGTGTGAATGCTTGCTCTTAGTTCTCAGGAGATATGGCTATCAGTGAGAGTCTGGCACTCTCTTCTCTCTCTTTTCCTACTTTCTCACCACATGATCTTTCCTGTTTCCTTTCCCCTTCTGCCATGAATGGAAGCAGCTTGTAGCCATCACCAGAAGCAGATGTCGGTTACATGCTTGTTGTACAATGAGCAGAACTGTGAACCAAATAAATCTCTTTCCTTTATAAATCACCCAGCATTAGGTATTCCTTTACAGAAAAGCAAAAACACAAAGCCCACCCCTAGCTTTACTGGCTTATGCATTGCAAAACTCCCAAACTTTTCAAAGATCGCTTTCTTATTTGCCAAACTGGGATTTATAACACTATATCCAGGGATAGTGTTAAAAATATTTCATAACCAATGTAGTATGGGTTCTGACCAAACAGAATGGACACAGCTGAAAACAACCAACATAACCAGACCAGCCACTAATTATCAGCCCTGCCTTGCTCACAGAATTCTGAAGATAATTAGGTACTTTTATTTGTTCATCATTTATTCATCTATATTTTGTTAGGCTCGTGACGCTGTACTATACACTGGGGATAACTTTGAAGATATAGTCCTGCATTTTCAGCATCTGCTGAATATCTGGCTAGCTGCAGGTACCTAAAACAAGACTAAATCTACCACTTTCTCTGAAAAATCAGTTCCTCTTGCCTTGCTTTTCAGAATGACACTGTTAACATCTCTCTGTTGCCCAATACTAAAATGGTAAGATCATCATTAAGTCTTTCCTCTCAGATCTCATATCTAATTCCTAGCCAATTCCATTTTTCTCATTCCTTTCTAGGGCCTACACTGATTTAAACTATTTTGTCTTCTGCCTGGCTTTCTCCAGTAAAGGCCTACTAGGTCTCCCTCCCTATAGTATCTTCCCAGTCAATCCTTCCTCAGCTGGCTTCCAGATCACTTGCTTTGAAGCATAGCTCTTTGGTCAACCATTTTCTCTAAACTCTTACTGAGTGAAATATAAACTCATCACTTTGACATTGAAGGCACTTCACACTTGATGCTAAGCCTGCATTTGTAATCTTATTTCTGACTGTCCCTCACGTGCCAAGCACCCATCAAACATTGCTTATTTATGCTATATCCCATTTCTAGGCTCTCTGCTTTCGGTCCTGTCACCCATCTTCCTGATTCCTTGCTTTATTCAACTGTCAATGTCTAAAATTTCTACCCTGCAAGACACATTGTATCACCTTTTTTGTTTTGTTTTGCTTTGTTTTGTTTTCTAAGAGGGATTATTACCTTCTGAAATTAACTTGTTGCTTTAGTTTGGATGTTTGTTCCTCAAGCCTCATGTTGAAATTTGATCCCCAGTGTTGGAGGGTGGGGTCCAATGGGAGGTGTTTGAGTCGTGGATGAGGGTCCCTCATAAATAGATTAATGCCATGCGGGGGATTCCAGGGGAGCTCTCACTGTTAGTTCCTTTGAAAGCTGGTTATTATTAAGAACCTGGAACCGCGGGGCATGGTGGCTCATGCCTGTAATCCCAGCACTTTGGGAGGCCGAGGCGGGCCGATCACGAGGTCAGGAGATCAAGACCATCCTGGCTAACACGGTGGAACCCCGTCTCTACTAAAAATACAAAAAATTAGCCGGGCATGGTGGCGGGCACCTGTAGTCCCATCTACTCGGGAGGCTGAGGCAGGAGAGTGGCGTGAACCCGGGAGGCGGAGCTTGCAGTGAGCCGAGATCCTGCCACTGCACTCCAGCCTGGGCGACAGAGCGAGACTCAAAAAAAAAAAAAAAAAAAAAAGAACCTGGCACCTCCTCCCCTCTCTCTTGCATTCTCTCTTTCCAAGTGCTTGCCTACTCCCCTTCACCTTCTTCCATGAGTGAAAGCAGCCTGGCACCCTCACCAGAAGCAGATGCTGGCACCATGCTTCTTGTACACCCTAAAGAACTATGAACCAGATAAATATATTTTCTTTATAAATTACCCAGCCTCAGATATTCCTTTATAGTAACACAAAAATGAACTAAGACACTTGTTCACCTATTCTCCTGCATGGTTATAAGACCCTTTGTCTTTCCTCCTCTCCCACCTTACCTAGACTATAAACTACAGAGGAGCAAAAACTTAGCACATAATAGACATTCAGTAAATATGTATTGAGATAATGAATGAATGAGTGATTTGCTACACCCTTCTAAAGACTTTCTTAACTCGTCGGACACAATTGCCTGAATTCCCATTCAACTTAATCTGTGTCTGCCTTTTTGGGGCCTAGCTCTAGATTCTCACAGTGTAGTGCTTTTATCATCTCACCAGTTGTTACTTCTAAGAGTGATCAAAAACCACACCCAAAAGTCAATAAAATAAATAGTTCTCCCCGCAACTACAAATTACAGTGAACATAATTTTGATTGACCATGATGTTTTTCTACCTATATTATCTCAATATTGTTGCTTAAATAAAACTCTGTGACTTTAAAAAATATATAACTTTGATGTTAAAAAGAAACCTTAGCATTAGCCCATTAGCACAAAAACTCATTTTCTTCTGCACCTTGATGAAAGTAGATTAAAAAACAAAAATTAAAACTGAAAGTATGTAAACCCCACTATGTCTCATTTGCTGTGTTAATCAAGGCCGCAGGAAGACGTTTCTGCTGCTATTAGCCTACGTTTTCATTTTCTGTTTCTATCTTATTTTCTCATTCCTTGTATTCTATGCCACCCATCTGAGCCTTTGATAATTTTTCAGGGTAAAAATTCACCTTATTCAAACATAAAACACTTTTGTTAATTGTAGTGCAGTAACAGAATCATTGTAAAGCTACGTAGAATAACTTGTCTTATTTTTACTTTTTTTATGAATTAAAATATACATGTTACTATTTAGCAAATTTGCAGACTATATGCAAGTAACTACACTAGACAGTACATACTAAGTGCCAAATCAGTGGCACTGACAATGAATAGTTTAATAGTGCTCTAATGATTGATTTCCAAATGAATCAGGCATGAATTGATGCTGTAAAGTTCAGCAGAAAGAGAACTCTGACCTGTATTATTCTGAAAGAGACACCTCTGCCCTCACAAATCTTTTTAATTTACCTACATTTTTATCACATTTCAAAATAATTCCCTATTCATCTCCCTTTCTTCTCTTTATTTTATCACAACTTTTGACTCATTGCTAGATTTTGTATTAGTAGTAACTAAAATGTTTGTTATTGAAATTGATGTAAGAAATGCTGCAATGACTTAGCAGATCTGCTTGGGAAATTTCTTGCAGCAAAGGCAAGGCTACAACAAGCCATTTTTGCAGAAAGTGATTTTAGCAATCACTATTCAGATGATGCCATGGGATTTTTTTTTTTTTTTTTTTCCAGAAAGGCTCTTATTGGTGCTGTAATTTATGTGACCATTTAAAAATATTGATTATTGCCTAGTGGTGCTAGAGATACAAATGTAGAAATCAGGATTGAATTATGAATTAGTTCGTTGAATTTTCATGCTGTGGATGCATATCTGCTTAATTAAATAGAAGTCAAGTACTCCTAAGTGAGACACTCTTTCAGCTTTGCCTGTCAAAAAAATAAAAAATAAATAGCAAAGAGTTTTTTTTTTATGAGGAGGAAAAGTAGTATATAGTATACAGGCTTCAGATATTGGTCAGCCTAAAGCACAGAAACACCCCATGTAATTTGATGTACCCAGCTGAGTTACTATTGCTTGAGTTCCACTTTTAGCTCTGCTGGGAATTGTCTTAGCACTTCCTGACGTACCTGAATAATGAGGTTGTTGCACCTGTGAAGTAATCATCACACAACTCACCACCACCCATGGGATGCTCAGTGCAGCAGATGTGCCTGCTCATCATCGACTGGTGGGCTGTCCTCCTCCTTAGACCTCCAGCTTCTTCTCTTCAATGCAAACATGTTATTTAATCAAATGAAGACTAACTTGGCAAACAGCATAAAATTCATCTGCACCTTCTTCAAATGAACACTGAATACAAATTTCCCCACCTCCACTTTTCTGTTTAAAATGTGGAATGAGTATAAGAAGGTCATATCCACGGGCACTGGAACTGCTCTGCTAAAGAGGAAAGGCATGGGAAAAAAAAAGAAACTGACAGAAACACCTGTGTGTCAAAATCTCATTATTTGAAAAGCGAATTAACAAACAATAAAGTCATTTTTCTTTTTCACCCTGAGAAAATGGCAACTTAGTTTAACATAGAGTGATATAAAAATTTTCCTCTGGGTGTCATGAAAACTTTCCACATATAAAATATATGTGTATATTGGAATGTTTTTGGACTCCAGGACATGAACAACTTCATTGTAAACTTAATTTTCATTGTGCACACATAGAAAATAGTGATAGCTCATGTTCACAATGATGACTTCAGTAGTTTTACAATAATTTCACTTTGTGTGGTAGATTTTGATTGTGGTGACTGTTAACCCATTCTGAATTTCAGAAAATTGACTCATAATAATGTATGGATGGTTTATGTGGTAGTTCTGAGTATTAAATATCTGAATCTGCCCCCCCCACCCACCCATTATAATCTTATTCTAATTGGAGAGGTTGGAAAGTTAAAAACTACATTTATTATGCTGCCTCACAACCATGGCCCTGGCTGCAAGTCAGTTTCTACTTATTACACTCAATGGGATATTTGGAAGGTAAATTTGAGGGGAGGTCCTCTTCCCTTATCTCTAGGCTAGAGGTTATCCATCTAGCCTAGATGGATAGATGGTCATACCTATCCATAGATGGATAGATCTAGCATAGATGGTCCTTGGACCATCTATAAACCATCACCTGGCAACATCTTAGAAGTACAAATTCTTGACCCCACTCCCAACCTACTAAATCAGAAATTGTCCAGCAATTGCTGGGAGGGTTCAAAAATCTGTGTTTTAACAAACAAATAACAAGATGAAGAATACTGGAGGTGTTTCTGCACAACATTCCACTCTCCATCTTCTGGGGTGATGAGAAGCAGTAGCAGCAGTCACATCTTCTTGATCTGACTTTCTAATTGAAAAGGAAGGTGCTCATTTTCCTGTTGTTTTGAGTGTAAGAGGCAACTGTACCCCCCAACATTAGTATCTTTTGTTCATCAGAGTCCTAGAAGCAGCCTCAAAGGGAAGAGATGCCCTAGTAAGTCACCAGAATTGTTCTGGATGTCATTTGAGAAGGACCAACCTAGAACTTGCTTCTCCAATTGTCCTGTAATCTCATGAGCATGTGCCTATATTAAGTACTTTCTGCTTAACATATCTAGAATGGGATCTGTTTCCTATACCGGACCATGATTGAGATATTTGCTGTGACAATTTTAAAACATGACCCCCAAATTCTCTAAAGCTTTTGCATTGTGTCCTCCCCTTGAATTTGGGCTCCATGGTTGCTTGACTAATAAAATACAATAGAATTGACACTGTGCTCAGGTTTTAAGAAATTGGCAGCTTCCAATTTCTGTCTCTTGGGAAACTAGCTCTTGTAACCTAGATATCAGTCTGTGAGGAAGGGAAGACAGACAACAGCCAGTACTAACTCACCAATCATGTAAGTGAACCATCTTGGAAGTACATCCTCTAGCCTCAGTCAAGCTGCCCCAGATGATGGCACATCAAATGGAGATGAACCTTCCCTGCTGAGCTCTGCCCAAGTAAGAGACTCATAAGCACACATTTCCAAAAAAAAAAAAACTGTTCAGTTATTAGCAAATGCCATCTTGCAGCTTAATGTCTAATATTCCTTGATTTGCTTTTCTATTACTCTTAATGCCAGGATTTTGTGATGAACATCACACTTGAACAAACTGCAACTAATTGACTGTGAAGATTGGTCTCTCTTAGTTGGGCAAAGACATCATAAGACCTTGCTGCTGTGTTAAGCCACTAGGTTTTGGCATGGTCTGTTATGCAGCAATAGATATCTGGAACATTTTCTAAACCCAAATATGTGTAGAACAGGAATGAAGATGTGAAATCTGGGCTAAAGTGTTGTCTTAGTTTGAATTCCACTAAAGTGGACCAACATGTGAGCTGGTAGGGGTATGAAGTTAGGAACATGGTAGAAGGGGATTTTAAAGACAAGACACCCTTCCATAAGTTTTTGCATCACATCACAGAACCAGTTCTAATATTTTCCCGAAGTCTGGTTACTTAGTAATGCCATGTTTTCTGCCACAAAGGCAACTATGTAATAGAGGGAGTGCTTGATTTTTTTTTTTTTTTTCCTGCTTTTAGTTCATTTAAGTGTGAATGTCCATTACAAAACCCTGGAATTAGGGATAATAGCAAGCAAAACAAGGAACATCAAGCTTCTTAAGCCAGCAAAATGGCATTTGCTATAACCTGAACCACTTCACAGCACATGTCTTACAATGTCACATCTTCCCCTGGCGGGATCTGGCTTCCTACTAGATTCTTCTTTATAGACCACCATCTTACACATTTTCAAGAAGGTATGTTCATCCTCTTTTACAGGCAAAGGAACAACAGTGCAGGGAGGTTTGTTGATTCTAATACATTGAATATTTAATAAGTGAATAAAATTAGGTACCCTGCCCTGGTTTCTCTGCCTCCTAAGCAATAACCAATTAAACAGAACACAGTAAAGTAGAGACTTGGCGATTCTTATAGATTTTTTCTATTTTTTCTTACAGTTTTTCTTAGTATAATCAAGCAATTTAGACAACTCAAGAATATAATAATTAAACTATAAAGTATTACTTTAAAAAATAGTTCTCACATATTTGATCTTCATAAAAACTCTATGAAATGGATAGGGCAAGGATTGAGCTTCATTTTTTTTTTTTTTTTGTAATTTAGAATAATAAGTCTCAGAATGTATAAGTGATTTGTCCAAATCAATGTTTGACCTGAATTATGTTTCGATTATGAACAGGGCGTAAGTTTTCTGAGTAATTTCTAATTTTCCACTGTGAAGGCATAACAAATAGGTCATTTTAATACCCTTTATTAACAATTCATTGTTCTATATTTTAATGACCTTTCCTTTGAATTTTTTATTTAATTCTGTTATCTACATCTTTATTCACTAAAGTCAAGGATTAAGCATAATAATCATTTTGAACTCCTCATTTTTTAGATTAAAAAATTATAAAACCATAGAATTTAAGACTTGGAAAAGATCTTTGAAAAAACCCATCCCAGTGTTCCTTTTTACAATTAAAGAAACTAAGGTTTGGAAGAGTGAAGTGACTTTTCATAGGTCATGGTTAATTTATGCAGAGTGGGATCTAGGACTCATGTTTTCTGCCTTTTTGTCTCACCCCCATGTATACACTGTTTTCTTAACTATTGTCTAGAACCATGCCTGTCACAGTGTGGGGCCTCTAATATTTATTGAATAAATAAACAGTATCAGCGCTGACTTTGTTTCCATGATAAGCTACTTGAAGGCAGGGATTATGCTTTATTTACTTTGTATTTTCTACAATGCCTAGGACAGATTTTAAGCTCAAATCAAATACCCTAAAAGACTGGTTGAATTTGGTTTGAAAACAAGAATGACAGCAGCATACGTGTGGTGTACAGTAGTAAGCCATTTTCTCTCTTTGTTCCCTCAAGAAATTTGCTTTTTAATGGATGCTCTCTCCATAAGTACTTTCAGTTGTTACAAAATAGTAACAACTAAGGTTTGTATGTCTTCTTCCAAATTGCTTTCCTGTACATGCTTTTATTTGGTTCTGTCACAACCGCAGTTGTTCCCTTTATATGTAAAGGGAGTACATTTTAGAGAGGTTAATGGATTTGTTCAAAGCTGTACAGGGAAGACATGTAAAGCCAGAAATTTGAACTTAGGTTTTATGCTCCAGAAGTCAAGTTCTTTTTAGGTCCTGTCTGAACTAAGGGATCACCAGAAGATCACCCATTAGGACAATGAACGAAGAAACAAGAAGTCATGTGCGAAAAATTGCTTATCAAACATAGTCCATAACCTTAGGTAACCTTTGATGTTCCTAATTTGTTCTAAAAAAAAATCCGGTTTGAGACAGTCCCAGGAGGAAGAAAAAGGGTATAAACAGATACTTTTGATATTCTTTTTTATGTAGTATATACTGCTCTTTGTTCCTAAACACTCCAATGCAATATGGGAATCCTAAGTCTCCTTAAGCACCCAGACATTGCAAACTATGTCGTTATTGAATATAGATATTCAATTCAATTTGAAACAGGAGATAATATATTATGTAGGTATTAGATTCCAGTCAGATACTTTTTTTTAACAAAATAAAAGTGTGAGAATACTAGTTCACAGTTTATATGTTGCAGGAGTATTGCTTTCATTTCTTCCAGAGAATAAATAGGTTCACATCCGTGTTCCATCTACTATGTTGTTATCAGTTTATTTGCAGTATATAATAAAACCCAAGGAGACATCTCTTTTGTTCACAGTGTGACTCTCTGCAAAAGAGAGAATGTATCTGTTGGCCAGTCAGATATTCCAGTGGAGAAGGGCTGTCATTAAAATCTTGCATACTATCAAGTGGGAAAGCAGACTTATATTGCAATTACTTTCCTATTAGCTGCTGCCCATTGCTCCTGACAGGTATAAATTAGATCTCGCTAGGTTGCCTACAGATTAATGAGTTCCAAAATTGGCATTCAATTGTTTAGGAGTGAAAGGCAGAAAAGGGAGGTAGATGCAAAATCTTTATACACCTGTGATTAGAAGATATTTTCTTTAATTTCATATTTTTTTTCCTTCCTCAGTATCGCTTGGGTGATAACTGACACTACTATCCGAGGATTCCTTTCTGCACAGCAGAAACTTGCAGCTGAGGCGAGGCCAGAATTAATAATTTGCGTGAGCAAACACACAGCTGCTGTTTGTGGAGAGAGATTCTATTAACGAACAGTGAATTCTCATAATTAGCCAAGCGGTTTCTGCAGCTGCCCGCCTGACCCCCAGACTACACAAATTGTGGGTGGTGGTCGGCCTCGAAATCAATCTTACCTAATTACTATAAGCATGTTCCTCCAGTCCTAATGACTGCAAAAAATTAGACATTTCTTACTCATTCAAATGCTCTTCTTATTAGATTTTCCTTTGTACCTAAATTTATATTTGTCTATTAGCATTTCTAAGAGTGTACAGGTGTAGTTACAAATCAGACTCAGAGGAGTATAATTCATGTTCCTGCAAGCATGCACCCGCAAATGTCTGCTGTGCAAGCAGGAGCAAGATCTGTGCTCCCTGAAAGCATCGTTTCCCAAACAGCATTAGAGAACACACTGCGGGTCAGTCGTTATTCAAAGCCCAGTTTCTCTTGTACCTTTAGGTCCCTTTTCACTCATCTGCCATCCTTTCTCTCTTCCCCCATCTAACTCCCCAAAACTCTATTTAATTAAAAAAGAAGACATTGTGTATACCACAGTAAGCCCTGACCTCATGGGAGCCAGTTTTCTTTTGTCATTCTGTCACCTTGAAATCAAACCAACTTGTTTGACATTGATTTGCCTGTCAAGAGTGTGGCCAAGTATCCCAGCCTCAATATTGTCCACCCACACTGCACCAATTTGTAAGACATGCCTAACATTAGTTTGTACAGGCAACTCACTACATTTTCTCTGCAGAAGCAATTTTTTGAACAAAGTCTCTCTGTTGCCTGGAACATACTGCTGACATATAGTCCACAATAAGTAGGCACTGGGATTTGTGTTTGCTGCTAAAATATGAGCATGTGCCCATATCCTAGATACACTTCAGTTACGGTCAGTACTTTTTTTTTTTTTTTTTTTGAGGCGGAGTCTCACTCTGTCGCCCAGGCTGGAGGGCAGTGGCGGGATCTCGGCTCACTGCAAGCTCCACCTCCCGGGTTCACACCATTCTCCTGCCTCAGCCTCCTGAATAGCTGGGGCTACAGGTGTCCACCACCGCGCCTGGCTAGTTTTTTGTATTATTAGCAGAGACCAGGTTTCACCGCGTTGGCCAGGATGGTCTTGATCACCTGACCTCGTGATCCACCCGCCTTGGCCTCCTAAAGTGCAGGGATTACAGGCATGAACAGTCAGTACTTTTTTACTGAACATTACAGAACGTAAGAGTGCTTATGGTGAAGTAACATAATTACATTCAAGCGGTGTGATCTACAGTTTGGGGCATGAACTCAAGTTTACACTTAGAAAATGAGGCTTGGGTTTTCCACCATGAACATCATCATTAAGGTCTGAGATGAAGTCCGAGTAAGCACCACTGAAACTATAGCATCCCTTTGATCATGTATCAGCCCATTCAGTATTGACTTAGTTGTCTTTCTCATCCATTCCTTTCCCTTCTCTACTTCTTTCCTTCCTTGCTGTCTTCTTTTATTCAGTGCCTATTATCTGCACTGCGTTCTATTCTGGGTCCTAGGTAGATAGTAATGAACAGAATCAGTGTGGTTTCTCACCTCAGGGTGCTTCCACTTGGGAGGGAGACACAGACAATAAATATGTAAATAAATACATATGTATATAATTGCTAATTGCAAGGCAGCACAGTGTTATTTAAAGAGTGCCATTTCTGGAATCAGATTTTGTGGGTTCAAATCCTAGCTCTGAAATTTATATGCTGTTTGTGGACAAATTATTAAAACTTTTCATGCCTCAGTTTCTTCATTTTCATCATAGGGATAATAAAGGTGTGTATACTCATATGGTTATAATGAGAATTAAACAAACTGATCTCTCCAACAGACTTGGAACGTGGTCTGGTATGTAGTAAAAACAAAATACATTTTAGCTGGTATTATAATTGTCATGAAGCAAAAAGCAAAAGCTTCTGTTTGAAATCACAGATGCCTGTGCCTATATGTCTATAGTAGCACTATTCACAATAGCAAGATATGAAATCAACCGAAGTGCCCATCAGTGGCTGATTGGATAAAGAAAATGTGGTACATATACACAATGGGGTACTATTCAGCCATACATAACAATGAAATAATGTTTTTCATAGCAACATGAATGGAATTGGAGGCCATTATCTTAAGCAAAATAACTCAGAAACAGAACCTCAAATATGGCATGTTCTCACTTACAAGTAGGAGTTAAATAATGCATATACATGAACACAGAGTATGAAATAATAATCAGTGGAGACTCGGAAGAGTGAGGAGTAGGGTGTGGGGATGATGAGAAATCATTTAATTGGTACAATGTATGTTATTTGGGTGATGGATACCCTAAAAGCCCTGACTTCACCACCACACAATCTGTGCATGTAACAAAATTACACTTGTAATCCATAGATGTACACAAATTAAAAAAAGGAAAATTAAAAAAAAAAAAAACAAAAAACTAGGGAAAGCTGTTTTAAACTGCATAGGAAGGGAAATCCTTTCTCTAGAGCCAACGTTAAGCAGAGTCTTCAAGGTCATCTTTTGAAGGTGGTCGAGCTGACCACACAGGGTATGACACATTCTTCTCAGCAGTAGGAGCCTCCTATCAAAGGCCCTGGGGTAGGACCAATTTGGTGTGTTCCAGGAACTGAAAGAAGGCCAGTATGGTGAGGAACCCAACACAGAGGAGATTAGAATAGTTGAAAGATTAAATGCTCCAAAGGGGAAGAATCTGGAGTGCTTTTAAATATCCTTTTGAGAAGCCAAAGTCATAATTCCCTGGTTATTATAAACTCCATTAGAATTTCTTGGTCTAAAGATGAGAGAAAACAGAATCCTGCAGCATGATGCTTTGAGAAAAATAGATGTGCTCTGATGAAGCAGGCAGTCAAGTTTGTTTCTTCTTCATCAATCCCCAGGCCCATTTGCCTTAACAGCAGCTCCATTAAAAAAAATAAAACTGTTTGTGTAATGAAGTCAAGAGTTGCAAACCTCATCAGAACTCAGAGGGAAAGAAGAAAAAGAATTTTGCAATTCAGACTTAGTGAACTTAGGGGGGCAGAAAATAGAACACCTCCACCCCCACTGCAAGTCTTATGTTAGCACTGACATTTGAGTTTGAGTCTTCACAGTGACCTTGACGTACCTAGGCATAAATGGATATAGGAAGGGCTACCTTACGAATCTCAGGTAAGGAAAAGGAGTTTCATATTGCAATCAGAAGGACAAGAAATGAAAGAGCACAGGCTTCCAATTGCTTAGGCCAGGAACAATCAGGCACTAACAAATGCTGATATATAACTGTTCTGCAAGGGAAAGACCACAGCATTATAACTACTTAATGCATCTCTCTCTCTCAGCCTTGGTGGCTTGGGGGTCCAGGTAAGGTTATTTCCTGTGGCTGTATGAGCAGAATAATGCAATATATTTTAAAACAGACTGAAGCTATTCATCCAAAGTAATTAATTTAGCATTAAATGTATAGGCAGTATTATGTAATGTTTTAAAGTATATGAACATTCCAAAATTGCCAATTCATATTTGGTCAGAAGCCAAGACTAGCTCTTTAAAGCATAATTTAACTAACTTTTCAGTAAATAGTGGTAAGATAAGGGAAATTAGTCCTAACACTTCCTCTGTTGGAGGTAATCTAGGATCCAAGTTGCATCGTGATCTGGCTCCCTTCTACCCAGAGGACTGGATATGAATGAGGGTGGATGGCAATCAGGGCCATGACTGCCTCCTGGGACATACGTTTGTGTAGGAGACATTTAAAATGTATTTTTGGCTGGGCGTGGTGACTCACGCCTGTAATTCCAGTGTTTTGGGAGGCTGAAGTGGGAGGATCACTTGAGGCCAGGAGTTTGAGACCAGTCTGGACTACATAGTGAGACCTCATCTTTATAAAACATAAAACATAAAAATTTCACTGGGCACGGTGTCATGTGCCTATAGTCCAGCTGCTCAGGTGGCTGAGAAGGGAGGATCACTTGAGCCCAGGAGTTCAAGGCTGCAGTGAGCTATGATAACACTGCACTTTGGGCAACAGAGCAAGACACTGTTCCAAAAAAAAAAAAAAAAAAAATTCTATTGCTGGCTGTTGTATCTGTAATTCAAAGCTAGTACCCAATGTTCCAGGGATCATCTTAAAGTGCAATTTCTGCACTTCCATTGGAATCACTTGAAATGCACTCAGTTAAAATGCAGATTTATAGTCCCACCACTCAATGTCTGAACCATAACCTCAGGGGGGTGGGGCAGAAGGCTGGCCCAGGAATTCCCCATGATTCTGATTCTCACTTAAGTTTAAGAATACTGGTTAAGACTAGAGGATCATGTTCATAAGATTTACCCCAGGACGTAAAGGAGATTCAATCACAAATTTAAGGGCTTCTCTGTATGTCATAGAGATTTTTAAATTTTTATTAAAAAAATATATTTGAGTATATAATTTTCCAAATTCAAATTTTAAACACACCTACACTCATTTTATGTGAGTATTCATATAGTAACTGCTATTCTGGGTAAAAATAATTGAGCCATTCAGAAACAGTTATTGGGTCTTTGCCACTTGAGCTGGTCTGTTCTGTGCCAATTATTACCATGCCTCTAACATCATGGATTCTCCAATGCTAGCCCCTAATACAATGCCTTGCACCAAGCAGTTCTCAGCAATTATTAGTTAAATTGAAACTGAATGCTCAAATCTGTGATTATTTGATACCCAAATTAGAAACTGGATGTTTCACTGCTTCATTCATTTTATAACTTAGAAAAGAGCTGTGTAAGCCACAATGCTTTCTCACAAACTATGTGATTTGTCAACTCATTCATCCAATCCCGAGCCTGTCTTTATTTTAATTAAAGGTGATGATAACCTCAACATGTGCTGAGAGCAGGAAATAAATAATTGTTGTAAATGTGTTTGGCTGGGCACATATAAATACATCTAAATATATAGCTAATAAATGTTATCCATATTTGGTGGTTGACTCCTTTTGGATAACTGCTAGCTTGATGATTAGGAGCAGAAACATTTATGTATTAATACTTTCCCCCATATATTAAATGCCTGTAATGAACTTTGGGAAGACAGTTCAGGGTTCCCATGTCTAAAATTGAGGCACATTGTGAATGCCTTAAGGTTTCTTCCACAAAGGATTTCTTAACTATTAAGGGGAAAGAAAAGAAAACATACTGAAAGCGATGAGCTCTCTTCTCAGGAAATGCACGTGTAAAATTCAGTTGACTCACATATAGATTCTCCCTGAAGTCCATCCAGGGGGCTCAGATTAAGACACTTGCATTAAAATGTAACTATTCTTCTTGGGTACTTTTATTCATTAGCACATTATTGATCCAGTCAATCAACATTTATTAATAACCCCTTAGTACTGGGAATGCTAAACTCTGAATAGACAATAAGACATGGCCTCACATTCCAGAAGTTTACAGTTTAGTGGTAAGGAAAGGTTATAATGTCTTAGTGAATGGAAAAGAGCTGTGGCACAGAAAAGGGTAGGCATTTGTGGGTCATCATGAATCCAGGGAGGCTTCTAGAGAAGATAATCCTTGAGGGGTATTTTGATGGATAAATAGAAGTCTTCCAGAAGGGTGGGGGAAAAGTCAGGATGAGGCAAGAAGAAAATTCCAGGGAGAGAATGGCTTTAGAGGCAGAGAGCATGGTTAAGGTTATACTGAGAAAGGCAGGGGTAGTGGGGTGAGGTGTGGTAGGAGGAAGAGACCATATTGGAGAAATTGGTGGACAAATCATTAAGAGCCTATCCACCAGGCCAAAAATTCTGGACTCTTATCTGGAAGAGTTGAGAATGCACTGGGGAAGATTTTAAGCACTAAACAACAAATTCAGCATTGCATTTTAAAATCTTTGTGAATTCTAGATTGAAATGAGCAAGATGAGGATTAAGGCAATTGGTTTAAGGATATCACAAACAACTCCCAGAAATGAAGACTGGAACTAAAGCCGTGGGAGTGAGGCTGGAGAGATGGCGATAGATTATAGGTAGCCTAACAATGCTGAATTCATCAGTCTGGATTAGTAATTAGATGTGGACTCAGAGAATGGTAAGTATTTTAGAAGGACTCAGTTTTAAGACTTGAGTTGGGGGCAACTTGGTGGATGGGTTGATAGTGTTCAGTGAGATTGCAAATGAAGAAGGAGTAGCAGATTAGAGATGGGATGGAGAGCAATAATGGGTCTAAGATATTGGCAAGTAAGAGAAGATAGAAATTACAAGAGTGGCTAAGATAATATGCAACTTAAAAGATATGAGGACAGAAGAGGATCAAAGGTGAAAACCTGGATAATGGCTTCATTTATGGAGTGGCCTGAGGAGGAAGAAATCACAAAGGAGATAAAGCCAGAGATATAAAAGGAACATCAGGTTTCATGGAAGACAATGGAGAAGTTTCAAAAGGATGGTGTGGTTAATAGTACAAATGCTTCAGAGTAACGTAAGATATAGGCAAATGGGAGTCCACCCATTTTCAAAGAAGAGAGGTCATTGATAATCTTGAATAAAATGGAGAAAAGTATTCTGCCAGTTCTTCAGGCACTGAGAATCAATGCAAGATATACATCAGTGTCTGATACATAGTAAGTGCCTTTATACCTGTGTATTTCTCTAAGAAATTTTAGGTCTTTGACAGTTCTGGAAGCAATTTAGTTTATTTCTGAAGATTCATTATTTTATTTTCTAATATATCAAATTCATATGATTTGATAAGCAGATATTTTATTTTGTTATTTATTTATTTATTCATTTTGAGACAAAATCTTGTTCTGTTGTCTAGGCTGGAGTACAGTGCCGGGAACACAGCTCACTGCAGCCTCAATCTCCCAGGCTCCAGTGATCATCCCACCTCAGCCTCCCAAGTAGGTGTGCACTGCCGTGCGTGGCTAATTTTTAAATTTCTTGTAGAGATGAGGTCTCTGTATGTTGCTCAGGCCTGGTCTCAAACTTCTGAGCTCAAGTGATCCTCCCACCTTGGCCTCCCAAAATGTTGGGATTGCAGGTATGAGCCATCACTCCCGGTCAGCAGATATTTTAGACCCTAGTGTTTGGGAAAAGATTACATACTTTTTAATATACTTAAAACTCTTACTGACAGGTAAGATGATAGTTAAAAGTTTTCTCCTGTGTTATTATTAAATTATTATCAGAGGTATTTTTTTGAAATTATATAACCATATTATTTTAGTTAGGGAGTATAAGAACTTAAATTATGTGGTAAATGACTTATGAAACATCAATTTTTTTTGGTAATTAAAGAATAAGCATTTAAGATGTCTTTGGTAGAGATTAAATAAAAGATAACGGCATCTTCTTCATAAATTTGATGTTTTGAACATCAAAAATTGGAACTTCCATTTAACTCCAAATTGGCATAGAGAATGATATTCACATTTGAGTTACTTTCAAGGTTAGAGAGATTTATGCCAGGGCACGAAGACCTAAGTGAACCATCATTTCAGATGTAATAAAATATCCAAAAAAACAAAAACTAGAAAGCTAATAAATGCATAATTTATGATTAAAAGGAACTATATCATTTTGTTTCATAGTATCACTCACAGTATTAATGAAAAAGTTCTTGCAAGTCATTAATTTTCCCCTTTCTAAGATTATAAACAGGGAACTTGATTTTCAAGTCACATTTATTTGGTTTTCCATCTATTGTTACAGCATGTGTATGTGGGTATGGACGTCATTATTTACATATGGTAGCTGCAGCTGTTCTGGGAACTTTCCCTCTTTTCTCTCTTCTGCAGTACCTGACTTCTCACTCTCTGGAGCTCATATACCAAGGAAATACAAAGTTCTCAGAGAGAAAACTCCTAAGGAGGTATGTATTACAAATAACTGGGAGAGCTTTTATTAGGTTGGTGCAAGAGTAATTGCAATTTTTGCCATAAAAGTAATAGCAAAAACACAATTACTCTTGCACCGATCTATTAAAACTACTGATACCTGTGCACCAATCCTAGAAATTCTGGTACATTTTGTCTAGGGCAGGCCTTGGGCACTGAATTTTTTTGAAAAGCTTCCCAGATGGTTTTAATGTGCAACAGGATGAAGAGTCACTGTGCTAGAGGTTTCTTGCATTTGTTCCTCAAAGGGAAGAATTTACCTCATGGTGATATCAGTTGGATTGAGATATGGGTAATGCTGCTGTGCCGTCTCCGGTTTTCATCAATGTAAAAAACATACTCACTTCAGACTTATGCAATCCTTTTCACTTTTATCTTTTAAAATTCTTTCAATTATAATATACAGAAGATTCAAAGATACACTATCTAGATAAACTTTTACTCTTAAGGAATTAGTGCCAATTTGTCTAAAAATCTTAAGGTGATAGTTCTTGTTCAATACTGAAATCCTAGTTTGTATGTACGTTTATACGTGTGTATATGTGCATAGGGTATATATACTTATAAAAGCTATTATGGTGCAAGTTTTGCCAACATTATTTCTGCAAGAATTTTGTGTTGTTTCTGCAAGAGGATTTTGGTTAGTGAATTGAACACTAATGGCAGCATTAAGCTACGGTTTTATAGTTAAAATGAAATGTCAAAGTTTTTAAATAGTTCACTCTTGAGATAATGCTATTATAAAGGACTCAATAAGAAAAAAATGGGCCGGGCGCGGTGGCTCAAGCCTGTAATCCCAGCACTTTGGGAGGCCGAGACGGGCGGATCACGAGGTCAGGAGATCGAGACCATCCTGGCTAACACGGTGAAACCCCGTCTCTACTAAAAAATACAAAAAACTAGCCGGGCGAGGTGGCAGGTGCCTGTAGTCCCAGCTACTCGGGAGGCTGAGGCAGGAGAATGGCGTGAACCCGGGAGGCGGAGCTTGCAGTGAGCTGAGATCTGGCCACTGCACTCCAGCCTGGGCGACAGAGCGACACTCTGTCTCAAAAAAAAAAAAAAAAAGAAAGAAAAAAATGAATGACCAATGGAGTTCGGCTTATGATCATTTGAAAGAAGTCTCTGGGGAACAACTACAGGCACACCTTGTTTTATTGCACTTCTCTTTATTGAACTTCACAGCTATTACATTTTTTACATATTGAAGTTCTGTGGCAACCCTCTGTTGAACAAGTCTATCGATGCCATTTTTTCCAACAGCCTGTGCTCACTTCCTATCTCTGTCACATTTTGGTAATTATCATAATATTTCAAAATTTTTGTTATTATTATATCTGCTATGGTAATTATTATATCTGCTAATTAGTGATTTTTGATGTTATTACTGTTTTGGGGCACCACAAACCACACCCATATAAGATGACACTTCACTGATGAATGTTGTGTGTATCCTGACTGCTCTTCTGGCCAGCCATTTCCCTATCTTTCTCCCTTTTCTTAGCCTCCCTATTCTTTGAGGCACAACAGTATTGAAATTAGGCCAATTTATAACCCTACGATGGCCTCTAAGCATTTGAATGAAAAAGTCACACATCTCTCATTTTAAATCAGAAGCTAGAAATATTTAACCTTAATGTGAGGAAGGCAGGTCAAAAGCTGAGACAGGCCAAAAGGTAGGCCTCTTGGGCTGAATAGTTCGCCAAGTTGAGAATACAAAGGAAAAGTTCTTGAAGGAAATTAAAAGTGCTACTCCAATGAACACATGAATGATAAGAAGGTGAAACAGCCTGAATAGAGAAAGCTTTATTGATCTAGATAGAAAATCAAACCAGCCACAGCATTCCTTTAAGCAAAAGCATAATCCAGAACAAGGCCCTAACTCTCTTCAATTCTTTGAAGGCTGAGAGAGTTAAGGAAGCTTCAGAAGAAAAATCTGAAGCTAGCAGAGGTTGGTTGCTGAGGATTAAGAAAATAAGTTGCCCCCATAACATGAAAGTGCAAGGTGAAGCAGCAAGTTCTGATGGAGGAAGTTAACCAGATCTAGCTAAGATCACTGATGAAGGTAGTTACACTAATAGCCTTCTTCTAGAAGATGACATCTACGACTTTCATAGCTACAGAAGAAAAGAAGTCAATGACTGGCTTCAAAAGTTCAAAGGACAGAATGACACTCTTGTTAGGGGCTAACGCAGCTGATGACTTGAGGTTGAAGTCAATGCTCATTTAACATTCTCAAAATTCCAGGCCTCTTAATAATTATGCTAAACTTACTCTGCCTGTGCTCTACAAATGGAACAACTAGGCTTGGAAGACAGCACATCTGTTTACATCATAGTTTACTGAATATTTGAAACACCCTGTTGAGACCTACTGCTCAGGGAAAAAATGATTTCTTTCAAAATGTTACAGCTCATTGACAATGCACCTGGTCTCCCAATAGCTCTGATGGAGATGTACAAGGAGATTAATGTTTTCATGCTTGTTAACACAGCATCCATTCTGCAATTCATGGATAAAAGAGTAACTTTAATTTTCAAATTTTATTATTTAAGAAATACGTTTTGAAGCAGGGCACAGTGGCTCATGCCTGTAATCCCAGCACTTTGGGAGGCTGAGGCAGGCAGATCATGAGGTCAGGAGATCGAGACCATCCTGGGTAACATGGTGAAATCCCATCTCTACTAAAAATACAAAAAATTAGCCAGGCATGGTGGTGGGTGCCTGTAGTCCCAGCTACTTGGGAGGTTGGGGCAGGAGAATGGCGTGATCCTGGGAGGCAGAACTTGCAGTGATCAGAGATCATGCCACCACATTCCAGCCTGGGTGACAGAGCAAGACTCTGTCTCAAAAAAAAAAAAAGAAAAGAAAATATGTTTTGTAAGGCTATAGCTGCCATAGATAGTGATTCCTCTGATGGATCTGGGCAAAGTACATCAAAAACCTTCTGGAAAGGATTTATCATTCCAGATGCCTTAACATTGTCATTCATGGGAGGAGGCCAAAATATTAACAACAACAGGCATTTGAAAGAAGTTGATTCCAACCGTCATGGATAACTTTGAGGGGCTCAAGATGTCAATGCAGAAAATAACTGCAGATGTGGTGGAAATGCCAAGAGAATTAACAATTAGAAGCAGAGCCTGAAGATGTGACTGAATTGCTGCAAGCTCATGATAACACTTGAATAGATGAGGAGTTGCTTCTTAAAATTGGGCAAAGAAAGTGTTTTTTTGTTTTGTTTTGTTTTGTTTCCGAGATGGAATCTATTCGTGATGAAGATGGTGTGAACATTGTTGAAATGAGAAAGCAGGGGCAAGGTTTGAGAAGATTGATTTCAACTAAGAAAGAAGTTCCGCGGGTAAAGTGCTATCAAATATCAATGCATGCTAAAGAGAATTTTTTTTTAATAAAAGAAAGAGTCATTTGATGCAGCAAACTTCATTGTTGTCTCATTTTAAGAAATTGCCACAGTCACCCCAACCTTCAGCAACCACCACCCTGATCAGTCAGCAGCCATCCACATCAAATTAAGACTCTCGGCCGGGCGCGGTGGCTCAAGCCTGTAATCCCAGCACTTTGGGAGGCCGAGATGGGCGGATCGTGAGGTCAGGAGATCGAGACCATCCTGGCTAATACGGTGAAACCCCGTCTCTACTAAAAAATACAAAAAACTAGCCGGGCGAAGTGGCGGGTGCCTGTAGTCCCAGCTACTCGGGAGGCTGAGGCAGGAGAATGGCGTGAACCCGAGAGGAGGAGCTTGCAGTGAGCTGAGATCCGGCCACTGCACTCCAGCCTGGGCGACAGAGCGAGACTCCGTCTCAAAAAAAAAAAAAAAAAAAAAGAAAAAAAAAAAAGACTCTCCATCAGTGAAAAAGATTATGATTGTCTGAAGACTCTGATGATCATTAGCATTTTTTAAAGATTTTTTTGTATTAAAAAATTAAGATATGTATATATTTTAAGACAGGGGGGTCCAATCTTTTGGCTTCCCTGGGTCACATCGGAAGAAAAAGAATTGTCTTGGGCCACACATAAAATACATTAAAACTAACTAGCTGATGAGCTAAAAAAAATTACAAAATAATTTCATAATGTTTAAATAAAGTTTACGAATTTGTGTTGGGCTGCATTCAAAGCCTTCTTGGGTCACATGTGGCCTATGGGCTGTGGGTTGGATAAACTTGTTTTAAGACATAATATACATTAATAGGCTATAATATAGTGTAAACATAGCTTTTGCATGACTTTTATATGTACTGGGAAACCAAAGAATTATACGACTCACTTTACTGTGATATTCACTTTATCGTTGCGGTCTGAAAATGTAACCAGAGTATCTTCAAGATATGCTTAATTGGCTTTTGTTTGTCTGTTTGCCTATGTTTTTCCTCATCTGAGCAGAAAGAATTTTAATTATCATTCTCTTTTCCAGAGTTTCCTCATACAGGGCAATGGGCATCATCTACTTCTGGGCTAGCAAGGACAGCTTCTCCAGGCATATCAGCCATAACTTCTCTACAAGTTAGGGGAGGAAACATTTCCTTTATCTTTACTTTTTCAGTGTTACTCAAAGCACCATACCTTTCCTGCTTCTCATACTGGAGGCTGAGTTCAACAAGTTTCAGGAATCCTTTAGGGGCTGCAGTGTGAGAATATGTTGTTCACACTAAAAATATCTGTAATGCAAACAACTACCGATTAACCTAAGAGTAATTTGTTGCGTTAGATGTGGATGTTTGCTTCGCAGATTTGTACACTAGGCAGACATTTGTGCATGAAAATCAGTTTTCTGTGATGTTTCATGGCAAAAAAAAAAAAAAAAAAAAAAAAATTCTTCCCTGACCATGAGAGATGAATGCTGTGTTACGTGTACACTGCTTTAGGCTTCAGGGCAGTGTAGGATTTCATAAGATCTATGAAATCTTTTTTTTCTTCACTCTTTCTCTCTTTATTAATGGGAAATATTATAACTTATTGGGACCTCATCTGATAGCCTTTGTTTTAGTGGGGAGGGGTGTTAAAACCAATAGTATTTAATGATGGGAGACATCGCCTTGGGCTAAAGCATTTTAATTATGTGGGCAGACCAACATGTATCCTTCATTTTCTTCCATCTGGATTAAAAAAAAAAAAAATGAAGCAAAGCAAGATAGGGAACTTTCCGTGCATATATTCCAATCTCTAAAAATTCTGATTTCCTTTTTTCTAAATTATATAACACAAATTCTAAAGACCTGTTTAAACTTCCCTAAACGAGTTATGATTTGATCTCATTTTGGGGACCATTAGATGAGCAACAGGATTTTTATTAGTATAGTGGTAATTTTCATTTTTCTCTCCTTTTGTTTTCAGTATGGACTTGCCTTCCTACCAATGGCATGTTTAAGAAAAATTTTGTTGATTTTGTCTCCTGCTTACATTAAATAAGACATAATTGAAAAACATATTTTTAGATTTTATAAAATGTCTCCATAATGTGATTCTAGTTGGGTTTGAAGAGAAAGCCATATAAATAAAAACCAAGCTGAGTAATTTGAGCTATTATAGATGTCATAACTCCCCCTGGGTTAGTGAAGTGGGTTTGAATGAGCTAGCACCCATTTAAGTTCTTGGTACATGGAGCATGAATCTTTGAGACCCATGTTTGTTTACACATGAAAAAACAAAATACTATTTCCGAGGGAAAAATCACAACCATCAAAAAGCTTTTGGACATCAAATAGATCTTAAAAATCAACAATTTGATGAGTTAACTCAAAATGAATCAGAAACATATGGATTAAATTTCTCTTACCAAACACATGGGTTTAAAAGGAAAAGAGAACTTAGAAAATGTGTTTTGAGTTTCCTCAAACCCAAAACGTTTGAAAAATAATATAATTTGAAGCAATCGGTGGATTCAAAATGTGCTTGACTTCTCCCAATCTTGAGTACTCCCACTCACTGAGTCTACAATGATAATGTTTTATTTTTCAAATGAACAACAAATACTATGGGAAACTGAGCTACTCCTGGATCTGCCTGCACATCTGAACAATGGGGTTGAAATTGTACAGCAAGTACTCTTTATAATTACTAGGAATTATTTTGAAAGGTCTATAGAATATAACTCAGTTTTTTCTTTAGAATACATTTTATTTTCAAACTGGAATTAGCGTAAAAGGAGGAATTAAATTTTTCTAATGGTTTCACATGCTTCTTACTGTTCTGTGGACTGGAATCAAACAACTTTTAAAAGAATCCTGTGCTCAGATTGTTTGCATAAGTACTCAAGGTGATACTCATACTTTTAACCGTGAGGAAATGTCATACATCATGTTAAACATGAAGTTCTTGGCTTATAGCCACGTTTTTATGCCATTTTGAAAAGTATTTGGTTTCTGAATTAGTACTAAAATAACAAAATTGAAATTACATTTTGTGCTTGCTTACATCTGATGCGTGGATTTTTATCTGTATTGAACTAAGATAGAGATTGATTTTTTTTGTTGTCTTACAACACTACTGAACTCATTGACCCACTGAATACTTCACACTGTTTACCTTTATAACAACCCCAACTACTATTGTTAGCTTTATGAGTCAAAGGGGAATTTTGTATTCAGATTATGTGTCTTGTTAAAAGAACCATGGGATTGTCTTTACCCAAAACAAAGACAAATACTGTCATGCTTCTTTTAACAACCTTCCATTAGCTGTGGCAGAATCTATGTACTAGAATGCACTGTGAAGACACAAGGGAGACCTCAAGGTGATGTGGGCTGGGGTGTGGTGGATAAGAGCATGAATCAAGCTCGCTTAATTCAAATCTTGGTTCCATCACTAGTCTGTGACCTGCAGTGACATCCTTAACCTTTTCAAGCTTTTTTTTTGTTCATTCGCAAAATGAGGATAATAATAATATTTATCTCATGGAGATTGTTGTGAGTATCAAATGAGATAATACATGAAGAATTCTTGGAATAGAATAGTAAATAGCTATGAAATTAAGCAATTAGCTTTTAATATTACCAATAATGGAAAGAACCTGGGTTATAGGAATTAAATGAGCTAACACATGAGAAAAGCAGGTATAAGTTCTAAATTACTATATAAAAATAAATATTTTCCTAGAATTAACTAGAAGCATGGCCCCATGCTTGGGAGACAGAGGAGAATGAATATAAGAAAGAACAAATAACAGAGATTTCTGGTGTTATTGAACCAGTTTATGCATTCCTTCTAGACCACTTAATACAAGACACTTATCTGTAGAAAGGGTAATAGAATTCTGGTGTAAATTTTAATAATTGCAGCAGTGATTACCTTTAGATCCTGTGAGTTCATTATTGGCTGAACAATTCTGAAGACTCTCGTTAAATGGTCCATGGAATGAATCAGGCATGGAATTAACCTATCTTTAGTTCCCTAAAGCTTATGTCCCATGAAGGAGTACTTATATTGCTTTGTGCCTATACCTTCTATACCCTTGCTACTAAAAAAAAAAAAAAAAAAGTTAAAGAGGTTAAACCCAGAATTCCAGGTGAATTGACCCTTAAGTAATTAAAAATTTAAAAAATTCCAGTGGCAGAAATTATTTTAAAAGACTACCATCTTTGTCTTGCAGCTACTTTAACTGCAGGTTATTATTGACTATGCCCTGTGGTTTGGATGCCAATTGCAAGGCAGCTGCCCTGCCCCAGCCTGGGAATTCTCTGCAGGGGATTCTTCAGGAAAAGAGGCATTTTGTGCAATGGAAGAATAAGTACTAGGTTAATAACCACTAGATATATCTTTTTCCAAAGCTCTGGTGAAATTCACATAGTGTTTTCATTGCTTAAAGTGTTGCTTTCAAAATGGAGAACTGAATTGGATTTGCTGAATTTGTGAGAATACTCCTTTGCCATATCAATTTTTTCACCATGGAAAAAGTGGGCATTACTACTTTGAAAGTGTTGTCTTGAAAACTTCTTTGTAGAAATTTTTCTTTCAGAGACTTGCCATTTATGTATTCTGAATATATTTTATATTAATCCTTCATTAGGTCTTTGAAAGATCATAGATTCATTGACTCTGAGGGTTTATAGGCCATGTTATCCAGCCTCTTGTCCCATGTGTGAATCTTTCACCAAACCAAATAATTTTATAATCTGCACTTCTAATATCAGAAACTTGCTATATCCCAAGGCAGCTTAATTAATCTTCAGATAGCTTTACTTGTTAGTGCTTCTTTATGTTCAGGTGAAATTGATTCCTTTATAATACCCACCAGCTAGCCTAATTATATTAATAAGTACCATATAGTTCAGACCCAATCCCCTTTCCACATTTCCAGTAACTCTTCCAAACCTAGTTTGATTCACTTACTGAGCCTAATTGTGTGCTGATAGTCATTGATCATTTCAGCTCTCTTTCCGTGTGATTTGATCCTGGGATGCCCCAGTTAAGCTCTATTTTTCCTAAAGGACAATGATATTCCAGAAGTAGTGTGACCACTGCATTATATTGTCAGCTTTGGACTAGCTTCTACGTGGACCAATGAAAAATAAGATTATATTAGCCTTTATTGCTAGTCTTTATTGAATTGACTCATAAAGCCAACTAAAATTACTGTTCATTTTTTCTCACAGTAAAGTCACATTTCATCTCTTGCACATAACTAGGGTTGTTTACTTGATAATCTATTACTTCTAACTTTTTGGTTTAACCGTGGTCTCAAAATACGGAAGTACTTAGTAGCTAGAGGTAAAAAATGATTTGTATTATGTACATCTATCCCACATAGACTGACAAGAGAGAAAGTTGTACATGTAGCCGCGGGGCTTCTCTTAATTCTGTCTACTACTTGCTAGATTACAGAGTCCTACCTCTATCCATGTTAATTTCATTCAAGCACAAAGCAGAGAAGCAAAGGACAGACCTGCTACCACTAACCTCCATCTCACACATGCTCAGCATTAACCCCTCTCACAGGTACAAGAATGTGCAAAGGCTAGTGGATTCATTGATTCCAGAACTTCATTGGAAAACATTGTCTTATGCCATTTACCTCATTTGTCTTTTCCCAGCCCTATTTTCCCGTTTTTTTCTATAGAATTTTTCTACGAAGAATGAAATATAGGTCAGGTGCAGCGGCTCACACCTGTAATCCTAACACTTTGGGAGGCCGGGGCAGGAGAGTCACTTGAGTCCAGGAGTTTAAAACCAGCCTGGGCGACTTGGTGAAACTCTATCTCTACAAAAAAAAAAAAAAAAAATTTAGCTGGGCATGGTGGTATGTGCCTGTAGTCCCAATTACTCGGTAGGCTGGGTTGGGAGGATCACTTGAGCCCAGGAGGCAGAGATTGTAGTGAGCGAAGATTGTGTCACTGCACTCCAGCCTAAGCAACAGAGGCAACCCCATCTCAAAAAAATAAAAAAAAATAAAAAAAATAAAATTATGTACTTGTTGTCATTAAGTTATTGTATTAGATTTCGGCCGTTATCCTACTTGTCAGATCTTTTGAAATCTTCTTTCTGTCATTTAGTGTATTCACTATACTTCCCAGATTTTTGCCTTTCACTAGTTTGATCTGTCTATTCAATTAGCATTGATGGTTGTACATATCAAACATTGAGCGACACTAAAGAATTGCTTTATATTTCAAGTGCCAAGTCTACCACCTGTTTGATGGCTTCAGAAAGAATAACAAGTTTTTTTAAGATAATGAGTTCAACTCATCCAATTCATAGTCTTGAAACTAAAAACTTCAGGAGATGTCAACACGTGACTTTATCAGTATTTCTCGTAAGTTATTTAAGGACTTTCATGTTAAGTTAAATTGATGTAAAACAAACACACTTAAATTATCATAGATAACCTACCAGCAGTGAACAACACTATCTCTTTCCTTCGTGTGGAAGATTTGGCGAGACATCCTTTATCATATTTGTCATGGTTGTTTTCTCATAAGCTTGAAGCAGGTAAAAGTGAGACAACAAATTAGCTCACAGTTTGAAGGACCTCATGCATGATCTCATATTAGATTGATTATATGGAGGATAAGTAAGGACCACAGTATCAACATAATTCATCTCCTTTGAAAAAGAGGATCAAATAAACAGTAATGGAATTTAAAAAACTTAAAAGCTTCAGAGAATTAATTAAGATTCCCCAATATATGATGGGAGAGCTATTGAACCCAAAAAGACTCACACACCCCCTAATTGCTAATCTTCTCAAGGAATTGACTTATTGGATTCTTTCTACCAGCTGTTTAGAGGTTACAGAAAATGCACCAGGCTTTGCCAATGACCCAAGTGCCTTAATTCCTATGCATGCATATTTTAACATTATTACAGAAAGGTTTCATTTGCAATTTACAGGCTGAGTAGCAATGAGTCCGTTTCAAAGAGGTCAGTGCTTTCACCATGCGTCCTAGTGATGGAATTATAGTTTAAACAGCTGGAGCACTGTCCCAGGAGGGACACTGGGGTATGGCTCCTTAACGGCAGAATAAATCCATCAGACATATTTCATGTGTCTGATAACATTAATAGATACCAGGGCTGTTTAAATATTTAATGAACTCACTCAGAGACTGTTTACCAAGGGGAGAAAAAGAGCTATCAGAAAGGATGATCACATCCTTTTGATCTACAATGACAACAACAAAACCGAAATCTCAGCCAATGATTTCTCTTTCTTGCTGCAAATTCCATCAGGGGAACCCGTTTGCTACATGACATGTTTCATTTCCACAGTGTGCAAGAGAGTGTTTTCAGTTTTGCAGTTCAAAAGTTAATCATTTCCATGCGACTCACTACTTAATAGAGATGCCAGAAATCATAGAATAGCTTTCAGTTGGGATGGAGAAAACAGCAGAGGAAAGATAGACACACTACAGCAAGCAAATGGTGTGCAGTGCACACGGAGCCACAGAAGCCCTGGGTGTGTTAATGAGGAGGGCATCCGCTAGAAAAAGGGAGTAAGCAGAATGTCAGTTGTGGCTGCTGGCTACCTTTGCTGCTGGTCTTTAGGAGGATTCCTTGCTACAGAATCCTTTCTGGAGATGGATAGTAATCATTAAAAGAAAAAATCACATCCTGATATTTGGCATACTTTTATTCTAGTCTTACTCTAGTCTGAGGGCAATTTGGTTGGATTTATGAAATTTCACTGAGAATGGTTTGGCTAGGCAGAATAAAATGGTTTTATTCTGTGGTTTCAGATGCCTGTTCAGTCATGCAAAACTGAAACAATAGCTAAGTTTCAAATGATGGGAAATAGCTGGCACTAGGTCCTTCCTGTCTGTTGGCACCAACAAACAGTCATGTTGAAAAATGGTCTATCACACACTTTCCAGAGCATATTTTTTTCTCAATTATGTTTATTATAACCCTAATCCAGTTCTTTTCATGGGATTAAGGTGACCCATAGGCCTGGTGTCCACCATCTTGGTCTGTTCTAATACCTGATAAATTCAACCTAGATTAGAATGAATTAAGAATGCCTCCTAGACCAGGTTGAAAATGTCTGGCCATTTGGCAATTTAACTCTAAAGTATTTTTCTTTGGGGACCAAGAGAGTATCTTGGCTTAATTAAAAATGGATACATTTTTTAACATCTCAAATGAATGCCATTAGCATTATTTATACTCTGTTTTCTCTCAATTCTGTTTTGCTATAGGTTTGTAATTTGTTATAAAAGCATAAGAAAGCAGATGGTGGATTTCCTGAGAGCATTGTGTTGCTCTACTTTTGGAAGGGCTGTCATTCTCAGAAATGAAAGACTTACACTAGACCATACCTTTCCAAACAAATCATTTTCAAGTATATAAATAGCATAATTAATCACAATGGAAATATAAAATGTTTAATCAGTAGCAGATGGACTGAAACAAAGAAATCTTATGTATAAGGCTATTTGAAATGTTCAGTGTTGCATACTTTTTATATGTTTGTAAAAATTGATTTTAGGGACCATGATTTTATTTGAACTAAATAGTTAATATTTTGTTCTGTATTTTTCTGGCAAGAAGATTAAGCAGCCCATCTAGCTGCTGTTTTAGGAAAGCAACTGAGTCACTGCCTGGCATAAGAGAAAAGTTTACTAAAATATACATTTACAAGAGGACAGTTTAAATTCTCCAGATTCCCCTGTTTATAGTAATCAATGGTAAAATATCTTTATGTCTTTGAAAGGAAGCAACCTGGGAGAAACACTACATGGGAAAATGTATCTGGTGTGGAAAAAAAAGTCACAGATCTTTGATGTTGATTATCATTTTAAATCTTTTAAGTGAGTGTGCTTTAGAAGAGAAAAAATTTTGACAGCAAAGGAGCAGGGAACTCCTTTTGGATATAGGGTCTGGTTTAACTAAATTCTACAGCAATAAAAGCTGAAACTAATTTCCAGATGGAATAAATTGGTTCCAGGGTTTCTGAAATTTTGGCCAGCGTGTTGCACAGCTGAAGCAGATCCTTGCTCAGGACTATTACCAAAGCGGGTGGGAAGGGAGGGGAAAAGGCTTGATGGGGATACATTTCCCAAGAGATCATAGGGTTGGGCATTTAATGGGATTCTGCTTGCTTCAGCTTTCCATTTCTCTGTGTTTCAAAGTTTGGCAGTTCAGATCATGTCTCAGAACCTTTTGTGGACTCTACCCCTGTCCTGACAGTGGAACGCAATCTGGGAAGGCAATTTTCTTAGTAATGAAAATTCTAACGCTTTAGTTAGATACATGCACCCACCATGCATTTTGGTACATTCTGAGCTGACTGAAGTGGGATGATGATGCATGGGGGCCTGAGTACTGACAGGTCTTTTCTTTCTAAACAAAAGGCATAAGACTATTCCTAGCAACCTTAAAAATAATTTTGAAACATCCTCAAGTAGATATAGGCTATACTGCCATAGAACTGTGGTCTTCTCACTGTATCATCATGGTGTGAAAGCCTAGAAGGGTGTCCGATGTTCTGTGTCACAAACAGGCCAGGAACAGACCAGGAAAAGGGAGCCATAAATCTCTTATGATCAGTGTCACAGCATGCAGGGAACAACCCCAGTGCATGGTCTTTTATTCACCACCCAAATGAGGCCTCCAAAGTGAAATGCTGATTTCACTAAGCATATTCCTATTTGGAAAATTCTTGGAGTCCAGTTGATCTAAGGATTTTTTTTTTTTTTTTGACATTTTAGATGTTCATTCATGGTTGTCTGTGGTTTTAATTCTCTATTTTTTCTGCTAATCTTCTTGAATAGTTTTGAGTGGTCAATATTTCTGCCTCTCTCTTCCTCTTTATCCATTGTGAAAACTTCTGAAATCTGATTTTTTCCCTATAATTCTGTACAATCTTCTCATCTGAAATATTGCAACATTTTCTCTGTGTCTGTTATGGTGCTTACTGAATTTAATTCTCTTGTACTACTGCTTAGGAGATGGTTTTGAGTGGGAGTAGGGGTAGGACAAAATGATTATATAAAGGCCTCTGTTAAAAATTGGCACCATCATTCCAGTCTGGTGGCTGAATGAGACCCTATCTCAAAAAAAAAAAAAAAAAAAAAAAAAAAAAAAGTATCACTAGTCACTTCTTGGCCCAAGTCACGAACCTGGGATTCATTCCAAGCAGTGTCCTCTCCTTTAGCTCTGATGTCACATTGGCCTTCAGGCTGAATATTTCTCTCCATAGCATCTCTTGAATGATCTCCTTCCTTTCTCTTCCTATTGACTTGGCCTTATTTCCAGTCTTCATCACTCATCACATCAGCTTCTTGACTGGCCTCCTTGCCTGTATGCTTGTTTTTCTATCTTTACTCCACAGAGCTGCTAAGTTAATATTAAGGACTGAAGGTTTATGTTTTCCCCAAATTGCATATTTCGAAGCCCTAACCCCCAGTGTAGTGGTATTTGGAGGCAGAGCCTTTGGGAGGTAGCTAGGCTTAGATGAGGTCATGAAGGCGGGGCCCCTTGATGACATTAATGTTCTTAGAAAAAGAGATCATGGTGCTCTCTCTCACTGCCATATGAGGCACAGTGAGAAAGCAGCCATTTGCAGTCCAGGAAGAGGGCCTTTACCAGGAATGGAATTGGCTGCACCTGGACTTTGGCTACCAGAACTGTGATCAATAAATATCTGTTGTTAAAACACACAGAGGAGAACAACACACATGCCTTTTGGAGGGTAAAAGGTGAGATGCAGAGGATCAAGAACAATAACTAATGGATACTAGGCTTAATACCTGGATGATGAAATAATCTGTACAACAAAGCCCCATGACACATTTACCTATGTAACAAACCTGCATTTGTGCCCCTGAATGTAAAATAAAAGTTAAAAATAATCTAATTTAAAAAACAAAATACAACACCAGTCTATGATATTTTGTTGTAGCAGCCTGAGCTGTCTAACACAGTTAATAGTTCTAAAACACAAATCTAAAACCTTTCACTCATTGTGCCCTGGAATCTATAGTGTAAGCCCAAAAGCATACAAATCATTGCTCACCACTCCAATCTCAATTTCAACTGTGTCCACCCTAGTATATGGTCTCTCCTAAAACTTCCTTAGAGTGCCAGCAGTAAGCACCCTTCACCCTTGGGCCTCTTCATGTATTATCTCACCTATCTGAACATACTGCCCTTTTGCCAATCACATGTATCTTCTTCAAAACTCCAAGTGGATCATGCTTATTCCTGCCACAGCTACCTTTGAACAATCTAGCACAGTTGTTGCAAACATTGATTTAGAACTCTCTAAGCTTCGATTTCTTTATCTAGAAGTTAGGAAGAGTAGTGAGGCCTAAATGAGATAAGTAAACTCCTTAGCCCAATGCCTAAAGTATAGTAAGTTTTCGAAACATTTACATTGCTAGTAACTTGTGCATAGCTTTGTTTGTACTATTCATTGTACACTTTGGGGGATGGGGAAAGGACTTTGTTTAACCTGTCGGTCTCTTCTGTTGGGGTATGAGCCCTAGTGGCTGCCACATAGTCAACACTAAATACATTTGGTTGACTGTAGAAATACTGGCTTCTCGGAGGAATCTGCCACTACTAAGCAGTCTGCTCTTCCTTGGCCTACTCAATTATGTGCTCTCCAGATTCAACGTTCATCAATCAAATGCTTTTCAGTTTAATTTAGCAGCCTATCCTCTCTCTATCTTCTAAATGTAGGCACTTCCAAAATCTTCGTTTCTAGCTCCGTACTTCCTCCAGAGCTGACCTATTATTTCTCCCTGCTTTTTGTCTCTCACCCAAAACAATACTTCAATCACCCAAAAATTAGTATCTTTTTAATATTGGCTCTGCAGTGTTGTTTACTTGATCCAAAGTTCATAACTGACTTCGTGCCTTCCCCTTTGCCTACTGACCAAGCCCCATTTGGTTTACACAAGCATTCAAACTCTTGTCTCTCTCAGTCTCTGCATACAATCATTCTCCACGTATATTTGACTGTGGCTCAGGTTTCCATCATCTCTTGTGTGCTGCTTCCATTTTTGCCCTTTGAATTTATTCTCCATTAACAGAGAGAGTTTTGTTTCTAATCACTCCACTTAAAAGTTTTCCATGGCTCTCTACTGCCTTCCGGATATAATTCAAACTCCCTCGTATGGCCCTCAAAGCCGGCCATGATCTGACTACTGTTCCACCTTTATCTCTAGTTTCTCCAGCCATATTGTACAAAAAAATGGCAGACTTTGTGATTCAGTCTCCTCTCATTGTATCTGGACCTTGGTTTTTTTGAACTTCTGTCCTCCCTTCTCCCACCACGCCTTTACCCGGCAAACTCCTTCACAGCCTTCTAGTATTAAGCTTCTCACAAAAAGGCTTCTCTAACCCAGGAATCAAGAGTTAGGTGCTGCTCTAGTGTTTTTCATATTTTCTCTTTTCTTGTCTCTCTCTTCCTGAAAAAAATGACAAATTTCGTGAAGTTGGTGGGACAAACATTTTTAAATTTGTTTGTTTCTTAAGAGTTGTGTCTATTGTTCCTAGCTAAGTACTTTATGTATAGTAGGTATTCAAGTAAATATTTATTGAATGGATAGATTGCAAGCCATCCAGGATCTGTCTTGATCAGGTCGTATCCCTGCATGACCTCTGGATATGCTACTCTTCTTCTTATTCCCCAATCATATCTTGCTCATTCTGGCTTCTCTGACTTATATTTTTCCTAAATGAAGAATCTTTATCTTTTCCCCATCCTTGCCCAGCAAGACACCTCCATGGGTACTAACCATAAGTCAGGATATGCTGAATTCTTCTTCACCATGGAGCCCTCTCTGACCAAGACACTTGTGACTATGACTGTGTCCTTTTACAAACTTCCCATGTAATGTTTATCATGACTCCATGCCACCTAAATCATGCTTTGCTGTGTGTTTTAACTTTTTGGAGGGGAAGAGGTGGAAGAAGAATCTCAGGTGAAGAAGGTTGAATTAACAATACTCTGTTTTAACTTTGTATGAATTTATAATGTATGTCTCAAGAAGACTGAAAGATATTTAAAGGTAAGAATCATATACTTATTTCCAACATTCATAGTCCATAGAACAAAATCAGACACATAAAAAATAAGCAATGTTTTTATATGAATAAAACAATTTTGATTATGATTCTTTTACAGAATTATACCAAACAATAGGAAAGGAACCGCAGTAGTTTCCACATAAAATAAACAAAGGTAATTAAACTCTCATCAGTTGATAACAAAATGCTGGATCTAGGTTTAAACTAATGGCCAAGATGTGGTTGAGGCCAAATGACCTATAAGTCTAGATCCTCAAGTGAAAAATATTCTTCCCACTTAAAGAGGTCATTAAACTCTGAAACCACTGAGATACCAGGGCCAAGATCTTGCTACACAAGGTTATTAAGTTGTATACAAGTAACCTTAAATGATTGATATTCCTCAATGTGGTTTATTTTAACCAAACAAGTAAATTATTTACTCTAAAGATATAGAATAATCCACTCTTCCTTTCCTTCCTCCTCTCCCTAACCTTCCACAGACATTTATAAATAATTTCACTGGGCAGAGAGGTAAATGAATGTCCATATAGGTGTCCAATAGCTTCTTAATGACAGAGTTTCATTTCTGTGCCATGAATAAAAATAGTAAGACTAATTTGAAGATGTGAGTTTTTTGACAATGAATTAAGAATGATGAATTAATAATGTCTTCCAGCCTATCCATTATTTCTTCCATTTACAACAGTCATTAATAAAGGAACATGTTCTAAGTTTAGTTAGCATGATTCTATAGGAAATCTAATAGTTCGAAGAGAGTCTATAACTGCTCACTCTACATCTTCCAATTGTGTTACAATAAGATGGTAATTTTTAACTTGAAATTAGGATTTATGCATACCATTTGAAGTCTGTAAGCAAATGCATACAAATATGATACAATTTGTTTACAATATTGAACAAACATGACATATTGTACCTGTTTTCCCTTCATTAGGAACCTTGCGTGTCTCTCTGCTCAGACACTGCTTCTTAGCATATGCACCTCAAGTGGTGTCTCAAATTAGTGAGAACATTCACCTTAACTCATTAGCTGCGTTATTGGACAGAGACATACTACTTTTTTGAGACTGTCATATTGATTATCTAAACAATTATGATAAACTTGTCATGCTATTTGTTGTAGTGAAGTAATGATATCATTGTACATGAGGCTTAGTTAGTAGAATTACATCTGTTTATTCTATTTACATGGATACTTTAGTTTTTGATAGTGAAAGTGAGAGTGATTTAATAAGAACACACGCTTATTTTACTTTTAAATTGTTATTCTATTTGGGGGCTAGTTTTATTATTATCTCTTCTTACCCACCCATAAAGCTATCAGATTCAATACCTTATGTGCCTTAGATATATATAAAAAATCTTTGTGTTTAAATTTGTTATTGAATGTTCTGGATAGATAAACCTCATGACTTCAGTTTTCACCACGGTTGTTTCTCTCTCAGTTCATAATTCAAGCTCATATCATAGGTTCAATTTGTGAAATCAATACACTACAACCATAGATTGTGTCAAATCACAAATTGACACTAGTATTGAACTTCTGAATTTGAGACCAGGTCTTAAAGACAAGGAACAAAAACATCAGGAAGACAGCAAGTGGGGTTTCCATTGCAGATATAGAAGACAAACACGTTGTAGCTTCCATTAACTTTCAACTTAACCTGCGATAGAGAAATAAATGTATAAGGGCATATTTTTAAATTCTGGGTGATAAAACACACACAATACCATGCAGGCAGGAAAATAAAAGACTCATCCAAGAGATTCTTTGTTCTTTAAGAAGTAGCAAACCATTGAGATTAATGGCACAGGCCCTGGAATCACTTTGCCTGGCTTTGAATCCTACCTCTGTAAACTAATAATTTTTAACCTTGAACAGAATAGTTAATTGCATTGGTATTTCAATTGCATTTACGCAATGAATATAATACAGTACTTAACTCACAAAGTTGTTGTGGTCTTTGAACAAATTAATACTTTGTTTCATAGAATATGACTCATTATATTTTATAAACCAATAAACAATGCCAAATAAACAATGATTTCCTATAGGTTGTCAAACATATCCCAATTCCAGAGATGTTAATATGTGAAAGAAAATATTCATTTTAGAATTGATAAAATATGGTCCATATGAACACCTAGATCAGTGTCTGACAGATTTTGCATGCATATTAAATGATAGCTGTTATTATTTGTGATGTCCAAGTAATAATCATACTAAAAATTATCAGTAAGCTGTATTTATGTTCCCATTTTCCTACTTCTAGAGAAGGGAGAATTGTGTTCTTCTACCAAATGGTGTCATTAGGAAGATGAATATTTAGCTGGTAATGCTAGCTGGTATTTCACTGATATTTAAGGATGACTCAAGGGAACTGATGATTAGTTAGGACCACACACCTTTCAGTGTTCTACATTTACCCCTCCCAAAGTCACACACAGCTGGGGGACAGAGTCTTCCCTGGTGGGTGGAGGAACTGTCCCTGAGTCAAAGTTAGAATATATGAGGCCTCGTGCTTCTTGATAGACAATATAAAGACTATTGAAATCTTTAGAACAATAACAGCTTGGAACTTCAAAAATTACAGAAAATAAGATCAACTTACTGATGCGATCAACTTACTGATTCAAGCAACTCACTCTTTCTTATTGATGAAATTTGGATTTCATAGGGAATGAAATAATGGCATTGGCAGCAACCTGGATGGAATTGGAGACGATTATTCTAAGTGAAGCAACTCAGGAATGGAAAACCAAATATTGTATGTTCTCACTTATAAGTGGGAGCTAAGCTATGAGGATGCAAAGGCATAAGAAAGATACGATGGACTTTTGGGCCTTGAGGGAAAAGGTGGGAAGGGGGCAAGGGATAAAAGACTATACATTGTGTATAGTGTACACTGCTCAGCTGATGGGTACACGAAAATCTCAGACTCACCACTGAAGAACTTATCCATGTAACGGTGACTATACTGTGTGTGTGTGTGGTCTTTACCCATATATTCATAGACTAAAACTTGGGTGACTTTAGTAAAGAGTAAATAAGCACCGAAATACAGTAGGTTCCTAAATTCTTCTCTTAAGTAGGAAGCAGTAAATATTGTTTATTGAAGGAATGAAGAATTAAACCATTAAAATACATGAAAAAATTAGGAATAAAATAAATAAATGCGACAGTAAGCTCCAGTGGAAGACGGATGTCACCTTTTAGCCAAAGTGCTTGCCTTGTCATCTCACCCAGAACCAGGATCACAACACTTTTGGACAAGAAAGCATATTGCCTAACAGATTAACACAGAAATAAAGGGATCCGCTAAGTCACTGAAATGCAAAACAAAGCGCGTACACTAAAATGGAGAGATTTGTTTCCCTGACTCCTGGCAGCAAGGTCAGGCATTTCCTTAGCTAATAGCCAGTGAACCAATGAATGACATACCATTAATGGATGTCTTAAGTTATGGGAGGGAATCAGGTTACCCAAATGAATGTTCTTTCAATGCGCTAAAAGGAAATGATCGGCAACCTAGAACTAGAAGAGCTTTTACATTAAAGAGTTTCCTTTACATCTTGAAATGTGCACCACTAGTTTAGTTAAAAGAAAATGAAGGATGACTAAATTCCTAAAGGAAAAGGAAGTAGCGTGTTCTTGGTGACAAGTTAGGGCAAATCTTCATTCATGACTGGTGGCCAGGTTCCCAACTCTAGAAACAAATAGAATTCTAAAATAAAAGTGTTAATTGTTGTTAAGATAGAGAATGGTGAGTGAAGAGTGATGGAGTTCTAGTGTCACTTCAATTATATATGTTCTTATATATGTCAATGAAAACTTACCACAATTTGCCTAAAGAAAAAGGCAAGAATTTGGTTTCTTGGGCTTCTGCATGCTTGGTATTATCATAACACAGCTAGACTAGAAGGGTAAAGCTATAGAAACTCCCAGGGGTTGGAAAGGGATTTCTGACCTTCACATAGGATTTCTCGGTTCACTGGATATGTGATATTATTGTGGGATTTTCTCTTAACCCTTAAGTACCTATCTCTTTTGTAGGCACAATAAAACTCATGAGAGCTATAACTGGGTACACAAAGGCCAATTTGTCATACCGTTTAATCACAACAGGGTTCTTATTGTGAAGCATCAGGTCACAATCCCTTTGTCAATTCCCTTAGCTGATAGAAAGTGAAAAATACCTTTGAGGTGGCTATTTATTGCACTATAGGCTAATAGTACTTGTCCTTCTTTGATAAAGTAACAACTCGCTTCTGGGGTCATTGTTTCATCTTTCTCCGTGTCCTGTACAGCTGATTCAAGTATAGTAATACTTATTGACTTCAAAGGGAGCTTAATAGTGCATGGAGAAAGACAGGAAACATGGCGGGAATATTTAAGAGAGGACTTTACAAGGTCAGTTTTCCTTTTTGCAATGTCCTTATGAGCATCTCAAACCATTTTTTTTTCCTTTCTATTTTCAGGAACCAATGGATATTTGGCCCCTTTCTTATCCACCACCCCCATTAAAGTCATTAAAATGTTTCATTTAAATTCTACAGACAATACAATTAACACATGGGTTCTTCTAGTCCGTGAATGCAATTCATATTACCTTGCTTGCAAGCGCTCTCACCAGTGCCCTGTGGATGAAATCAGAATTTTGATTCCTACTTATATCACCTTCTTTGGTCATAAATACATTTGAGAAGATGATGAAAACCAGAAATCAAAATGTTGCTTTTCTTGATACAGCACCAAATTCAGTACCTTCCCTGAGGCTTCTTGTAGTCATCCCCTCTCCTCCAAATTTGCTAATGTGATCATGTTGATAAAGAGTGAATAGATTTAAGTCCTTATTTTCCTTTGAGCTTTAGCATAAAGTGCTCCTAAAAACATATCCTATTTATATAAAATGGGCATGCATGCATACACAATCTCTACCTATGCCAAAGCATTTTCTTTATTATAATGAGATGTATCTTTCTGGATTTTCTGCACAATCAGACTGTAATTAAGCATAGGAGGCTGCAGGTAAGTGCATGAGATGCATGTTTAATTAAAAGAGAAAATGCTGGTTAAGTATCAATTTGTATGACATTCCATTTACAAGAATTCAGAAAGCTACTCTTTCTTATATATTTCCTTTTATATGTGTGTATATATTTACACACATGTATGTTTTCACACTGAAATCGTATTCTCATTTCATATGCAAGAGTTGCTGCCACATTTACTGCCCCCATCCAAGAAAATGTTGATATATATTGAAAATCTCCATGAAAAATAAAATGCCTGCATAAATTCATGTAGGGCAAATAAAAAAAGCAGCCAGGACCCAGCAGGCTGAGTCAATGTATAGCTTACATATGGAAACAATGACATGATTGTTTACTCACTGGTTTAATGATATTCACTTTCTCCTAATGGCAATGTGGAAAATGTGAGTACCAGATGCTGCGCCCAGAGCGCAAAAGAGAGAACAGGGGAAGGTCTAGAGTAAGGAATTTATCCTGACACCAGAATGTAGTGTAACTCTTCAGTTTATTAACGCCGTGTTTTTTTTTAGGAAAAAATGCTTTGATGTCTGCAGCTTAAATTTCCATATTTTTATAACAGTTCAGCAACAAATTTACATATTTCCTGGAATCTGCAGATATAAAAGCGGTAAAACACTCTAGGCATTATTAGACAGTAGATTATAACCCATTACTATTGTTTCAATTAGCAATGTAAAAGTGACCTGCAGTGTTCAGATGACCCACTAATGGATTTAAACGCTTTCAAATATTAATGCAGGTTTTCTAAAGATGAATCCCAAACCCATTATTCCTGGAACAACTATGAGCTGAAAAGCTGGCAATGATTGTGCATTATGTGGAAAGGCTCATGGTTAATTAAATGAATACCTAGCATTACACTATTCACTTTAGTGCTACAAAATTATTTCTCATTGATTTTTACATTCTGAGTCTGTGATTCAATTTACTTCTGCAATTTGTGTTGCTGTGTCAATAAAAGAGAACTGCTTGGAGATGGAAGCATTAGAGACTGATAAATACATTAAGATCCAATGAAAACTGCAGTTTTCCTATTGTTTTCCTCTATTGAAATATCATTTTTAGCAGCACTTTGTTATGTATTATTAATACAATTTTTGTTTGCTTCCATCTGCTCTCCTCTCCCCTTTTCTATTCAGGAACTGGAATGTTAGTGATTGCTTGAGGGTGAGTAGCTAATTTTTCAGTAACAAGTTCTCTCACTATCAAGAACAAAAGCACCATCAACACAAATCTGTTATTTCATGTTAAATGAACTAGAAGGCCAGATTCTTCATCAAAGACAGGGTGGGGAGTTACTGTGTGTGGGTGTGTTTTAATTTCAAGGAGTAAATGACACTCCTATCTGTTAAGCCACGAAAGCCAAAAAATATTGAATAGTTCTAAACCCATTATACAATTTATGCAATGTAAATACAATCTGATATATTTATAATGTGCATATTTTATTCAAAAATTATATTACACATTTTACAATTGAATTCACATGTGCCTTTTCTCTTTGCAACCTACCTTGACTCAGTTCTGTAAAAGTCCTAAATTGTAAGTTGAGATATCCTGTAACATTTTTTTGTTTGTTTGTTTGTTTTGTTTGTTTGTTTGAGACGGAGTCTCGGAGTCTCGCTCTGTCGCCCAGGCTGGAGTGCAGTGGCTGGATCTCAGCTCACTGCAAGCTCCGCCTCCTGGGTTTACGCCATTCTCCTGCCTCAGCCTCCCGAGTAGCTGGGACTACAGGCGCCCGCCACCTCGCCCGGCTAGTTTTTTGTATTTTTAGTAGAGACGGGGTTTCACCGTGTTAGCCAGGATGGTCTCGATCTCCTGACCTCGTGATCCGCCCGTCTCGGCCTCCCAAAGTGCTGGGATTACAGGCTTGACCCACCGTGCCCGGCCAACATTTTTTTTTTTCAAAATTTTGCAAACTTCAGCTTCATAGTTTTTGATGTCTAAAGAAATCTTGTATGTGCTATTTTTATGTGATTTAGACTCATTATTCAGGAGGTGTTTGGTATATATTGTAAATTTAATATTTCCTGAGAAAAGTTGGCTTACCAGTCAAATACAGCAATCAATATCTTCTACCTAGTTCATTGGAGTTTATGGTGCCCAAACTGTCTCCATGAAGATGGTCATTAGATCTCAACTCATCCCATGTTTAAATTTCTCTGTACTCTCTTTAGAGAACATGGGTAATCAAATCTTAACTAAGTTGTTATGTTCATCTGTGAAGAAGTCCCCTTCCATTGTCTACAATCTTCTTACAAAACCCATGTTCAAGCCATTAGTTTTTATATTGATCTGAGTTACTGATTAGAGTTTGACCATTGATAGGCTGTAGAGCCTACAACATAGAAAAATTTACAGTGAAGATCATTTCACAAATAGTTTTAACAAAATAGCATCCTATAGATATGAAATAATCAAAATAAAATAAATGACCAATAAATATAACAAAAGTTTAACTTCCCTGTAAATTAATGAATAATGATTTAAAGAAATGAGCTGCATTTTGCATATAAAATTGTCAAAGTGGAGAAGAGAGCATAGTATAATATTTAATATTGGTGAAGGAATATATATATACCTATATATATATCACTGGTGGGATGTACAGAGATGCAACTTTTCTCAAGGTGGTCTGGACATAAAGTATTTTTAAATTTTGTAAGTTTTTTATACCTTCCACTCTAAAATTCTACTTTTTGGAATTTAAGCTCAAGAAAAAATTATGAATATGTGTAAACATTTAGTTATATAAGCTGTTCATCTAGAGCTTACTTCAAGTATCATTTATGAGAATAAAAAATTTGAAAGCATCCTAAATGTGTAAAATGAGGAATAAGTTAACAAATTATGGTACTTAGTATTAATTATTATTCAAGCATGTAAAATAATATACAACAATATTTAATGACATAGAAATATATTTAGATTATATTGTTGGTTGAATAAGATACATTTCACCTGCACACACATGCTTGCTCACTCACTCACAAGTGACCAAACTTTGTAGAATGTGTACTATGGCCTCTTATTTGGTATTTAATGTTAGGATAATTTTGAAGCTATCCCAAGGGATTTAAATTATAGTTTTAAATCATTTTTATATAAAAAGTTAACTCCTCTTTATTCTAGAGCAATTCGAAATGATTTAAACAAAACAAAGAAAACCTACTTATTTGAAAATCCATATGAAGATATATAGAAAAGAAGGTAGACTGGAAGGATATATAAGAAAATGTTAACAGAGATTTATAGCTGGTATGTTGTAAGTTATTATTTTCTTGTATTTTTAAACATTTATACAAATAATATGGATAATCTATTTTTAGTAGTTAAAATATGATTGATAAATCTTATTTAGTTATCCTACACAAAAACCAAGAGGAAAGAAATCCTTGTAACTCTTATGGATGGAGAGATGAGACAATTAGAAACAACCATGTACCTGTCAACTAGGAACAACTGGTGTAGCTGTCAAAAAATGTGGATTAGAATCCTAACTCTCTGAGTTACTAGCTGGGGACCCTAGGCAACTCACTTAACTTCTCTGAGCTTCAGTTTCTTCTGAATATACCTATATCTCTTAAAAGAGAAATGGTCAAATGCGAAAAGAAAATTCCTGGCTTTGTTACATTGGAATGTTGAGATGTAGTGAGTTCTGAGAGGGCTGCACATGCTCTTAAATATTGCCTGTTTCTCACCCCTGTTCCAGTTCAATGCTTAACTCACTATCCCAAGTTGTATATGCTTAAAAACCAATACAACTTTTACCTTGTGACATTTGTTTCAAAGGATTTTCTGTTATTCAAATGAAATATATCTTTTCAGAAGAGAGCAGAGCAGTTGGTAATCAAGCCATGTTCATAACAATGTGTCCCCAGTAATTAGTAAAACGTCATCATTGGAGTTGTGGCCTTTGCCTGAGCTCCAAGAGAGCATGGCCCACCCAAGTTGTGTTCTACTCACCACTATAACCCCTATGTCTGCACATAGTAGGTTCATATCACCAAATGCATCGATATGACACATCCAAATGACAGTTTCAAGATTTATGCTCTGCATTTTGATGAATATTTGTTCATCTCTTTGTAGCAAAATTGAAATAAGTCACTAATACATGATTATATAATGCTTTGTTTATTATTTAGCTACTAAATAAAAATTGTATAACATGAGAAGAACAAGAACAGTTTATGCTTTTAGAAACCTGGGGCTCCTGTTCAGTAACCAAGAACTAGCTCTTTCCTTAGTCAAAGGCCCTATCACATGCTCTCATCCCCATCCTCCACCTCATGAGTCAAAGTTGCACAGCTTGGAACTGGGTCCTGGCTTGCACCCCTTAGGAAATGCCTCAAGTGCGGCTGGCTGGTGAAGATAGTCAAGAGTAGGCCTTTGGGCACAGAGTACACTTTATTAGGTCACTGGGGAAGGAGATTTTTTTAAAAAAAGATTTCTTTATAATAGAACTGTTCAGTATCCAGACAGTAATTCAGTAATCACTGTGGTTGAAGGTAGACTCTAAGGATAAACACACTTTCTAGAATTCTAGAACCAGATTGGCTGGTTCTCAGTGCAACCCATTTTCAGGAGAAACAATTTTAGAGTTTTAGTACCTCAGTGTGCTCATCTTCAAAATGGGACTACTTACAATATATACATTTATATAAATCCTGTGACTGTTATGAAGATGAAATTAGTTAATATAGAGAGAGCACGTTAAGCAGTGGAAGCACAGGGCAGGTTCTTAAATATTAGTTCCTACCAATTACAATGATTACTACTCGACTGCTCCCACTGAAGGTCTGACCAACATTTTGAGAGGCTTTGTCTGAGGTGAGACAGAGCAAACTGGAGTCTCTCTAAGCTGAGTAGTAAAGGGAGAAAATGGCTCAGATTATTAAAGCCACGAAGACATTGGACTAAAATTCCTTTACAAATTCCTTCATTCTTTACTTGGTAGGCACAAACCTGGCTATAAATATTCAGAAAGCATAGTTTTACAACTGAAAGAAAACTTAACAGGGTATGTTCAGCTTAGTTTAGTCTTCCATTGAAGGATAGAATGAATTGCTAAGTGTTAGCAAGCCTGGGGCCAGGGTTAAAACTAGTTCTCTTGCCTCACAGCCCTGAACTCGCTCTACTGTATCTATTTGTCTTAATGGCTTAGAAGAGACTATCTTTAAATCAGACCAAACAACAACAGCAAACAAACAAACAAACAAAAAACAAAAGACTGCAGTTCTCTTAATTCTTAGGGCATTAAAAGAGACTTTTTTTTGGCAGTATTGTATTTTATAAATCACCTTATGTATTGGATCACCCACATACACACATGCGCTCGCGCACACACACACACACACACACACTCCCTCTTAATTATTAACCAATAGGCCTCTAGATCGCTAGATCCAGGGCTTACAAATACATTTTTACAGGAAAATTCAAGATCCCATGTGTAACTGCTTTTTCAGTAGTATTTTGCAGAGGAATGATCAAAATGATACTAGAGCCTACTAAGCTTGCATCCAGGGCGTGGATTGGCTGCATGGCAACTGTGTTGTCCCCAGGTTTTAGGAAACACTGGTGGAGGACCTTATTGTCTGCTGCAATATAAAAAGAACACTTGATCAGAGCATGTCACTCTCATTCATTTTGAAAACAACATGCAGAGTTAACTGGATCCAGTGCTGAAGTATGTAGCTCTCCATGCTGTAGAAGGGAGCACTGTCAGTTGACGAAAATTCTAAACCGATAGTTTAGGATGGTGTCAGAAATTGTACCTTCCACAAGTTAACTTACCAGAGAATATGGCATCCTTCACATTTGGCCAAAATTTACATGACATTAATTTTGTTTTTGTGTTTACCTATACTATCTTTACTTGCACCATTACCTTGATTGATACACAAACAGACAATAAGATAGAAACATTGGAATAACTACAAAATAAGTAACGAGGGGAAAGTAGTTTGATGAAAATAAGGTGAAATAATACAAAAAGAGCATTTTATAATGAAATAGACAAAAAGCACATTTTGGACATGCATTTTCTTTTAAACATTTTCTCAAATTTGATAATGATATTCATTTTATTTGAAGTTATCTAAGATTAACTTATACCAAGAGAAAAAATTCTCTGTGTTATATCATAAAAGCTATAAAATCTAATTAGATAGTAGAAATGTGATAGAAATTATTATAGCCATAAAGAATTAGAACATAATAAATAGTATATATTTTAGGAACGTACTATCTAAGGTAGGTAGTGCATACATTATTAAGCTATATGAAAGTCATCTAGAGAAATATTTATTCAGTAGTGAACTAAATTAGGTTACTGAAGATTGTGAAGGTCACCATAAAGACATTACACCATGAGCAGGAAGGGGAAAAATTCTGAAAATACAACCAATGGAATGTAAAGTGTCTGAAATCCACAAAGAACAGAATATGTGTTTGTCAGACATGTTGGATAAAAATACTTTTGAATTGTTATATAAATAGCTTTGTTTTTCAAAAGCATTAGGAAATACATTTTACATAATATGATCAGAAAAGGAAAACTACATTTTGTGCAAAGCTTCATGTGAATTCTTTTTCTTTGTTATGGCTTAACTAGCCCAGCTTCTCACCTGTAATCATAACATAGCCATTCTAGTTTAATTATGTTTCAAGTTCTGAAGATGAGTTAACCACTTACACAGGGAATTTGACTTGCCTTGATCAGCAAAAGAAAAAGAAGTCTATGTTTTGATTGGCCATTTAACTGACCAACATGCTGGCTTCTTAAGATGGTTCTTTTTCAGTCATCCTAGTGAAGTGCCCAACATACAGATAGGATGCAAGAGGACCCCTCAGACACTACAAAGCAAATAGAATTATAAGTTACTTTTTCATTAAATGCATAGCAGAGAGGCTGAGAACTGAAACAGAGAGGACTTCCACTCCACTGAAGGAAATTGTACCTTTAGAGACCAAATGGTGAAGAAAATTGCTAGAAAGAGCAGGACAATTTAACCTGAAGCTTGACTGTGCATCCTATCCTTTTGTCCAGTTAAAAAAATCAATTGCTCAGTTTACCCTGACAATTTTAATTGTAGGGCTGACAGTATCACAGAAAAGCGAACATGAGATTAGATATGAAAATATGTAATTTACTTTGGCAATCAAATAACAATGAAACTATTAAAATATAACACTTATCTATTGAACATGTGTTCTTAACAGATTCTGAAATACATGTACAGCAAACATACACATAATATAGTTTCTTACAAAAAGTAATTGAAAAACTAAACATTCATTGTCTAAATATCAGGGTTCTGGGAAAGTACTGCTGACTTTTAATTGTGTTTTATGACAATTTTTCCTATTTTGAGGCTATGAAAAAGCAGATTTTATACTCAGTATTATTGTCTTTTTAAGATTCTAAAGATATTAAACCAAGAGCAATGATGTTTAGGCATGAAAGAGCTTGCTCCTGGATGATCATTCTTCAGAACTGTAAGTTTTGGTGCTAGCTTGAATTAGCTCTATGAAATTAACCAATAGCTATTCTCAATACCCATCTTCCAGTATAAGATTTGCTGGACACTATTTCAAGTTTCCAAGTTACTAGTGTTCAATGAGAAAACACAAATTTCTGTGATCAGTAATGGGACATATTCCTAAATGTAACCAAAATAACTTGCCTGTCTTTAAAATGAAAATCACAAAGAAATGGAGGGTTTAAAATAGGGAAGGAAAACCAAAAAGATAGCAACATGATTCTTAAAGGAATCACTTGCATTTGAAACTGAAATTATGCAAAGGCTACAGAAATATTAAGTCCACAGTCATATTATATATGTATATGTGTACCTTATTTGAAATTCCACTAAAATTCTGTGAGCTGAAATTCATTGTAGGTAAGAAAAACTAAAAGTGTTATTCAATTGGACCTTACCTTCCTTGGAGCTCAGTGTATCTGATGTAATAAATTCACACTTTTCGGTGTTAAATTTGTTCATACAATAGAATCTCATAAAAAAGAATATAGACTAAAGAGTAAGTTGCATAATGAGATTTAATCTATGCAAAATACGTCCCAGAAGAAATGTCCTTTACTTTGATCATATCCCTTGAAACAAGATCCCCTGCTGGAAACCACAATAAATGAGAGCTTGGGAAAAAACTCGTCTGGCAGCCAAGCTTGCCTTTTAAAACAAAAGTTCACCAAGCCCACCAAGTGCATGATCCTGGGGTGGGCTTAATTAATGTCAATGAAATCTCCGAGGTTTCCTGAGGATTAAAGGGAAAATAAATCTCCATGGATTCTTCATGCCTTCCTCTCTGAGATACTCAAGATTGAAGACATACACACACACACACACACACACACACACACGCACACGCACATACATCCCACCTGTGCATGTGTGCACATGTTACACCCATATACACGCATGTGCACACACATTCAGGTGCACATATACACAGAGTAGGTGTATATATTTCACTATGCAATGTTCTTTTTAAAAATTTAATTTTTTCAGGATAGGTTCACATGTCACTTTACTATAATTCTCAACATGGCTCTAGAATGTCAGCAGCTATATTGTCTCTTGTCATCAGAATGATTTAGCATATTTCTCAGAGTGGACATAATAACATTTCTGTATTGCCTTTCTATTCTGTCACTGACTCATATTTTTATTAAATGCACAGTGATGCTCTGTCAAGCTCAACTGAAAAGACACACCTGAGTAGAATCTTCAGTTATTTTTCATTAAAATTTTATTTAATGTTAAATAATTCCTCATTGAATTAAAAGGCTTTTTTTTTTTTAAACCAACTGTGCACTCTATTTCATCTCACTCAGAGTCAATGAGATTCTGGGCCTGATTACACATCCTTTTATGAGAAACAAATTAATACCAATGCCAATAAAATATTTAATTTTATTTTATATTGGTTATGTATAAAGAGACTTACCAAGAGCATGTTCACAGATCAGATCATAGCAACCATATTGTCCCCCAGAAATGAAGAGGAGGCTAGAGATCAGCTTTCATTAATACTTAAATATAATATATAGATAATGCTGATTCCTTGGCCTGGAAGTAGCAATTCCACCCTGTAAATAACACATGTGACTTTCAGCATGAAACATACACATGCAACACACATACAATACACAATTTTCAGAATCATTAAGTTGCTGTACCATACCCAGGGAAACAATTATATTCACTCCCTATCCACATCCTGAACAATGATTATTTTTATGAAAATTCTCTTTCAGTTGTTCTTCTCCTACCTTTCCAATTATGCCAGCCACATCATTTTGAGCCTCTGAGTCTCTTTAAAAGTTTTGTTATGCAGACTTCAATTTTCTAAACATCTCAGAAATACACAAGTGGTCTTAACAAATATAGTGCGACTGCCGTGTGGTTTCGTGTTGCTTTTGTAGTTTCTAAGACACTCTAGCATTATTTAATTAGCTAAAATTTCTTCTCTCTTGAGAAATGGAAACTCAATGAAATGTCAACAATGCTGTCAGTCTGCTTCAGGCTAAACTCATTACACAAAAACTAAAGGTAAAAATAGTCCAAGGCAGAATTCTTTGTCATAATTTTGAGGCCCACACCTTATGCCAATGAAATCCATATGTGATTCAATGAAAATGCTAAATTGGAAAGAGTAGCTAATAAATTATCTCAACCGAGGCAATCATTGATCAGTCCTTGCATAGAAATTTATCTAATTAGCCAAACAACGTATCAAGTTCTGCCGAGGATTATCTGAGTGCTACATTTATTGCATGATGAACCTTTGCTTTTCAGTTCTGGTAAGGCCGAAAAATGCTCTGTGCTGCTCTTTATTCCCAAAATAAATCCTTTTCCCACGAGAAAGAAAAAAAAATATCATTGTCTTTTTAAGTGAAGTACAGCCAAGAACTGAACAAAAATGCCTCACTTTATCTGAATTATCATGAAGGGTTCGGGATCCATGGGCTCATTACTAAGGATAATAAAATTTGGCATTTTCTATTGTCTAAGGGTTTATAAAGGCTAAATTTCTTGATTTATTTAAATAGATGATAGGAAAGAGCAAACTACAAAAACAAGTGCTATATACTGAAGGCATGTGAATTACCTCCTTCCCAAGGATAATGCAAATTAGAAGTACGTAAAGCTTTGTCTGCACCTGGGATCTTTAATGAGGATAAAGAAAAATCAGACAGAGATTCTCCTGGGGAAAGAGAGGATCGTTATTTGAATAACCTGCAGTGAATTCTAATCAATGCGACGTGACTTTGAAAATGAATGTGGTCTTTCAACCTGCTATACTTGAGCTGTAATATTAATCATAACTCCATGGTACAGTAAAGCTTATGACAAATGCTTATCCAGCGGACTCAGAAAAAGACTGGCTTGGGTGTGCCAAGGAAAAATGGAACCATGAAAATACAAAGGCTCTTCTCTTTTCCTCCCTGCTAGCCCATTTATTGGCTAGTGTACTCTGTTATCTTTCTTTGATTATCTCTAAAGAGGCTGATGCAAATTGCATGTCATAACTGTAATTGCTTTCTTTTCTTCAAAGGTGACATTTTACATGTAGCTTATTTCCTGACACAGTCTTAGGAGTGTTATTTAACATTAAATTATATCAGGAAACTGGTGTGCCAATCTGCTAAGGATGCATTAAACAGCACAGCAAACCACTGCAACACAGGAGGGAATTTCAGCTCTGCCCTATTAGAGCACTGCATTCTTGGACCTAAGTGCATCCTGGACCTAAAGAAAGATGAGCATATACATGGCAGATTTCCTGGAATGTTAGATAGAAAAGAGATGCTGACTTAAATAATAATTTTTTAAAAAATCAGCTATCAAGTGTTTTCTGACTTTAAAAAATGTAATTAGTTTTTGACAAGTTGACATTAAAAGGCTTACAGCAGAGGCACATAATGCATTAAAGCTAAACTCTCAAAAATCATACGAGGAAGGAAGAATATGATAAAATAAACAACTTAAAATAATTTAAATAATCTTTTGTCAGGAAGTAATTCCAGGGAAAGAAGAGGAGTGGCATATTTGCATCGGCCTAATGGAAATAGTGTTTAGTAATCAGAGCTGTTTGCCTGGTCACTGTTGTTGCTATAATGTTCTGAGGTGAACTACAAATGGTGCAACACAGACACATCATCCAGCGTGTGCCATTATTTTGTGTTGACTCTTATTCATAAGGCAAAATAGAAGTTCATTCTTCAAGTGGATATTCCCACTGGAGAGCAGTTTCTAGTTTTCAAGTGTGAAGTAAAAGGGAATGCTACATGCTACTCACAAGTCTGAGGGCAGCCAAAGTAGATAGATGCACTTCAATATTACTCTTGTTTTGTAGAATTTAAGAACAAGAGGCTTCACGAGACATCATATATTTCATCTCCTGCTTCAATGCTGCTGTCAAATCATCATGGACACACAGATGGAATATATGCTGCAGGTAAATGGAATATGTGCCTATGTGTATACATATATACACACACACATATATATTCAGGTATATATATGAATTTGTACACATATATAGCTATGGAATGTACCAATTTAAATGCATATCCATAGATATAATGTAGATAAACGGGTAGAACACTGAACTTGAAGTCACAATCAGTCATCATGGTCCTCATATATTATCCTTAATGTATTTTTGAGTGTCATTTTAATGATCTTTTACTGACAGTTTTATTCCTAACCAACATTATTGTATGTGAATTATCATGACTTGTTTTACATGTGATTGTAAACTTCCAGCCCTAATGCTGAGGCTGTCCAACATTTTTTTTATCTCTTCCAATGTGTTAAGAAGATAGAATACTGTATGTGGTACACAGTAATTTTATCCCCATTTTAGAGATGAGAATTCAGGGTTGTGATGGTTAATTTTGTATGTTAACTTGACTGAGCCATGAGATGCCCAGATACTAGGTTAAATGTTATTTCTGGGTATGTCTGTAAGGATACCTCTGGACAAGATTAGCATTTGAATCATAGGCTGAGTAAAGCTGATTGCCCAGATTGCCCCCTCTAATATGGGTGCGCATCATCCTTTCTTTTGAGGCCTTGAATAGAAAATTCAGAGAAAGGGAAAATGTGCATGAGCACTCTCTCTCTCTTTCTCTCTCTCTCTCTCTCTACCTGACCTCTTGAGTTAGATGTTGATCACCTGCCATTGAACTGGAATTTACACTCTGTCCTTGTAGGAGAGACTTACAGGAGACTTATTGACTCTCCTGTTTCTCAGGGCTTTGGACTCAGACCAGAACTACATCATTGACTCTCCTGGGTCTCCAGACCTCAATCTCTCTCTCTCTCTCATCTGCCTATCTATCTATCTATCTATCTATCTATCTATCTATCTATCTATCTATCAATCATCTATCTATCTCTGTCTATCGATCTGTTTATCCATCTACCTATCTGTCTATCTATATCTATATATCGATCTGATCTATTTATCTATCTGTCTATCATCTATCTATCTATCTATCTATCTATCTATTTATCTATCTATCTATCTATCTATCACTCTAACCATCCATTTATTTATCTAATCTTCTGTTGGTTCTGTTTCTCTGAGGACTCTGACTAATACAAGGGTCTTAGGAAGGTTGTGTTAATTTCTCAATTTAATCCAAGTTGTAAGTGGCAGAACTGAAAATAAAATCTATACTTCTAATATTAACACATGATTCTTTTAAAAAACAAATTTATTGAGTTATAATCTTCATCCTATCAAATTCATGCATAAGTGTACAATTCAATGATTATTAGTAAACATACTGAGTTATGCATCAATCATCATAATCCAGTTTTAGAAATTTATTCTCCTCAGTAAGATCCCTCATGCCTGTTTACAGTTAATCTCTGTTCCTACCCTTAGCCCTAGGCAACCACTAATCTATTTCTGTCTCTATAGGTTTTACTTTTCTAGATGTTTCATGTAAATGGAATGGTGTAATATAAAGTCTTTTGTGTCTGGCTTCTTCCACTTAGTATAATGTTTCTGAGACCCTTCTCTGTTGTTGCCTCATGCTTTTTATAATGCATTTGTCTACTCTTCACTCTGCTCACTGCTTCTGCTCTATTTCGAGCTGTTTCTATTTTGATCTCAACTTAGGATGGGAAACAAAGAGATGCACTGTAGCATGGTGGAAAAAAAAAAAAACCCACTAGCATTGAAAGGAAGAAGATCTGGGTTTGGAGTCTATGAGCAAGGCAATTCTATCTCTCAACTACCTCACCTGCAAAATCTTGTTTGCTGGAAAGACAAAATGAGGTAAGGCCTAAAATGGTACTTACAAAACCACATAAATAGTACTTTATTAATATTGTGTTTATTACAGCATGAAGAGGAGGTAAATGAGTAAAGTTTTCAAAATATAATAATCTCTTTATACCCAAGGAATTCTAGATCTAATGTGAGAAAGTTTGATTAACATAGTCTTTTTTTTCTTTCTTTTTTTTTTTTTTTTTTTCTTGAGATGAAGTTTTGCTCTTGTCGCTCAGGATGGAGTACAGTGGTGCGATCTCGGCTCACTGCAACCTCCGTCTCCCGGGTTCAAGTGATTCTCCTGCCTCAGCCTCCCAAGTACCTGGAATTACAGATATGCGCCACCACGCCTGGCTAATTTTGTATTTTTAGTAGAGACAAGGCTTCTCCATGTTGGTCAGGCTGGTCTCAAACTCCTGATCTCAGGTGATCCACCTGCCTCAGCATCCCAAAGTGCTAGGCTTATAATCGTGAGCCACTGCGCCCGGCCTACTAACATAGTCTTACCAGTGATCTAAACTCCTTCAGTTCAGGTCACCATTCCCTAACGGAAACTCAGATTCATGTTTATATGCCACAGGTGGTAGGTTTTTATTATGTACAGCTTATAAACCACTCCTGAATTCTATTCAAAGTAGCCTATAGTAGTGGCCACCAGTTCCAAACTGTGGAAACTGCAAAAGAATCACCTGTGATGTCTTTTGAAAATGCAGATTCCTCGACAGACAAGGATTGGAACTTAAAAATCTTCATTTTAAATAATTCTGAAAATGATCCGTTTCTATCCTAAAACTGAGAACCAAACTTGAGTGAAAAATGGTTCTCAGATATACTACCTAGAGTAAGGTCAATGTAATGATATTGGAGCATTCTAGAATCATACCAAAAATTCCCATTGTGCAGAGGCTGCTGTTGGCCTCCAATATCCATTCTTCTCTTCTTTCTTTTAGCACTATCATCCCAGAATTTTAGCTGAGCTCATGATTACCCAGCATCCCTTGCTGCTGGGTATGATCATGTAACTAACTGCTGGCCAATGACATTTGAACAGAAGTGATGCATGCCATTTCTGGCTCATATACCTAAAAGTCAGGAGTTTACTTTCCATTCATTTTTTTTTCTTCTTCTCAGGAGCTAAACTAGGATTAGGGTGAGCCATCCATGACTGTGTAGATAAAGACAACATTAGTGAATTACAAAGCCTCAAGATAGCAGTTTGGGTATTAAACAATCTCATGGATTGACTCCCAGCTCAGATTCTTAAGTGAGATAAGTAAACTTTTATTTTGTGTAAATTATTGTTATGCTTTCCTCTGCTAAATAATTAAACTGATATCTTAACCAATATGCTAACTAACAGGCATTCACTATTCAGAAAACTCAATTAAGTAGCTTTTGAATGTCTCAATTGCCAAGTTTGTTGCTTTTCTGGACGTGTTTACTTTATAACGGTTAAGACCTTGTCTTTCTGACATTCTGTTCAATTTGAGGAGCCTGAAGATTTGGTCAGAAAAGCACTGTAACAAAAGCTTGTAGATGAGGTAGAGAATCGAGAATTTAGAGATTTACATTTGGTCTTATATGTAAATCTAGACCAAATGTAGCGATTTACATTTGGTCTTAATATGTTTTAGGTTTGATAAGTTTGACATCATTGGTATGAATGAGTAGAGGGCAGGTGACTGGTCTTAGTCAACTTGGGTTTTTTCAGAGAACCTGGCACACATTAAGTGATCAAAAATATTTGCTGATTTATTCTGAGAAAAAGACTCCTGTGCAACAGGAGTGCTAACATAATGAAATCAGTAGGCTTTCCCATAGATAAGGCATGGTGGGGCTATTTTCTTTAAAAGGGAGTAGTAGGCAGGTGGAATAGGTAATCGCTGAGTCCCTTTTAACTTTAAAAGAGAGACAGCTCATGGCTCTCTCTCTTTTCCAAAATTGACTGCTGATTCACTACTACCCTACATAAAGAACACAAAACGTCAATACTCTCCATAAATGCACCCAGTTCACTCTCTTTCCAGCCTTAATTTAATTTGCTCTAAACTTACCCTGAATTATCCTTGTATTTTCCCAACTTTACATTCTGCTCTACCTGTTCCCTCTGCTTGGAGACATATCTTCCTATCAAATTCCCATCCACTCTGCCTGAGTGAATGCCCTTCAGTGTTATGTGAATACACAGATCTCCTGATGGCAGGGGAGGTAAACAGCCTTGACAGTTCCTGGAAGTCATTCTAATAGATTTTGAATGATGATCTCTCACTGCAAAGATTCCATTCATTACAACTCCAGGTCAGAAACCAGAGCAGAAGATACTTGCCAATCGACAGAGTTATCTCCAAATTCCAGGTTCCTGACAACTGGCCAGAAGGTCAAGGTGGACCAAGATCAGAGCTGACTCCTGGCATAGCCCTTTCCTGATGGCTGCTTCTGTTTATAGGCACTGTCACCAAAACACATCCTAAATGTTTCCCATCATCTCCACCATATTTGGATACCACCTACATCCCCCCGCTACTACTATGTTAGCCTGAGCCATCATCATCACTTACCTGAACTTACCTGGAGCACTGCAACAGCCTCCCAACTAGTCTCTCTTCTTCCATTCTAGTCTCCTCATCCCAATTAATTTCACACAAATGAGTCAGAATGATTTAAAACGCTCTAACGGCTTTCTATTGCACTGATCATAAATCCTAAGAATAACTCCACTGGTCTAGCTTCTGCCAGCCCCTCTGACATCACCTGGTACCGATTTCCCCCTGTCAACGATATCCTAGCCACACTGGCCTATTCCTCAAACACACCAAGCTCTCCCTTTTTTTCTTGGCTTTTACACTTACAATATCTCCTGCAGGGAACATCTTGTCCTTTCAGCTTTGCCTTGCTGGTGCCTCCTCATCAAATAAGTCTCAACATAAAAGTCACCTCTCAGAGAAACCTTCCCTGGCCCCTACTAATTAATGCTTCCCTCTCTCACCATATCAGACTATTTTCTCAGAGCACTTAGCACTATTTGAAATTAATTTATTTCAGTTGAGCACATCATTAGATATCAATAAACTGCTATTCAATGAATGCGTTTAGCAGAGTGGATAAGAACTCAAGCTCCTGAGCCAGTCTTGCTAAGTGAATCTTGGCTCTGACATTTGCCATCTATGTGTCTGTGGGCAAGTTAATTATACTTATTGTGACTCAGTTTCCTAATCTGTAAAATAGGGATACTAAGAGCACCTACTTCATAGGGTTGTTGTCAAGATTAAATAAATTAACATATACAATGGAAAGGTATAACACTTGCGTGGAACATTGTGTGCAGTCAGAAAAATCAGCTCACCATTTAAAGGATGACATTTAAATTTCTAATCATAACTAAAACGGAAAAGCATATTAGTAACTACATAAGTTGATCAAATGCTTAGGGTTTTAGGCGGAGACAGAATACTGTGATCATTATGTGCCAAATTTTTAGGTGCCTGAATTATCAAGGCAAGCTGCTGTTCAGGCTCTGATTGTTTTCTTTATGTTTTATTTTCTCATCAAGAACATTTTACAGAATTATTATATGCAATGGTCTGTGCTCGGTTCTAAAATGGATCAATTGCCATAGAGTTGAGAACAAATGTAAACTGGCATTTACAGCACAATAGCATCCCAAGCTATGTATCCAGAACAAAGGGGACACTGATGGGGAGCAGGGAGAAGCACACACCTCACACAACTCTCCTGTGGGTGTGGGTGGTGGCCAGGAAGGCTCGTGTTCTTGCAAGGCAGGCTGTAGCCTTGGACCGCGAGGTATTTTGTGAGCACCTGTGGACTCCCTAGTGCGGTGGTGAACACCACTCACCATGCTGGGAATGTGTAGTCACTCCGTGAGCACATACCCAGGAAAGAATGCAGAGTTGTTTGCTGTCCCCAGCAGCATGTGAACAAATGTGCCACACATATGTACTCAAACAAATGCAGAAATACAGGATTGCTTAAGAAAAGGAAGGAGAAACATGTTGAAACTTGATGGCGTATCAAGCATTTCCTGAGGGATGTTGTCTGTCAGTTTGTTTTCACTGGCTGATTGAAAATCACATGTGGCTTTCAGATGTGGAATAGGAAAAGTATTCGTATATAACAATGGAAACTTTTTTAGTATAATTCTTGATGTAAGCCACTTGGGCATCCATATGATACTCCCAGGCAAATCTTTGGGCACAAGTTTCTGGAAGGACATCTAAAGATCATTTTAGTTTTCCCCTTTCTTCTTTAGCTCTGATATGCTTTCAGGGATGGGGCCTATTCTAGCTGAGGCCTTTCTTCCCCCTCCTTTCTCTATTGCAGGGAGATGATAAAAATGTAAAATTTATTTTCACCTCGTTTTTCTTTCAATTATTGTGAAATCTTACTAGGAGAAAGGTGAGCAGAAAACAAAATTCTGATAAGATTTGTTTCATGATTAAGAAGTCTGTGAAAAGACCACCCCAAAGACTGGTATTGCACTATTGGCCTTAGAAAAAATTGCGACATGCAGAAGTGTAAGGGGAGATGCAGATTAGCTGTTTATCTAAATATTCCCTAATCAAAAAGTAAGTAAAGCTTCAGAAGAGGAAATGATATAGCCTATTAGCTGAGTGAATAGTCTTGGCGTCAAATAGACCTGTGTCTGAAGGAGTCCACTGCTACTGACTAATTATTCTACCTTGGGGGCGGAGCTTCTTCATCTCTTCCTGGACTAACAGCCAGATTGCATTTCCTGGCTTCCTTTGCACCTAGGTGTGGCCTCGTGAGGGAGTTCTGACCCATGACCACCTCCCGTAACCCACAGCCAACTACACTGGAATGTTCCATGAGACGAAAGTTAAGTTTTGATGGGTCTGACAGTAAGAATTTTTAGGTTCTTCTAGCGGCTAGCCTACCTTTACACATTTGAATAAGATTCTTAAACTCCATGCTTTAATTTATTTGTTAATGGAGCTAACATACCTACCTCATAAGATTGTTATGTAGACCCGAAATGGTTCTTCTTTCTTGTCCTCAAGTTATTTTTTCCTTCTTTTGTGTATTTATACTTCTTCATATTACAGTAAAAAAGAATCCCTAGTCCTCATTCTCTGATACCCACTTTGGTTGTTAGTTGGAGAAAAATTGTAGGAAAAGTAAAGCAGCCCAAGAATCATGCCTCTGAATTAACCATTCCTTGGAAGGAATGACAAAGAGTTTTAAGTCCTTAATTCAGTATAAAACATAGCTGGGGCCCTATGGGGCCAGTCTGAACAGAGTTACATTAAATGAAAACACAAAGAGAAGTCTAGCAGCATTAAAGGTTAATATAGATCATTACTAATTTTCTCAAAGGGGATGCCACAGGGATTTAACACAAACGTGTTGCACAGAGTTTCTCGGAAATACTTTCCAGACATCAAATTCTCTTCCCTGATTCTCGTGACAACTGTTAAAATTCCTCTCATGCTCTTATCTACTTGGTTTTCTTTCCATCAGAGTCATCCTTGACCTCCCTCTCTTCTTCCCTTCATTGCTGTCTCCATTGTGAAGAAAACCAATGGAATTTCTGACCCTACCCACTGGCCTCAACCCAACCACACATTGCCATGAGTCTCACGTCCTGTCTGCTACTTCATGGTAGAAGGTGCTCTTCCTCTTGGAAGTGTGATACTAATCTCTTCTAACAGCTTATCTTGTAAATCATTCTTATGGAATATTTCCAGTGAATAAAATTTTCTATCTTGTCATATGATTTGATCTAATGACTTAGATGACCTGAGAAGGAAAAAATCAGAATATTCAAATCTTCATTCTGACAATAAGCAGTCATAAACAAGTCTTCACAATCAGAACAAAGTTAAGAATTCATTCCAAGGGAAGGAAATTGTCCTGAGAGTCATAGGTGAACAATGGTAATCCTTGGCCTCTCTGGAGAGGTGCGCAGAGCTGGTCAGATTGAAAAAAGTAGTACAGTTCAGATATGCTCCAATTTAATTCCCACAGGGAGAAGCTTCCTTTATTAATAACACCTCTTGCTTCCAAATGCCCATCCTGTCGGAAACAGCCAGATTTCTAATGATATCAGTTTAAGATGCTGTGAAAACGCAATTTTTTTTATCTGTTAGAGGTAAATATAATCATTATTAATATTACTTCAGACTTATCTTCAGGCATACTTATTTAGTCCCTGAGGGATTGGGACTTTACATAACTTGCCTTAGGTGAAAACAGGATGAACCAACAACTCAGAATCCCAGTGGAGTAGGCAGTCAGGAGCAGAAGCACCCCAGCCTCCTTCAGTGTCTCATGCTGTGGAACTCATGGTTGTTAAAAACTTTGAAGGGTATGAGATTTGACCATACTTGTAAGCTAACAAGAGACATGTGAATCTTGAGCAAAAGGCAAACGTGAGCTTCATGTTTGCATTGGTTGCCTTTGTCACCCAGGTCCCATAGGGACCATGTGCATGCAGCAACACATTTGGGACACATCTGAGGAACCCTGAGATTGGAACATCCCAATCTTTTACAATGGGCTACAAGCAAACCTGTCCAAGATTTGCCCCAGAGGGAGATGGTATCTTTAATATCTTGGACAACAAATAAATCTCTGCTCTTCTTTGGAGGGAGACACTGGCTCTACTCTTGAAGACTGTTTGCTATAGAGACATTCTTGAAAAGATGGACTAGAACAAAATGTTGTCACTGTGTCTGTTCACAAGATCTGCAGAAATCTGAGACACCCATGGAGAATTATATCCCAACAATGGTAGCAGTGTGTACTGCCAATAAGACATACTGAGAGCCAGGTGAAAGTATCTGGGTTCAAGCCCAGCTCCACCATTACTATTTAGCAGCTTTCAAGGAAGTTACTTAAACTCTCTGAATTTCAGTTTCCCTATGTATTAAATAGGGAGGATATTACCTATTATATAGAATTACTATAAAAATTAAATAAAATGGTCTATAAAGTAACTATGATAACATATGTATATTACACAGGTAATATATAACATTACATTTTAAATATTCCAATATAACGCTATATATTATTTTATTTTGCACTTCTTGCTAACTTAGATTGTATTTTTGTTTTGGTTAACAAGTCTAGTTAGCTTTGAAATGCTATTTAACTTGTTTATACTGCTACATCATAAAGAGTGCTAAACAAGGGACAGGGACCTGGGTTCCAGGTCTACCACAGACCAGCTGTGTAACTTTAGCAAGTCAAAGGAGGAGATTGCACAAAAATTCAAGGATAGCAAAAAAGATTCCATCCCAGTGCCAGGCCCAAGCAATGAGTAGTGACTGCCTAGAAAGTTGTGTTGAGAAAAAATGTGGGCTTGTATCTCAGCTCAGCAGAAAAATGTGCTCATGGTGATCTAGCTGTATCTTTGAGGTGCAGGCTTGATGAGGAATGGAAAAGAGTGGTCTGGAGGGGGTGAATAGTGAAAATGTGGTAGTATCTTGACATTGCTTTGTATATAACAGTTGCTCAGTTAATGCATGTTAATTGATTAGTTGGTGGATTGACTAGTTAGGTTTCTGGAGTCCTGGGTCAGAGATGAAAAATGAGGAGGGCATGAAGTGATGAGGGGGAATGTGGAGGCAAATGAACCACTCAACAATTTTACTTTGGGAGAAAGGGAATCTTACTTTTACTTAGGCCATGACCTCTAAGCTAGGTTAAGTACTTCTGGAAATCCCAGCTGTTACCAGGCTGCATATGGAACGCAGCCAGCCTCTTTTCAAATGACCTGGTATACTGAAGCTGCCTCTGGTTTCTCCTGGGCTCCAAATTACTGCTATGAAGCAGCTGCTCAAACACCTTAATGGCCACAATTAAACAGTCCCAGAGGCTGACCTTTAGACATGGCAGTGGTTAATCGAGCCAACTGCCCTGGTGGCTGCCATCTTTGGCAAAGAATTGCAAGTCCAATGTGACTTGGTCTTTTGTTTGGCTTCCCAGAACATGTTCTAAGGGAGAAATCATATTTTCAATCACACCAGTAGAAATGATGAAAACATGGAGATGGGACAAGACGGATGAAGGAATTCCCATGTTCTTGTAAGAAAAAGGCCCTGTCAATGACAAGGGTGAAGTTCTCTCAAAATTGTCTGTGCTTATTAAATTCCTTAAGCAGAGAGAGCCAAGCTTTTACTAGGGAAAGGGAAAGAATTCGTAACTAGAACTTAATGCTTTTATCTATTAGTCAATTAATATTCATTTAACACTGAATGAATGACCAAAAATAATGGAGAGAGCTTCATACACAAGGAGACTGCCATGGAAAATGAGCTAGAATGTAAATTCCTAAGAGCAGAGGCTGATTTCATTTGGTTACTACATTTGCCAAATGTCTAAAATGCTACCTGGTATATAACAGATGCTCAATTAATAGCTGTTGAGTAAATGGTTATACAAGAACTTTACCTTCACTGAGCTCACAATCTAGGAAATATATAAACAAGATATTTGTCACTTTTGATGAGTGCTATAAAGGAAAGTGTTGTGACATGATGAGGTAGACACTAACTGGGGAGTGGAGGGAGATATACTTTGGTTAGTAAGGTTCAGGAAAGCCTGTGTTTGAATTGAAAGACGCACGACAAGAAGGAGCCATTCATGAAAAGATTGTGGGGAGGGGGAGATTTTTAAGCAGACAACAGCAATAGGCAAAGGCCATTAGGAAGCAAATAACATGTGTATTAAAGAAACAGAGGGGGACCGGGAGCGATGGCTCACGCCTGTAATCCCAGCACTTTGGGAGGCTGAGGCAGGTGCATCACCTGAGGTCAGGAGTTCGAGACCAGTCTGGCCAACATGATGAAACCCCATCTCTACTAAAAATACAAAATCAGCCAGGCATAGTGGTTGTCACCTATAATCCCAGCTCCTCAGGAGGCTGAGGCAGGGGAATCAGTCGAACCTGGGAGGCAGAGTTTGCAGTGAGCTGAGACTGTGCCACTGGACTCCAGTTGGGTGACAAGAGCACAACTCCATCTAAAAAAAAAAAAAAAAAAGCAAAACAAAACAAAAACAGAAAGAAAAAAGAAGAAAAAACAGAGGCAACAAGCGTAAGGGAGACAACAAGTGAGATGAAGAGAAGTAAAACATTTAATCTGAGTAGTGGGTAGGAACCAAGTCATATAGGGTCTCCTACTCATGGTAGGGAAATTTGGGTTTTACTCTATGTATTCATTTCCTAGGGATGTCCTAACAAATTACCACAAACTGGGTGGCTTAAAGCAACAAAGATTTATTTGCTCACAGTTCTGCGAGCCAGAAGTTCAAAATCAAGGTGTTGGCAGGGCTGGTTCCTTCTGGAGACTCTGAGGGAAAATCTGTTCCACGCCTCTCTCCTAGCTCCTGAGGTGTTGATAACCCTCTTGATCCTTGGCTTGCATCACTCCAGTCCCTGCCTCTGTCTTCACACCACTTCCTCCTCTCCTGTGTCTCTCCTCTTCTATGTCTTCTCTTCTTACAGAACACTTGCCACTTGATTTTAGGCATACTTGGATAGTCTAGCATCTCATCTCAAGATTTATAACTTGGTTACCCCTGCAAAGGCCATACTTTCAAACAAGTTCACATTCACAGGTTCCCCATGGATATATATTTGGGGGAGGCATTCACCTCACTACAATCAATTTACGATGAAAAAAAACCATTAGAGAATGACATGCAAAGGGGGGACAGAAGATTTATGCTTTTCTGGTTTAGGATCTGATTCGAGAATAATAAGGGTGGAAGTTCTTGGCAGTGAGGGATGAGGTGTTGGGAGGTTGCTGCATCTATGTGGAAGCAAGAGTAGCTAAAAAGTCTGAGTTGGGAGTGGGGCCACGGGATTGGTGTCAAGGAAGTGTGAAAGTAGTGTCTGGGATGAAATGGGGACAGTGACACCCAAGCAGCATCGTGATCCTAGGCACAGCTGTTCTAACATGACACAGATGTTAGGTCTTTGGCTGGAAATCAGTCAGGTCCCCTCTTTTCATGCTTTTCATTGCCTCACTCTTGGCCCTCTGCAGGCCTCCTTGTCTTCTGAGTACAGTTGTGACTGAGCACTCAAAGTTGCTTCTTTTATGCCCTACATCTTAGGACTCTATCCCTTCCTGTGTAGAACTTACATAAATCTTAATGCTCAATTACAAAAGATTCTGAACCTCTAGTTTCTCATTGCACCATATTGCCCTTCTGGTGGGATTTGGGGTCTCCAGTATGCATTGCCTGTCTGTTATGTGGTGAGATTGCCACAGGCAGGAAAAAAGAAACTTTCTTCCCCCTAACTGAAAATTAGATCTTAGCAAGTAGTTCTTGCTTTCCCTCTCTGAAAGCATTTCCAATAGTACTCATGGCAAGCTTTCTTTAGAAAGGCAAATACAAAAACTTAAATCCGGTAAGTGGAGAGTATGGACCAAAGCCTGCCCTCCATAATTTGCAATCCTTTCCCAGAGGCATGGAACCAAAGGTGAGACTTATAACTGGGTAGTAAATGTGGAATTGAATTGTTTATTTTCTTGTAGAAGTCTAAAGTACAGAATGTGTGATATAGGACTACTGAGGATCCTAACTACTTGTCATTCTGTCTATCTGATTAGTGGGAAAGAAAAAACAACTTTTTGTTGGGCAGCAAGAGTCTAAGTGTACTAGAGAAACATGGACCTTTCTTAAAATGGCAACTTTCCCTATTTGCAGATTCCTTGTAGTGAGTGTGCAGGGGATTCCTCAAAGGATGGGTGCAGCTGTTTTAAGTCTTTTTCAGTTGCATTTGACAGTGCACCTACTTCAAATTGGCCTAGCCAAATAGGGAGTTTAATGGGCAGCTTAATTGTAAAACTGAGGTAGTACAAGGCCCCGGATGCTTCAACAATATGTCTGGGGTCCAATTTTTTTCTGTTAGTTTCACTCTGTCTATACTGATGTCATACTTAGACACTTCCCATCTAATGTTGGCTACAAAGACACCAGACCTCCAATTTCGCAGTCAGCAATTGTGTTGCTTCTGATTGGCTCATCTTTGAACCATTAACTGTATCAAGAAGAAGGCAGTGCTGATGGGCTAGGCTTGAGTCACATGGCCGCCCTTGGAGCTGTGAGTGAAGTCAGCAACACAGGAACAGCACAGGCTAAGAGTAGGAAAGGAGTGATTTCTCAAAAGGACGTCAGGGTGCTGCTCTCAAAGCAGAAACAAAAACAAAAAAAATCAAGGAACAGCAGCCACTAGTGAATTGTGTCCATGCATAGCTGTGTGGTCTTGGGCAAATAATCCAGCCCTGTTCCTGTTTCTTCATCTTTAAAGTGGTAATAATGACATTAGTATTATTCATTATGCCTCATAGAATTATTGGAAGATTAAGTGAGTTGTTATGTGTAAAGCACATTAGAACAGTGCCCAGTTACACCTGTGTTACCTTTATATTTATTTACTTATTTACTGTAGGAGCACTGTCTCTGCTGAGTTTTATATAGACAGATGTCAAGCTGTTTTACTCAGCAGGTTGAGCCAGAAAGATATTGCAATTTTATACCCATGCACCCAGAACTAGAGGGAAAACAAACATTTCAAAGGGGAAATGAAACATATCCTGATTCCTATTACTTATCACTGTCTTCACTACTGCCCCCTTCTTCAAATGACACAATCACTCCATGAACTTCTGGAGCATCCTCTTTTGTGATCTGACTCCACTCTCGACCTCTCACAGTCCAACCCCACACCATAGCCCAGGTAACCTTTACAAGGCATACGTCTCTAGCTTAGAATTTTCCAGTGGTTTCCCATAGAAACCAGAATAAATGAACTTCAACTTCTAATTTACCTGGTCGAGCCATTGTCTAACCCCACAATGCCACTTCCCTTCACTGTTCCCATGATCCCCCACTTTGCAGCCTCCTGGTCTTCCTTCCATGTCTTAGAAGCTCATTCTCATCTCTTTTTAGAATTGTCTTCCCTTAGGTATTTAAAGGGTTGCCTCCTTCTCACTATCCTGGTCTCAATGTCAGCTTCAGCAAGAGACTTTCCTGATCAACCCAGGGGAAGTATTTTTCCTCCCCTACCTCAGTAATTATTTATAGTATTCTATCTCTTCTATATCTCTTAATACCTGAATTTGTCTTTTTTATTTTCTGATTCCTTCTCTAGAAGGAAATATTTGAAGTAGCAACAAGAGATGAAGGACAGAGGTGTAGGGAGAGATCCTAGTGTATGAGGCTGCTTTTCCACTGGGGACAATTGTTCATACATGAGAGGTCAGCTGAGACTTTGAGAGAGTAAACAACAACCCTGCTAGTCTATGAGCTACAAGAACAGATATTAGGGTTTAGGGGCTTCCCAGGAGGTAAGCCCCTTGCATTGTGTTGGGTCCCTAAAAATTGCACATAAAAGTAATGATGAAATGGAATAGACAGCAGTTTAATTTTGTCTTTTCCATCACTGAAATTAAATTGAGGTAATTGCTAGTGCCCCAAATGCTCTATAGACATAGATATAAAGTCAATCTAGAGGAAAATGATATTATCCTAGGCCTTAAATTATATGTGTAAATAATTTTGTGTATGTTGTTTGTATTATCAATAAAAACAATCAGGAACATGAAGAGACATAATAACAAGAATGATATGGCTTGGCTCTGCGTCCCCACCCAAATCTCATCTTCAACTCCCATAATTCCCATGTGTTGTGGGAGGGACCCAGTAGGAGACCATTGATTCATGGGGGTGGTTTCTGCCATACTATTCTCATAATAGCAAGTGGGTCTCATGCAATCTAATGGTTTTAAAAAGGAGAATTTCCCTGCACAAGCTTTCTCTTTGCCTGCCGCCGTCCACGTAAGACACAACTTGCTCCTCCTTGCCTTCTGCCATAACTATGAGGCCTCCCCAGCCATGTGGAACTGTAAGTCCATTAAACCTCTTTCTTTTGTAAATTGCCCAGTCTCAGGTATGTCTTTATCAGCTGCATGAAAACAGACTAATACAAATAATAAAAACCATTTGTTTTTTAAATGGGCAATAGACAAATATTCATAAGAGCTCCAGATAACTATCAAACACAAACTGTAAAATAGCTTTTAGGATGTTCAAAGACATAAGAAAATTAATAATTTAAGCAGAGAATGGAAAACTATTAAAAATAAAAACAAGGTCAGGAACGGTCTTAATCCGAGCACTTGGGGAGGCTGAAGCAGGAGGATCACCTGAACCCAGGAGTTGGAGACCAGCCCGGGCAACATGAAGAGACCTTGTCTTTGCAAAAAAATTTTAAAAATTAGCCAAACGTGGTGGCACATACCTATAGTCTCAGCTACTTGGGAGGCAGAGGTGGAAGGATCACTTGATCCCAAGAGGTTGAGGCTGCAGTGAGCCATGTTTGCCACATTGCACTGCAGCCTGGGCAACAGAACAAGGCCCTGTCTCAAAATCAATAAATACAAATAAAAAAGAACAAAAAAGACATTCTAGCACTCAAAAATAAGGTAATCAAAAATCAAGAATTTAACAGACAGATTTAACAGCAGATTAGACTCAGCTGTAGGGACAGTTAGTGGAATGGAAAATACATGAGAAGAAAATGAAGGGAAAATGGATGGAAAGTACAGTGGTAAGGGTAAGAGATATAGAAGATTCGTTGAATAGGCATAATACATTGCAGTGGGCATTCCTGGAAGAGAAGAAAGAAAATGGAGGAGAGGTAACCTTTGAGACAACTTTTAAGAACTGATGTTAAGGCATCAAGGTAAAAATTCAAAGATCTATAAAAAATTTAAGAATGATAAAGAAAAAGAAATTCACACCCAAGAAGCAAAAGCAAAAAAAAAAGACAGATTGCTTTTGAAGACGAAACAGACTGAGAGCTAGATCTCAGAAGAAACAGTGGATACCAAAAAACAAAGGATTGCTATCTTTAAAGCATTAAAAGAAAATAAGTGTCAACCTATAATTCTAAATGCAACAAAAATATATTTCAAGAACAAAGTATTGATATTTTTAGACAAACAAAACCTCAGAATTTGCTATCAGCAGATTTCTACTCAAGGAAATACTAAAGGACTTTATTTTTCAGATGGAAGAAAAATGATGCCAGATGGAGTGTTGGAGATACAAGCAGAAATGTAAAGCAAAGATAATGATAAGTATGTGGTCATATCTAAAATAACATTGACTGTATAAACTAACTATAATATTAATGCAAAGTCTTATTTAGCTTTAAATATTTATATGATTCAAATGCATAACAGTGACATATAAATTGAAGTAGGAGAAAACATGAAATTAAAATGTTTTAAGATTATTGCATTATCCAGAAAGAAAGAGAAAGAACCAATTACTATTTTACTTTGATATGTCAATGATGCATGTTGTAATGTCTAGAACAGTGAAAGAGAAATTTTCAAGTTAATAGAGGAATAGTCAGAATGAAATAAAATTAATCCATAATGGGCAAGAGGGGGAAAAAAAGAACATAAAGCATAAGTTGACAGAATGTCAAGGAGAAACAGACAACTCCACAATCACCGTGTTAGAGTTTGCCATACCTTTCTCAGCATTTATAAGACAAGCAGAAAATATATCATAAGGAAATAGATATTGAAACAGACACGTAATCACTTTGTGTTAAATCATTCAGGTATATACACTTAATCTTCTTTACTGTATATGTGTTATATTTCCAATAAAAAGTTTAAAAATAAAGTGAAATAATTAGCATAGGATCTTTTACTTATTTGGTTTTCAACTTATCTTTATCACTAAACAAAAGTCTCACAGGTATGTAAAACTCAACATTTCTAAAACTAGAACCATCTACCTTAAATCTATTTTCCCCCATTAATGGTACCACCACCTACCCAATAATCCAAGCTAAAATTACAAGAATCAATTTAGTTTATTTATTTCACTCATTCCCAAGATCCAAGGAATGGGTAGTGTGAATTTCAGCTCCTCTTACTCCCCAGCCCATTCTTTCTATTCACACCAACAAGTCTGTCACTACTTTTCACCTCAATTACTGGGTCTCTCTGCCTTCAGGCTGGTTCTTGCCTCCATCGCTAACATTGCCGGAGTAAGGCTCTTAAAGCATTACCATAATGCTGAAGAACACGGTGTTGGTTTTAAATTTTGTCTTCTTGGTTAATTCAATTGTATAACTTTGATAACGCTATTTAATCTCTTTAAACTTCAATTTATTCTTCTATAAATGGTTATAATAACATCTAGCCTCCAGGACTGTTGTAAAATTAAGTTTATAAAATATATCAATATCTATATATTTGTGTAGGTATCCACACATCTAGATAAATAGAGAGGTATAGATAAGTTAGTATTTAGCTTAACGTAGCAGTTCAAGAAATGGCAGTCGTTTAAAGTTTGCCATCATTCATATCCAAACCCCTGCTTGCGTTCATTTGCTAGGCCATGACAAGCTGTTTTATTTACACCCAGGACCTTTATTGCTTTTCCTGAAAAATGTTTTATTGCTTTATGTCCACTTTTAAATGTTATGTTGGCCAGGATTCTTGCCTCTACCATTTTCTCTTACTGGTGGTTCTCAACTGTGGCTGTAATTAGGCTCACCGGTGAAGTCTTATAAAAATACAGATGTCAGGGTTCTACCTAGAGATTCTGATTCAGAACTGGACATTTATTTGTACAAACACTTTCTCGACATATGTCTGGACAAGTAACCAGGAATAAGAAGCTCTGCCATGCTCTCAGTTTTTTTGGGCGATCTCAGCCGTGCTTGGTTCCTCCAGTCCCAGTAGACATCCAAGTTCACATTTACAGCCTTGATTTTAATCCAGGGTATGTCTCCTGTGTTCTATACTCATCCATGTAGTGCCTCTACTTGGATGCTCAAGTCTGTTCACACTTTACATGACATCTCACCTCCGTCTAACCTCCTTTTCCTATAGTCCCAGCATCCATGAATGGCACTATAATCCACCCAGTAAGTTAACAACTTAGACTTGAACGTTATTCACAAGTAATATGATCTGTATATAAAAACAACCTCAAGAGAAATTTGTAAAAGGAAAACATGTACCTATAATCCCACCTCTTATATGTTTTTCACATTGCCATACTTTTTAAAATTGAGGAATTAGAGCATTTCTACACTCTTTTTCCTAAAATAAGTCAATTCATTGCCTTTGAAAATGCCAGATTGCTAGGCCAAGTATACATAAAAATTTATATATGATAAATGAGACACTAAAATTAATTTGAAAGTGATGGATTATTCAATAACTGATGTTAGGGTAAATGGTTAAGCATTTGGCAAAAGTTTAAAATCATACTCCTCTTTTATATCTATACTGGAATATATCTCAGATGAATTAAATACATAAAATTTATGAAAACTCTAAAAATTAAATGTCGTTGTTCTGGAATAGGAAATTTTTTAAAGAATGATACTGAATCCAGGAGGCTTAAGGTGAAGAACTGCTAGACTTGACCACATAAAAATTGAAACAAAAAGCTTCTCTTTGACAAAAATTACTATATCTAACAATAAAAAGACAACAACAATAAAATGACAATAAACTGATAAATAATCATAACATATATGACTACCCCCTTTAAGGTTTTTTTAAAACAAACCTATATAAAAAACATGTATATCATAATAGAAAAATATGAAGACTCAAATAGGCAGACATATAAAATTAATCAAATAAATACAACACAAAAAACCAAGATATTTTTGACTAATCAAATTGGCAAAGGTGAAAAAACTGTAGCAATAGACTGTGTATGAGCAAATATCCATGGTCATAATCTTTTGTTGGATGTACAAATTGGTACAACCTCTCTTGAGGGCAATTTGGCATAATGCATCAAAATTTAAAACATATCCAGTTTCATTTCTAGGAATTCACCTAGAGATCACTGGTCAGGTGAACCAAAGCAGAAGCACAAAATGTTCATCAAAGCTCAACTTTTAATATTTTTAAAACTATATATATATATAGTTTTATATGAATATATATATGAATAAGTGTATATCAACAATTAGTAAAAATATGCTTAAATTAGATAATATACAATAGTAATATTATAGTAATATTACATAATTATATATATAAAAGTGATAATAATATAATTTTATATACATGGAAAATATTAATAATAAGGAGAAAATCGTGGTGATTTGTTTCCTGTTTAGAAAATAAAAACTGTGATAGCGTCTGTAATGTTCTTGGCACTCTCCCTTTGCACAGTGGTGTTAGTGAAGGTTTTATTGCACTCTATTGTTTGTCTAGATTTTCTTCATTTAGTCAAATGAACATGTGTTATTTTATTACTAGAAAATACCATAATTATATTTGCCAGAAAAATAAAAGAAAATAAAGTGGAGGGTTGCTGGTTTTTGGGGTCTGTTATGATGATGTTGGTATTGGTAGCTAAAAGTTTGGAATACTACTCTGTCAGACTGCCTTAAAGGTGAGAACATTTGTAATTAAATTTCAAAGATCTATTTAATTGTCATGCTCACTTTCTAGAAAAAGACAAAGCAAAGCAAACGGAAAATGAACCGATATATATTGATTGTCTAGTATGTGATAGATATTGTGTTAGGTATTTGGTATGCTTAAATAGCCATTTAGTGTTTAGGTTATGGTCACAGTTAGGAAATGACTATTGTATGCTACCCAAGCAGGAGGAATTAACTCGTTGAGCATATTCTCCAGAAATACAGAAATGATTTTCAGTAACTACCAGCTGAAGTAAAAAAAAAATCTCTGCAATAGATTGTTTTAAAAGGCTCATTATTACACCTTTCTAAAGGTGGCATGTGTTTTAATTGGCAATTAAGGAATACCTAATACACTCTGGGACCTGAGGATGACATCTGGGAACAAGGGCAGGTGGAATGCTTGAGAAAACCACTTGTTCTTTTAATCTAGACCCCAGGAATTACACAAGGTATGTGTCAATTACCTTAGGAGAACCTAAGTCCTTTAGTAGTGTTTTAATCTAACCTGTTCACTTGACACGTTTGTTTTAATTGGTATTACTTTGCAAATTGCTAAAAATATGGAAATACTAGTGATTGCCTCATTAATATTCAGGGGCCTCCTGTGAGGCAGGTAAAACTCAACAGCTGGCTTCTTCCCACCTAGGCTCTCAGGATAATTGTCTAAGTTTGCCTCACAAGTTATTGGTAGTTGTACAGAAGACCCAAATATAAAATCTAGAATAGCGCTTTTTTCACTTCAATTGTACTGCCCACAGCTGACCGTACAGTTAGGTGGAAAGCTGACAAAAAATATTTCTTGATTGAAACCTGACTCTTCCTCTGACCTACCCCATCAATTGGACATTGGCTACCTTAGCCTTTGAACACCAACAGCCACCAAACCATGACATTTTGGCGTGAACCAAAGCAAAAACATCTTTGAATCTTGTCTCCAAATCTGTAAATTGGGATGATGATAATATACACCTTGCGTGATTATAGTGAGGATTAGATAAGGAAAGATGATCAGGGGAATGTTAAATTTTAATTTCATTTTTCTCCCATAATACTGGCAAAATTTTAAAAGACTAGGACAAGGCTTTCAAGACTATGGAAACAGGCACTCTGAAACACCATTGCTGGGACTATAAATTGGTACAAAATTTTCAAAGCATTTTGGCAGTATTTTTCCAATCTGTACCTCTTTCAATCCAACATTTCATTTCTTGGAATCTATACTACAGAAATCCTCACGTGATTAGGTAAGGACAGATGTACAGCAGGTTTATTCATTTTGTTAAGTAAAAAAAAATTGAGACCATTTAAATATCCATCACTAAAAGATGTTTAGATATATTAGAGTAAAATCGAGCTATTACATTCCATACAGCCTTAAAAATACATACACACACATGCATAAACACATATATATGTATACATACGGATGTACTGACTTGGAAGATTGTTCAGGATGTATCATTGAAAGAAAAAGGCTAGTTGCAAAATAACACATAGAGGATGATACCATTTCTGGAGCGGGGGAGGGAGAGAGAAAGAAAGAGGGAGAGAGAGGAGGGAGGAAGGGAGAAAATGAGAAAGGGAGGAAGCATCTTGAGTACATAATCTGAAAAAATCCCATAATATTATCAGTAATTAACTTTGTGGAGTGCTATCGGAAGATAGGTTTTAACATTTATTACATATAATTCTGTAAAGTTGTTTTTTTTAATGAGTGCATACTACATTGGTAATAAAGGCAGAAAAAAGCAGGAAAGGAAGAAGATAAATGGGGAAACACACTGGCCACTCAATATCATTTCTAGTTTACTTTTTCCCTCCTACCAACCCTTTTATTTTGCTTTCTCCTTTATCTACTTCCCCCATCTCTTTCTTTTCCATAGTTTATTTTGCCATTTGTCAACAGTAATTCAGAACCAGATTTACATTCTGACTCTCTTTAAAACCTTTCAAGTCCCTTTGCCTACTGAGCAAGGTCAAGGTCCTTAGCAAGGCATTCAAGGCCACCCATATTCCAGATGACGTGATCAAGCTATACATGATAGGCATAGGAGAGATTTTAGAGAAGCAATGAATGAATAAAGAAGAATTACACACTTTTTTTTTGGTAGCCTTCTTGTTAACTACACTATGTTATGCATGCTCTTTTTGTATTCCTAGCATTTTACCATTGGTGTTATTTGGCAAAACCCCATGCCGTCTATGACGGAGACCCACTGAAGTTTACACATAAGGCAATTCCTCATACCATAAGTTCTATGTGGAACTGCCATTCATATGACTCTTCCTTGCTTGTTCCATTATCGTAGCCCATGTAATAAATTACTATAAAAATTATACAGCTGCCTCATTCAAATCTAGGTATTCCATATTTGTTATTTGGGTGAACAAAACTAATGCTCAGTTCTGTCTGATTCACATACTCACTGTGATGCACTGACTATTTGCAGTGATAACACACAAGTATCAGGAATCTGTTGTGTGCCATGCCTTACTCCAGTCTGAGGATACAGTAGTCAGTGAGATGTCTGCTGTTTCATAGGATTGCCATCCAGCATTTTTTTTCTCTTCCTTTGGCAATCATATCCTGACTTTCCTTTGGGAAACAAACCTACTCTTAGACTGCATGTTAGGATACATCTTCTTCCATACCTCAGTCTAGAAGATCAAGAGGCACTGAAGTGGTGTTGGCCAATTGAGGCGTCACATTCCCCATGCCATGGTAATAGTTAAAGATGGGCATGGGATCCAAGCCAAGAAAATCACGACTAAACCACGGATTTCTAAAGGAGAAATAGGAAGATTCTTTTTGCTTTTCCATTAAATTTGAATACTAGGGTAGTTAAATCAGGAGCTGCTAGTGAGCCCCTGGGTGAAATTCAAGGCAAACAGCAACATGAAGGGGAGTACAGTGGTGAGATGGAGAGAGCCTGCACCTTGGTAACTATGTGAGCTCCTGGATCAAGTCATACCTGAAGGCTATAATATCTCTGCAGTTTTCAGCTAGTGATCCAATAAATTTTCTTATTTGCTTAAGGAGGTTTGAGATTTCTGTGATCGTGTGGTTTAAATCCCAAAGATTTTAATATAATACATTATGTTGTTAAAAACTGTAGATTGTGTCATTACTTCAAGCATCTGGAAAGGAATTAAAACTACCTGTAATTTTTTCAAATGCTTCTATTCACAAAAACCTTAGAAATGTCACAAATAATTAAGAAAACATTGAAAAAATTTTAATTGTGAATGAAAAGCATTTTTAAAATAAATGTAAATGTTTATTGTTTCCTACATGCTAAAATGTATCAATATCTTCCAGCAGAGACAGGCTCAGAGGTCCAAAAAAAACAGCTATTGGTCCTTACTGTGACCAAAATCTTTAGTTAAAAGCTGTTAATGGTTGTACCTCACCTTCATTGTCTTTATTCTAATGTCGTTAGTAAGGCGGCTCCACAAACAGGACTAATTAGGGATGTGATCAGGTTGCAGAGTTGGGAGTGTTGTTTTCTTCTGACCAGAGGCAGAATTCATCACTCACTCATCTTGATTGTTTGTTTCTATTTTGCACATGTTCAGTACCTTCATCAAAGTAATCACCATCATTATAATCAATATGAGATCATATCCATTCAAGGTGTGGCATGTTATCGTTGCTTATTTTGTACTCATGCCTTGTACTTTAAAAGCAATAATATAGATAGATCTTCAAGATAATATCAGTAAGCTGCATTAATGTGGATGGCTAATACCTGCATAAGAATGTAGTCAAAAGGTACATCATATTACTAGGGAAATACTTGACTGTTCAATATTTTGAAATCATGATTTATGAGGTGATTTGCAGAATTTAAGAGAGCAGACAATTTAATTTAAGAGGAAGAACAATGACAATATCATTGTCCTCTAAGGAGAGATGATGTGGAAAGTTATTTGGAGAAGGGAATGGTAGTTAAAAAAGAACATAATCTCAGTAATCTAGGCAGGCATTCAATGACTGCGGGCAAATCCAAGGTACCCACCTTTTGGTGGTACCTAAAGCCACTACTTGTTTAAATGATTTGACAAAATAGAAAAACTTCATCCAAAGTATGTGCTCGTTTAGGAGTCTACAGTGAGTAGTTCAATGCCATGGTAGTACCTGATATTTCATAAAACCCTGCTGTTTTCAAAATCTTTTTTATTTTTCTAATTCCATCATTGTAAGAACTAAACTAGCAACATTATATTAACATGTTTACATCATGTAATATGGAGATATAAAATTTTTGTAGATTATAGAATTGGAGAATATTAATTAGACAGGAGGAAGGCCTGATATTTGAAACTTGACTCATAAAGTTAGTTTTACTTTATTAAAAGAGTTGAAGTTCCTTTATGATAAGTACCTTACATATTTTTATAGAGAGTATACATATGTAGATTTCTAAAAATAAATCTAAAAAGGGAAGTGAGGTCAAAGACAATTTAGGGTATAAGCAGCAAATATTTACGTACATATTTTATTTGTCAGACACTTTACTAACCATTTTGGTATTTAGTTCTCACCATGATGTAGGGATTAATATCCCTATTTTACAGATGAGACACTGAGGCTGAAGAAGATTTACTTGCCAGAGATGCATAGATAGTAATAGATGACAGAACCAGGAACAAAACACAAGTCTGTCCAAGGCAAAGCTCACTTTCTAATCTTCTTTCTAATCTTTCTAATCTGATCTCTCTGCTTTCCAATCTTCTGCCATATTATACTGTGCACTTACGAATTTCTTTTGCCGATATTATCCATTTCCTATTTTGCTAGTTCCTCCACCTTCTTAATTCTAATTCATATTCTTCAAGGAACTCTTGAAAGAGTTGGGCCCTATTTTTTCATAATAACCCATTGCTTTACACGGAGTCCTGAATGTGAGTGTGTGATAGTAAAGTCAAAAGGAAACCAGTGTCAGAGTGACCTGTGGAATTTCTACCACAGATGATGCCAGATGAAAGGACATGTGAGGAAACATACCTGGGAAATCTCGATTCTTTGGAGAAATCTGGAGTCCTTCGAAACATTGCCTATTGCAATTGCCTTATCTCACCTCTTGACAGCTGTGATACAGAAAGTACAAATATTTTAGAAATAATCAGAATGACAATGCCTAACTAACCTAGCTAAATCTTATTATGTGTCAGTCATTAGACTAAGTGCTTTAGCTGTATTATCTCATTTAATCCTCCTAAAAATTATACATATTAGGTGCTATTTTAAGCCACTTTTAAAGATGAAGAAACTGAGCTAAGGGAGATTAACTTTCTGAGGCTGACTCAGTAAATGGTAGAGCAACAAACATTATCCCACATAGAGTATGGATACAAAGGCAAGAATTGTTCTTCTATTTTGTCTCATTGCAGAGCCCACCTTTTTGTATTAATCATTACAATTGTGATAAGGACATTTAGGAGGATCTAGGAGTTCCATTTATTTCCTGACTCAAACACAACTTACCCCAAATATTTTGCAACTGTTTAGTTCTTAATTTTCAGTGTCTGAAAGACATGACTAAAATAATTTTATTTTCAGTTTCTAAAAATACTGTATATTTGAAAGATGCTGAGTTCTTGAAGGTTAGTTTCCATTTATCATTGGAAAACAATTGTGTCACTCTAGAAATTATTTTTAAAAGATAGGCATTAAGATTATATCTCAGTTTGATTTGTGAAAGATTGGCATTTTAACATGTAATAGGCATTTTTAAAGATGACTTGATTTTAAAATGCCTCATTGAAAAAGGAAAACATTTGAACTAGAAAGGGAAATTTGGCACGTATGAGTTGTTAGCTGGTAAAAATAGGTGTCTAATTCTGGAAGCATCCATTATTAAGTGCTTCATAGTGAGAAGATAGAAATATGACATCCCATCACCCTTTCTGTTTGATATTTTTATAGTTGCTCACGGTGGTAATTTTAATGTAGAAAGTTAATATTCAACAATAAGCAACGTAAGTTACTTTTTCCTTCTTTTTTTTTTCTCTCAGGACTTAATTCTGCAAACTGCAGTTCACATACACACACACAAATACGCACACACATACTCACACACCCAGGTATGTAATAGAGACACTGGAAGCAATGTAATTCACGTTTGCAAGTCTAGATGGACCTTTCCGTCTGAAACAACTAAGGGCAATGCAGCTGAAGCAAATGGTCCTGCATTCATATGTATTCTTTTCAAGATAAAGGCAATTAAAAGTTTTAGAACTTTACATATGCTATGTAAAAATTTTAAACCCCCTCCTTGCAAAGGAGTACACTGGAAGAGTCCCAAGATTTTCTTTCAAGAAACATCATATTAATATTCTCGCTTATTTGAGATTTAACATTTCATATTCTTTCGTCTGTACCTTTTATTGTTCCTATTTACAGTGCACCTGAAACACATTGTGTAACTGGCAGAGAGCCCAGATTTTCCATTTAGGAACAGTTTGATGATTTCACTTTTTCTTCTTTCTTTTTTTTTTTTTTTCAAATAGCAGGTGCTCTACATTGTAAACAATGCCAGCCACCATAATATTATTAGCTTTTGAATTTTTATTACATTCTTGCCTTCCTACATATTTTAAACTTCAGTGCAAGGAGTTTTTGGCACCAGCTCAGCAAGCTTCTTAGTTTATAAGGAAGATAGATTCCAGCGAATAGAGTGCTTCATTGTCATTTATAATTAGAAAGTGTAAGATTTACCTAATCATAAAATCACCCAATATTTTCAGGTTTGTTTCTAATTTTCTAAGCAATACATTCACATCTGTCCCATGTAGAATGCTAATTCCCTTTCGGTAGCATTAGTTTCACAAATGTTTAACCCTTCCCTAGCCCATTTTCTAAATATAACTCTCTTGTAGCTTATCTTTACTGTGAAGGCTATAGTAAAGCAAGTATTTTGTTTCTTTAACACTTCTGAAATAGCCAAAGCGCATCATAATCGATGTATTCAATTGAGTTGTTTTAGCAATCAATGTATATCACTGCATGATCGATTTAACTTCAGCAGTCAGCATGGAATAAGGAGATGGCTAAGGTGATAATAATCAGCCATGCTTGTTGCCAAATGTAATGTATTACATTCCTAGCAATGGTGACCAAACACCCAGCAGGGAAAAAGTATTTTTTACTTAGCAAGCTTTCAGTAGGTATTTGCTGAGAAAATAAATGAGTAGAAAATAATTTCTGTTGTCCTCATAAGTTAAAATCGTGTTACCTATAACACATATATTTATGCAAATTTTGCCTAAAAAGTGAGTTCAAAATGAGTTTAAAGTACTGCTGGAAATACTGAATTAAGTAGTTGAAAATGAATAACCCAGTTACCTGATACATTGCAAGAACTGCTCTGTGGAAACTGATAAAATTAATAAATAAATAAATAATTTAAAAACAGGAAAGTATTTACAGCCCCAAATCTGTATATTCATCTTATTTTCTGAGACTAATTTTAAGATCACACTTAAGATAAATAATACTTAGCATTTTTCTTCACAGGTTGTGAGGAATTTTCCATTAGCTAACCAAAATGGGGGGTGGGGAGAATCAACCTATTTTATTTCTACAGCTATGATCTTTCTCACTAAACTGCATTTAGAGCTACATTTTTTCCAGATCACTTCAATAAGTGAAAGCCCAACAGAGAACAGATGCAATATAAGAGCAATAAAGGAAGAAAAAAATTAAAAATCCTTTGTTCTCCCTGCAGTACATCCGTAAATCTATTAGCATTATTTTCCTTTCTTCTCTCTTTCTCCTTTTTTTTTTTTTTTTTTTTTTTTTGCATCCCAAGCCAGATCTCAAGTTCTCTGAAGCAACCCTTAATCAAGCTCCCCAAAGGCCTACGACTGCATGCAGCAATTTCTCCCCTGCTCTCAGCACAGATGTTTCGAGCACATTCCATTACACCTACATGCCATTACAGCTAATGGCTTATTCTGATGAAGAAAGCTGCTTTCTGCTCAGTGCAGCAAAGGGGAAAATTTCCTCCTGTACAGTTCGATCCCTGCAACAATGAAATGTGGGGGCAGGTGGTACAACAGAACTCTCTAATGTTAATTACATACTGTATTACCCCCAAATTTGGCTGGTCATTAATTATGCTAATTTTCCTTCCTGAAAATTAGCACCATCAATGTGAACATTTGAGCAGATTATAGCAAAATGTAGTCTATCATAGTTGTTTGCAAATCTGAACCTTTTGAGCCATCCAAAGAAAAGATGACTGTTATTGGATATACAAAACTTAAGAAGAAATGGTTTATGGCTATACTTGGTCCTTGTGATGGTAAATGTCCAGATTTTTCAGGAAGATAATATAAAAAGGAAGCAACTTTATCAAATCCTGACTAAAAACATGTTTTATTAATTTTTTAAAAAATTTCAAAGTTGCTAAATATAGGGAAAAAGCACAAAATTTAAAACATCAAGGAAAATAAGGCTGGTGTACTTTGAACTGAGTAAAAATCCTAGGTATGATTTTGAAGAAAAAAGAATGGAGGAAAAGTAAAGAATAAAACTTTGCTGGCAGTGTCTAGAGTTTTAATGCTATGGAGTATAGTGATTTTCGTGTATGCATTTTTCATAGAGCCTTGATAAAGAGAGATGCACATTGTCTTCAACAGCTCCTACAGTTATAGATTGTATTTTTTTATTTATTACTCCATAAAAAATTAACATGTCTCCCCTTCCAACTAAAGCTCAGATTTTACCATATTGATTATAGGCTTAATAAAGTGTGTGAATCAGGTTAGGCTTGTTTTTCATATAAATTAAATAAGTACAATTTCATTTTGGCCTGTTGAAATTGATTGGATTTCAGAAGTAAATAGAATATCTTCTCTATGGAGTGAACAGTCTCTGTTTCCTCTTCAAGGCTGCTGTTTCCTTCTATCCATCTCCAAGAAGCCATCATCATATTAACATAGATGACAATCTGGCAAGGAGGTGCTGATCAAAGATAAATTTCACACTCGCACTTCGCATTTTCTAATTACACCATCTGTGTCAGACTCTTTCGTGGCAGTTCTGCCCAATCTGTCAAATGCTGCGTGCCTATGGGAATGCAGAGGAGCTGAGAAGATCGCCTTGTCTCCCCCCATCCTCCCAGTCGATTCATCACCCCCAATCGGAGCTGGGCAGAGATATTAGTCTAATTGGGGACTGGGATGAAGGTTCCAGGTTGCATGGGAGATGAGGTGTTTGGGGGATGCAAGACATGAGATTGCAATTTGAATCATATTACAGGGCCTGCCCTAGCTTGTCTCAGAGCAGGCTGAGAACAAGCCATGCATGCGATATCAGGATGGGAGGGGTGAAGACAAGGGAACAGTTTTTAAAAGAATCATGAATGAGAAAGTGTCTTCTTTCATTTCTCTCTGTTTCTTTCAGACACATTAAGGATAAATGATTGTGAACAGGCACTGATAGGAAGTGTTCATCTTTTATTATAATATTATAAAATATAAGTATAAGAAGTTAAACAGAATGACCCAACCGACAAGGCCAGATCTAATCTAATCAAGGCCAAGCAAATAAATCCAACAATTACACCTAAATAACACAAATTAGTTGTTGTGGAATGCACATGATACTCACAATTGGACACAATAGACTCAAAGCAAGAGACACTGAAGACTGCTAGCTACTTTAATAATTTTCAAATAAATATTAAACTTTCAGATCCAGTTTGATCTCTTATTTTTTAATTTAAGGTGACAACATCCATGAAATACTAAAGAAAAATTAAATGATTACCCTTTCAAACTAGAGCCATGGCATATCTATTTCTAGTCATTGATTTCTTTCTGCCACATGTCACTGACTTTAAGCCATGATGCCACTGATGCCAAGGTAAGCAAATAAATGTAATAACTCATTTTTAACTCCTCAGGGGCGCACAGTTGTGTGTGTTTCATAGCATGGTGTTGCTGTAACACCAGGGATTATCTGTTCTTTCTTTTTTTTTAATTTCAACAATTTTTATGATAATACTATTTCTGTTGCCCTTGAAAAATTTAGAATCACTTTTTACCCTAATCATTCTCAAATGAAAAAGTCCATGTTGAAATGGAAATAGGAAAATAATGGGAGTTGGAAAACTTGTCTCCAGACCCAGCTCTGTTAATTACTTTTTTGATTCTCCATTTCCTATAAACTCCACTCTTCCCACTTCATACATTTGTGGCATATGCTTGTGAAAGCATGTTGAGGATTATAAAAATCCCTGAAAATTAGAAGGTCATGTTATTTATGCATTTGTGTATTTATATACTGTCTCAAATTACGAGGTGTTTCCATTAGCTATTTAGTTATAGTTGACTGGAGAGATTTCATTCCCAATACACTATCCCAATGTCCACATGCAGAAGTAGGACCTCTTGTGTGCTTATTTTGCCCCATAAAAAATCAACTCTTGAAAATGACTATGTCTTATTATTCTTTGGCTTGTACATTATACATGATCACATGTTTATTATTAAACCTTATTAAATAGTATTTGTAAAGAGTATTAGTAAATTTAATATTCTTTAAGGGAGAAAAATATTATTTGAGCCATTGAATAAACCCAGGCTGATTATACTAATATGATTCCATTTGTAGGAAATGAAACCTTCTCAACCATTTGCCTCTTTAATATTTCCCTGCTTCTGAAAGTCAGGATTTTGTGGTCAAATATATATGCCAAGTTTTTAGTTTTCCTTGAATGCTAAAATTTTTCTTTTTAAAGTAAGGGGCAAGGTGACTTTAATATGGACTATTCCAGAAGGACTTCATTATGAGGACATACATAGATAAAGTTTAAGCCTCTGCTTTAAGAGATTATCTTCTCCAGCCATAGTAATAAATTCATGGGAATAGTGACCTTATGGTTGTTTATAGTTTTCTGATTAAGATACAACATAATTAGTTGCTGTTATCTATCTATCTATATCTATCTAGATAGTCTATATTAAATATATCTATCATAATATAACTGAAGAATTCAGAGAAAATGTAGAAGAGAATTACAAATGACCAAGTAAAAACTCAGATACAGGACATATTAAGTTTACACTAAATAAATTTATCCTTTTGATTGAAGAATAGAAAGGTGAAGAGAAAGTTTAAAACAATATTCAATTTCATAAGGAGTCATGGTCCATGTTAAAACAAAAAGTGTCCTCCATTTTAAACCTTCTGAATGCCCTACACTGGGCATCTTTGAGGGATCCACTTAGTAAATGCTGTCATTGAATCACTTAATTATACCACTTGCTTAATTCAATTGTGAGGAGGCACTGGGTATTAGCTGAGGCAGATGAATTTATGTTCTCAATTGTTGCCATGCAATAGTGTCCCATGTCTAAAACCTGTCTTGAGTCTTCTCTTTTCTCATGAATTCCTAGATAACTAGAAAAAAAAAGTTTATAAATCCTGTGCGTTTTTAGAGATAATAAATGACTATTTCCAGCATTATTTGCAGAACTGCACTTTTGGAATATTAACATCTTTCTATTCTGGTTGAAGATTATTGGTTTTAAAATAGGTAAGTATATGAGACCTGTTATAATGGGTAATTTTCAAATTTAAAAGAACTATTGCACATGATGCTTTTATTTACTAAACTTATAAGAATAATTTTCCATATATATATATATATATATATATATATATATATATATGGGCTAGATCTTTAGCAGCTTGAAGATATTTACAATATAGTTTTAGATTGGGAAATACTCGTGTGTTAAAAAAAGATCTTTGGAGAGCTCACTGTAGTATTTCATCACAAACAGCTTCCAAATATGCAAAAATTTACATCTTTTCTAAATCCACAGGTAATATTAAGAAAATAGTTGATAGTTTGAAGAATAAAAAGGATGCAGAGACATGGGGGAGTCAACAGCTTCTTAACCATTCAGTCACTTCCACAACTTAGTTTCTGCCCCAGCACCCACTTCCATGTCGTGTTTCCATTAAGCACTAAGAACTAAAAATAAAGTAATTATGTCACAACTATGTAATCCAATCCAAGGAATCATGCATTCTTATTTCAGTAATGCTTCTATGTATAAATATTTCAAGAATAAAGATTACTTTTGGGCTCTCTGGCTCACCAAAACTCAACAACTCAAAGTATAATATTTACAAAAAAGAAAAGTAACATTTTGGACCAGTATTCACAGAGCTGTCTTCTAGATAAGGCATTAAGGATGGGAAAACTCCAGCTTCACCTCCAGCATCCTGGAAACTAAACGGAGAAAAGACCTACTGCCAATTCTGTTGCATCTTGATCCCTGTCCAATCCCACCTCAGCAAGCTATGTTTCACACCCCCATTTCCAGCACGCTTGGAGGAGCACCCAGAGATTTGGAAGTAGGCTCAAAGCTTATCTCGACTCTCCAGACATCAGCAGTGTGAAAAACGGGACTTTTTAAAATAACATTTCCTGCTCTTCCTGCTTCTGGTCAAGCCAAAAATTCCACAGAGACCGTTGTTCTCATGGAATGCTGGCACTTCCTCTGCAAGGCAGAGCCAGAATCTGGAAGTGCAGAGGGATGTGGAGATTGAAACTGATTGAAAAGTTTCAAATTAGGAGCACAAAAAATGTTAGGGAAGCACATTTAACAGAACTAGAGTTCTCAGGAACAGTCAGTGTATGAGCAGTTTCCCTAATGACAAAGTTGAAGTCTAGCCAGCACCCCCATGGTTCACTGACAACATGGGTTTTACCTCTAGAATGTATATGATATCCACAGAGATACACAATTAGTGACTTCTCATTCAGCCCAATCTATGAGAACAAAAGTTTAAAAATACTCTTTGCAGTAAAAGATTTTGCTTACCATCAATTAAAACAATTAGTTGGTAAACCCAAAGAATACTTGATGTAAATAAAATGAATATATAATTTTATTTTAAAAGAGATATTAGGATAGAAAATAAAACAGTCTGTGGAGGCAGACTTTTTCAAAGAACTTTTCACCAGTAGGTGGATTTAAGCATGTAAGTATAGTTTTAAGCATTGATAAAATATAGCAAATTAAATGTATAGCTAACGTATTAATAGTTACCTAAAGGATGCAAGTGCAGATAAATAAAATGTTTTCTTTTTATTTTCAGAGGTATTGAACAAATTTCTCATAATCACAGATATTTCTTTGAAAATGCTATGATTTTGTTTTTTATTTTATTTTTTCTATTTTATTGTTTTAAAGTTCATTGGTTTATGAAACTATTGGTTAGGAATATCATATGGAACATTTTTAAATAGCCCCTTTTTATGAAGGTTATTTTTGGGTTTGAGTCAGGTTACTTTTCCATCACTGAGGTGAATATGCCACTTGGGTAAGTAACTGAAGAGCATGGTGTTTCAGCAAACCAAAACGTAAGCAAATATCCTCATTGCCAGGAGGAAGACAGTGTGGCTCTGTCTGCCCACAGGTTGCAGAAGACCGAAGCATTCAATCTTCAAGGCATTCAACCTAAATAAAAAGCACATCATCCTATTTTTTAAGTTTGAAGTCTTGGATTTGAGGGGAGAAGAAATTTTGTGGGAGCCAAGGACAGTAATTGGGGAAAGGATTTCAAATCTTTAATTCACATTGAATGTGTGTGCTTGTATCAATATGTCCTCTACACAGATAATAAAGCTTTTAAATTAAAGCAAAATGCAGTGGGAGCATTTGAATTAAGCTTTTCTCTGAATATTACCTGTAAAAACCGTTTACAGGTCTTCTATAAACAATTGTCTGTATTTATTTTTAAAGCTTTTTTATAAATAAATATTTTTTTTTTTCCTGGAATATTCAAAATCTAGAACATCCAAACCGGACCCTCCTCATGCCCACATAGGAGTCGCACATGAATATGTAGATAGGAGACCACAGAACCTAGCAGCTGAGGTTCACCCTTCCAGGATGAGTCCACAACTAGCATGCCCAAGACTAAGCAAGCAGGACACAGTGTTCTATAGCAAACATATGTACCAGGAATCAGACACACAAATGAGTCCTCCAAGGATCTAGAGTTCAAGAAGCCAATTTTGAATTGTGCTTACTCATAGTGTAAAGTACACCACTTACTCGTAGTGTAAAGTACACCACTTACTCGTAGTGTAAAGCAACAAGAAGGAGGGTAAAAGACATGGTTTCAGATTAAGTCACACTGGGTGTGAACCATGCATATATCTCTTACTATCTGTGTAACCTTAGGGAAGTTACTTAGCCTCTCTCTGAGTTTCAGTTCCCCATTAACAAAGGGAATATAATAATATTTATCTCACTTTAATAAATAGGCTTAAATGAAACTTAATGTCAGACACACACGCATATACAAATGTGCACACTTATATTTATGTAAAAGCATATATACTACTTAATACCTATGCATGCTAAGTGATCAATAAGTGCTGGTTTAGAGCCCCCCTTTATTTCTTTCTGTTGGAATATGAGCGAGAGTATCCTACTAGGGCCAAACTTAAAGTGAAAGAGAAAGGGTCATGCGTTTTGTATATTTCTCACTAAAGAGTCTTCATAGTAGATGTGAAAGATATTCACTCTGACTCAGAATTGTGGGAAAAGTAATTTTCTCACTCTTAAACCTGACTCTTCCTGTTCTTAGGCCCTTATTCTTGTTCATTGTGGTGGAGATGGGTGGAAAGCAGGAGGAATGTTTGATGTTAGATGTGAGATGATGGCAAAGTAAGCAGTTAAAATCACACCCACTTCTGGTATACTTTTAGTCAAATTAAATTTTATTCTCCATTAGAATTGTTTATCTCTCAAACTGTTCCCCCCTCCCCATTTACAGAATGACATTTGGTTAGGATCAGAGCTATTGCAGCCACAACTTGGGCCTCCGGTCCCACCCCTGCCCTTCGTTTCACTGTGGGTGTCTGTTCTTTCCCAAAGCACCCTGAATGCCCCTAACTCAAAGGTGGACACACCACAAACAATGTGATTCACAGAAAATGAATAAAACTTCAGTTTACTATTATACATTTCCATTTTAGCATTTATGTTATGATATTCACCAGTGGTTACAGACAAACCTAGGAGAACGGGTGGGATCTCTAGATATGAGAATAACACAAACATTGATGTTAGAGTATCTGAAGAATTTATCCTTTAAAGCGGTATTAGAGAACATTCTTCCCGTTTCCCCCCAACTTCTCTGTAGATAGATGTATCCCGTCTGAGAAATACTGAGAGCTATTAACTTTCTCCAAAAACTGCTGTTATTGGCAGAAGTTTGAAAATATGCAGCATGTACCAAGGTAGAAGACTTCTTTTCTTAGACAACTTCTCTATCATGCCATCAACCCTAAGCCCTTGAATTGTTAAGAGGTATGAGAAGGGTCAGGTGAGACCGCCATCTCCAAGGACCTCTTTCTTAAACCTGCCAAGTAAACTAGGATCTAACCAATCAGGAGAACCATAGAGCTGTCTGCTACCTAGGCAGAGTCACATGCCATCTGGCTCAGAATTCAATATTCAGGATTCTTTGCCTCAACCCATTTTCTTTAAGACAACATGACATACCCCCATACCAACAGAAATCTGAGGGGCCAGGCCAGTTATGTTCATGACAATCATGTAAGACTTTTGTTCCTTTTCTAGGTACATTCCCATTTCTTTCCTGTTACCATGTAAATCAGAAAATTCGCATCCATCGCTCATATCTTAGACTTTGCTTTTGGTTACCCTAGCTTTAAATTTTTGGCTTCATTTGTAAACCTTAGTTAAAATTCACCTCTTTCACTTCAGGCTAAAGTGCCTTGGCCAGGATAGCCTACTTTGACTAGGCCCTGGCTTCTCAACTCCTGGCTCGTTCTGCTGCCTGGTAGCCCAGGAGAGGCTCCAGGTAAAGGAATTCAAGCTACAAATGGTACCAATTAAGTTTTGATTTTTTCAGAAATATATGTAGTATAGGAGAACCAGTAATATTCTCCCAAACTTGATGATATTTAGCTATTGCACATTGTGTCATCTTATTGTTCTAAACCATATTCAAGCTTATGTCTTCAGGGAGCAATTGGTATGATTAGGCATGAAAAGCAAAGTTGGATTAAAACAAAGGCCAAAGGCGGGGGGAAAAAGACAGATCACACAAGTACCACAGGTGCTCAGGAGGAGACAAAGAGCAAGAAAATGAACTTTGTCCTCTTGTAAGCACAGCTGGGTGGAACAACTATGGCAGACACTGAGCCAGGTGCTGCCTCATGACGCCCTGTTTAATCCTTCCAGCGACAAAGGGCAATTTGTTTTAGTCTCTGCACTTCTCCTCAAGGGAAAGTGAAGTTCAGAGATAATAAATAACTTGCTCAAGATCACACAGCACTAAGGACTAGGGCAGGGTTTCAAATCTACTTCTGTTGGACAAAAGCTACTCACATCCCTGATTTCCTTCTCATGACGTTGTACTCTGGGAGGAAGATAACCAAGGAGAGAACCCTGTCATCCTTGTAAAAGTCTGTGTTGTCCATACACTTCCCCCAACTTTTCAGATGCATGATTAAACCCACTTGCATTTATTTTCCTCGGGCCATGTCTCCTTTTATGTAGGGGCAACAAAGCTCAGCACCTTAGTATTTATTATGTGTCCACATCTGCATAACACCTTGCTACCAAAAGGAAAAATAAAAGGCAAGTGAAAATGGCAAAGGCCCTGCCCTCTGGAACTTTATAATCAATAACAGATGGGTGAGAGGTGTGGATAAAGGGACCTAGTCCCCCAATAAGTGCTCAGCAAACTGAGAAATGAATGAATGGAGATCCAGAATCAAGCTAATCCCACCACGGGATCAACTGATCACACACGGTCTCTGTCAGGAACTGACTTGCCAAGCTTTTGTCACTGTGAGGGAGCTGGAGGAGAGGCGGGTGTGTTCATCCTAACCTGAACAATGAAAATCTTCCCAGACCTTCTCCAAACACTCATCCCGTATCACAAATTATCTTAAATCAGTTTGAAGCAAGGCTTTTCATCAGCTGTCATATTAGTGAGTCCTTCAGCTCCTCTGAGTATTTTGTTTAGCTCTCATGTCACTCTTTGCTGTGCCACCCATTGTGTGTGTGTGTGTTTGTATGTGTGTGTGCTGTGGGATGCAGGAGGATGGATCCAGGCTTTCAGTCATGCAGACAAGACCATCTTGATGCACACAGCAATGAAAACGTGACTCAGACATCTATTTCAAAATGACTGTCATTTTTATGACATTTCAAAGTAAAATGAAATTAAAGAGTAGAGGAACAGAAAGATGCTTTACCCAGTCCTTAAGAAAAAGACATTTCTTCATATTTCAAAAGCTGGGCTGGCAGTAAACTGGGATAAATTGCTGACTTGGCTTCTTTCTGTTCAACTTATTAAATAATAACATTCTCTATAAGGAAAGAAAGTTGTGTAATATATACGGCTATGCACAAAACGGATGAATTATCTTTAGAATGTGTCTGAAGGCCAAGAAAGGAAAGGGTGAAAGGGAGAGTTTTCTGGAGAGCCTTCCATTGTAAATGCATTGAAATCTGAATTAACAGTGAAATGTTCCTAGCAAGGACATCACACAATGACTGTAAAATCTAAAAACGAGAATGGTTATTTTCAGAAAATTTTAGTTTTTTTTTTCTTGCACATAGTCCAGCAGGTTATTAGTATTGCATACACATATATGGTATTCTTATAGAGTTGCTTTCACTAATGGAAATTTCAGTTCCATGCAGACCTACGAAGTTAAAGTATTATTTTTCTGTCTTCTCAGTAGATTCTTCCTTTTCAGAGATGCATTATTCATTTATAGTTTATTACTCATAGAGAAAAGTATTAATAAAGAAACTGTACCTGTCCAGTTCTGATGTGAAACTCTGTTGAGAAAATCAACTCAGAGCCCAGCTGGTCTAAAAATCTATCACATTTTTACTTTTTTTGGTAGATGTCATCCTGGGCATTGTAAGTACTGTATGTGTACTATATAATTATATTGTGCATGGATTTATGAAATTCCATTGCATATTTCATTACTTTTTCTTGGTCTACTTATTAAAACTACATTTTACATGTCTAATAATGCAATTCAAATTGTAGCAAATATGAAACACTGACATGCAGGCATAGGGAAATGATGCCTGAGCAATTTAACCCGATTCACTGAAGGACAGGAGAATTACCTTTTTATTGTAATGAGCTGTGGAGGGTGGTTCAGGCTGCTTTTTCACATTTGTGATTCTACTATCCACCTTTTTCTCGAAATCCAAAGCCCCTGTCAGCTCATGCGGAAAACTTGGATGCGTTTCATACTATCATGCTCTCATCCAAGGGAAGGCGGTGGTTAAAGGAAGGAGGGGCTGCTTGTTGGTTTACAGGAATTTGAACACCCATGGGATGCTTTTCAGAATCCAAACAGAGTTCAAAACATAAACATTCCACGTAATTTGTTGTTTCCATACATCATTTGCCTCTTAAAAAAAAAAAAAAAGACTGAAAAAAATTTTTAATGTGTGACTACAGTGACAGAGAGTGGGTGCCAACAGCTCTCTGGATGGCTTTTTATCTCATTCCCTTAGTGAAAACAGTTAACTAGGCACTGGTGAGAGATTCTGTAGCTGCACAACACAAAGCTGGCGCCAGCGCCAAGTGTGGCATGCCAGATGTGTGAATACATTCTGGAGCGCAGCATCAGCAGCCCCGGCAGCTCGCCATAGCCATTAATCTAGAGACCTCTGGGAGTTCCGGGTAGCGCTGTAAAACCCGGCCCCTGCCAAGGCGCATCAGATAAAGCCATCAATGCATTGTAAAAAAGACACAAAACCTATTTCATGGGCTGCACTGATCAAGCAATTACAATCATTGACTACATTAAGCAAAGAAACAGCGGGGTGCCCTATAAAATTGACTGCCAACTTGAATAATCAATAGACTCCATGTAGAGTAAATTAAATAACTGAAAAACTATTTGGAAAAGCTGAAGTTAAAAAGCCAATCAGTAATCCCTCATCCATGGCAAAACAATCTTGCTTCCAAAAGATCCTTTGGTTAGCTTTAATTTTTATCACTGGGAAATCCTGGGATGGTGAGCTTGGGAGGAGAAAAATTCCTCCGCCTCTTTTATGCTTTTCTTTCATAGCCGTACATTTAATTTGAATGTTCTGTATAATCAATCGATGTGTTCTTCCTGTCAACTGTAGCTGAGTGTACACCCAAGGCAGGAAGGTTGTGACTGAAAGTCAACATTCTAAAGACAGGTATTAAGGTTTGACATGGTTCGTGGTGTAACCTGAGGCTTACAATCACAGAAAGGTTTTTTTTTTCTTATATATTTAGGATAATTCCGAATTTCAAGATTTTAATTTTTAAATTTTGCATAAAATACAGCCTTAAATGCAGATGATAGCGGTATGTAAATGCCCTTTTGAGGTTGTTGCTGATATACCTTGCCACTGTATACCCCTACATGACTTTTTAGATGATAGAGCAATCATGACCAGATTTCCAAGTTGCCTCTTCTTAAACCACTTTTATCATTTTTGCTCCACTGGAAAGTGACAAAACATGTTCAAAAGAATAAACATCAGTTTATATTTTGTTATTGACGCCATGAAAAGTTTGCATTATTTTGCAAGAAATTATTTATTCATTTATATACAGTCGCACGCACATTTGTTTTGTTTTAGGCAAGGCAAGACACTATTTCGCAAATAATTTCCTTATCGTATTATTAGAAGATCTAGGAAAAATATGACGGAAATGTGAAAATTATTTTTCTTCTCAAAGAAACACAAAAGAAAAAGCCACATTTTGATGAGTTCCTTTGTGATTAAATTGTAATGATAATAACTCCAGATCACAGAAGCTAGGTTACTTGGTAGCAGTATATCTGGATGTGAAAATGATAACATTAGAAGGATTATCAGTACTTCTGTGGGCTTAACAAAGATATTTTTTCACCAGAAGAGAAAAAAAGATTGAAACCATTATTGCAGAGACAATACAATTTTCTTTGTAGTCAAGCCTGTTTCTGAAAACAATATATAACAGTAATAGTATAAAGACACCTACGGCACTGATGAATACATGATGAAGCAGGCGTTATTGCTGTTCCCACTGAATGTAAGATCACCCTGATATTATGAATAATTTGCATATTAACAAAAATAATATTGAGGTGTATTTAATGTGGCATTTAAATTAACTCTTAATGGCATGCAAGTTCTCTGGGGCCAGGCTAGGGAATAAATTGTAGGATGAATTTGGAAATAATTGCCACTAGCTGGGCTTTCCGATTCTAGGTATCTAGAAAAATTCTTAGTGGTATTACTTTTAACACAATGATGTGTTTTACAGAGCCTCCTACAGTGGAACATAATAAATTAGTTGTCAATAAACAGCTTGTTTTAACAACACGCTGCTTCCTTTCCTATTAAACCTAATAGGGACAAAACCCTCTGAAATGTTGTATTTAATGAGCAAACTTTATTTTTTAAAAAACTGCACAAGAAAAAGGAGAAATATGATGAACTAAAAATGATTATGTGTCACAATAAAATTCTCCAACTTGTCAGCTGATGAGATGATAATGTTGCCCATAAAAGCAGGAGTGAAAGTGCTGCTGAGCTCCTGATAAAATGTCTTATTGAAACCTATTGTATTTACTTCTTATTAGATTCTGAACTCAAATAGATCTTGATTGTTGAGAGCTTGGGTATTTAAAAGCTTTAAGATTATCAATTACATTACTCATAATTTCCACATCTGCCTTTCCCGCTGCAATTCAGAGACAGAGAAAGACTATTATAACAGCCTTCCTGCAACTTGATTACTGGGGACTCTGTTACAATGTGCACTTGAAATGCTGTTAAGATGTGAACTTATCTGCAATTTTCAGTTTTATGGAGCTACTCCTACACGGATAGCTTTTGGTAATAATTGAAATAAAATGGTAAGAGACCTGCCAAACCATGAGGGAGACACGGAGGGCCACCCTAAATGCAGACCCCCGCAGTGCTGCAAGGAAAGCTTCTGTTTGGGAGTTACACTGTTTTACCTTCTTGCTAAAAATTAGCTTTGTGGGAACTAATATGCATTTTGACTTAAACAAAATAATAATCAAAATGGCCATTAGGTAATTGAACAGCAGTTTGGTTATGTTTATGCTGGGTAGAAGCAGGCTGTGGGGAGTAGGAACCAAGATAATTCTCGCTGTCAAAATGTTGCCAAGGCAGCACAATTTTTTTCAGAAATGCCTTGTTGTTTCTTAATTCCTGATAGAGAGGACATCTTGGGGCTAGTTTTCACAGTCTCCTGAACATTTGCTGTGTTTTCAAGGTTCAAGTGCCCCGAGAGAAATGGTTTAAAATAACCAGTTATCTTTCAATAAAGCAGCTCGAAACACAGCATCATACGCATGTAAATATTTATTTTGTCTCGGAGCTCACCATGTTCAAGAAATGGGACACGAGAGGGTCCACTTGTTCATGAAGTGGGAACTTCAAGTCTAGATTTGGTTTGCTTGTAGGGATGTTTCTTAAGAAACAGATTTACACAAAAACACACACCTGCCACACACAGAGAAATGTGGAGGCACTTTCTCAGAAGCAAAGACACAACGTATTTGAAAGGTACATTGCGGATCTTGGGGAAGAAGGAGGGGAAAAGGCTGAAGAGATATTCTCCAGAACTGACTCCTCCTGGGGAAAAATGTAGTCTCTGCAATTTTGCCTCTTCAGTAATGCTTTTCAATATGTAAATCTTTTTTTCTCTCTCTCTCTCTGAAGAATCAGCCCTGAGACCACAATCTTACTAAATCTAAGGCCTCATCAACTAGTGCTAAATACAAACGAAGGATTTGTTAGTTTTCGACAATCTCTGTAGAATCTAGAGCATTTTATTGTTCATTGGCTAAAGGTTTCATTCAACATTTAATTTGTATACATCTTAAAACAATTAAACAAATATAGAAATCAGGCCAAAATAATTTGGAATTTCTATTAAACCCATTTACTGTTAAGAAAGAAAATGTTTCATCCGGGGTGAGCTTAATTTCCTCCTCCCCCTAAGAAAAACATAATAAGAGAAAATAATTAATGTGGCTTCACCTAAAGGAACAACAGTTTACAGGTCCCGTGACAGTATTTACATGTTCAGAAATATATGGAACACATGTTAGAATTAATCAGGACAAAGTGCAAAATGCTCTCAATAGCTTCTCTGTAAAAACAGACGTTGAAATGCAGTTTTCTACACATAGTTACCAGGTTATTCAGAATTGTCATAGACAAAAGTAAAAATCACCCTGTTAGAAACTAGTTTAAAAAGTTTTTGTTCACAGAAAAGAAACAGACTCCTGCCTAGAAAGAATTTATGGTACAAGTGTTGATATCTAGCAATGAATTCATGAAAAAAAATAAATGCATGGTAGCTGTATCATTGTGATGCTAAAATAGAGACATCTAGTTTAGGGAGATCCCAAAACTCTCTCGGACTCCAACACTGGGAAAAAATAAATGCACCTTCAGAATTTCTTTATTCTTTCATAAACTCATGGGAATCCAGCCTATGTCTGTGATTAACTTGACCTATTAAAAAGTAGACCAGTTTCAGTTCATCCTATTTTAAGTACTCTTGGGTCTTCAGTCTCTCTTTTATTCTTTGCCCTTCTTTTTTTCCTCAAGGATATAGAAAGGAACCAAACTCTCCATAGTTTGAACTCTATGATGTATGCCGAATTTGCTTCTTGTTTACAGAAGCTGGCCATCACACATGAGGGATATCAGATGATGCTAGTAGCGGACAAGCATTTGAGAGCTCACAACACTATCTGGCTCAAGGCCGTGTGTAGCAAAACAGAGACGCACATAAAGGATGTGAAAAAAAAAAAAAAAGGAAACTGAACAGAAGGCGGAAGGGTGTGTCCTGACCAGTGACCAGACCAGGTGTAGGGCTTATGTCCTGCATTATTTTTAACACCCTGTCTAAATTCTCTATTCAGTCTGTCACTTTCCTCATCACTGATACAAATATAGTATTAACTAATCAGCACAGGGACTGTGTTAATTGAGCATTAATTAACCGTTTTGGCCTAAAACCTGTGGCAGAATCCATAAAGCCAAAAATTAAAAAAAAGAGAAAGGAATACACAGTGCTTTGATAATGTCATCCAATTTTATTATTAAGAAAGTATTCACACACCAATATGTGCTGGTTTAATTCTATCCAAAAGTGTTTGTGGCACATATTTGGCAAGTAGCATCAGGGTTGCCAATTTCCAATCAGGACTGAAAGGAACGTTAAAGGAAATCTTTTTCAATCACCTCTCTGATTCCTGAATTCCCTGTATTTAATTCCCTTCAGCTGACAGGCTGGGTCTTCCGTACCCACCTTTAAGAGTCGGGAATTTGCTACTTCTCTGGACTGCCTGTTTCCTGTAAGAACCCTGATTGTTCTTTAGAGGAACCTTAGAGACAGTTCCCCTTTATCCCTGAGCTAGATCTTCCAGTGGTCTGCATTCTTCCACCTTATATGTGGAAGGTTAACTTTCTCTCCCATAGTTCTCCTTTCAAGTATTGATGAGAGAGATCAACTCTCTGCCTAACCACTCCTGATGTATTCACCAATTGCTTCTGCTTCTTGATTTTAGGGCCACTCACTGTTTTGGTTACCCTTCTCTAAGTTTGCTCCAGTTTTTCTATATTTTTGTAACTCCCTCTTACTAACTTTTACTCACTATTTTCTTCTTTTTTTAAAAAACAAAAGTTAAGTTTCTTTGAGGTCAGCTAGATTTCTCCAGATATCTTTACTCGAACTGTGGATTTCTATTTTTTTTTTTTTTTAATTACATGTTCTACCTTCACTAATTTTACTAAATGTTTCTGAAGAAACTCATGAAGCATCTGAGTGGTCATGGTCCCAAGGCCCCCAGGATCAAAATCATGGCATTTCACTGGAGTCATTACAGAAAGTAAGAAACTGTGAGTATCCAGGTTGAATTTATAAAAGGACTATGTGTTAAATTAGCAGAAAAATACAGGCTTCTGAGTCCCATGGACATGAATCAAATCTATTTGTATCAATCACTTATTAGTTATATTGTTTAATTTTTTTGAACCCCAGTCTCCTCTTGGGGAAAATGGAGATAATGTCCATTTTGCCAGATTGTTTTAAGGATTAGAAATAATGTGAGCCAAGTATCAAAAACAGAGCCTGGCACATTATCGACAATCAATAACAAGAGCTTCTTCTATTGCTCAGGGAGTGAAAGCACTGTTCCTAGAAAATGTCGAATAATGATGCAAGAATGGGGAAAACCGATAGAGAAACTGTCATGAAGAACTACTCACACCAATCACACATGAAATGTGGCTCTTGTCCGCTAACAACGGATTTAAGACCATCATAAATCATTTCACAGAGATCGCTCAACTGGCCTCACACAGCATCAGCAGTTTCTAACTTCCAAACCTGCTCTGCATTTAGCCACAACAATACAAAGGTGAAAAGACCGTAATTGACTTTCTGTCCCCTGAGCATCCCCAGTCCTGTAATACTGTGAATTTTGCATCAGCTTTCCTCATCAGCTTAATAATGCTTGGTGAAACAATGCCTTCAGTCAGGGCATTTATTTTATTTTGTTGCTTCACCCCGGACCCTCCACCTCTTGGGGGTGGGAAGGAATACATCCTAAATAAAATGCTTCAATACAAAACATGTTGAACACTTGTCTTATATATAAAATGCAGCTGATAATTATATGGACATTTTAGTGCCAAAATACTTCCCACCCTATCAGTATTCTGATTAAGAATAATAATAAAGCAGCATGTCATGAGACTATGCTGTCATGGATTCTTACTCTTGTATATTTTTATCCTCTCTACCCCGGATTCTTTACACATGGCATGCTGAGTGTAACATTATTTCTTCTCTGCTAAAAGACAGTGTCAAATAAAATTAGTTCTCTCAACTTTATGCCATAACAATGTCTATAGAAGTGTATTATAGTTTTTATTTAATATATTACCTATATTGGTGCATATGTGTCTTTATAAATCATAATGAAAGCTCTAATGCATTTTGGAAGCCAGCAGCATATTCATCGAAGATAAAAAAAAAAAAAAATTCTATTCTGAGTGAAGTCTTCCTTAAATAAAAGGGAAATGAGGACATACAGCCTTGCTCAGAAGGATTTTACTTGAAGAAAATTGAAGTTTTTTCATTAGGGAAAAGATTTTGTTTGCTACACATGAATTTGGGCATCTTGGGATAACACATTTTGATTTGTATCCATATCCTGCTGTATGTGTGTGTCTATGTGTATTCACTTGTGTTAGGGATAAGGTAAGGAAGTGATATTTCAAGACACAGAAAAAGAGAAATGGCTGAAATAGGAATACATCACTGTGATAGGGATAAAGTTGTACGGGCTCTTCGTCACAGGGCCATTGAGTTATCACATCCAAAAGGATGGATGCTGGCCTCCCCTGTGCATTCTTAAGGCAGCTGAGACTGAAGATGCTTGGAGGGGCCCAAGAGAAAAAAGCTTCATTCCGTAAGTGTGTGTGTCAAGTAACTGAACCAGTGGATAAACAGAGCTGAACAAGTGACAAACATAAAACCTAGCACATTACACCCCTCACTACCTCAGGCGAAAACCAGCTAATGAAGAATATGGTAAGTGAGTCCACCTCACATTTCCATTCCCAGCCCTGTCTCACCATATCCCCAGGCACTGGATGACATGATCTCAGTCCTCCTTTCATTTCCAGCTTGAGACCATGGTCCTCTGATTCGGGGATCAGAGCAAGCAAGTTTGTGTTCTGTATGGTTAAAACTTTGCTTTCATCTAAGGTTCTTGTTCCTCAGCCAGACCTCTAAGGGTGATAACATTTTTCTTTCCTGGCTTGCTAAGAATGCCTTTTGATACAGCAACTCAATTGATATAAAAGAGTCAAACAACAAACCTTTTGCCTAGCAAAAGGCACCAAGATAGATTTGTCCCCTGCCCCCACTACCAAATCCTTCAGGCAAAAGTCATTTCTAAAGGAATACAGGGAATAATTTTAAAAGTAAATATTTGATACAGTATTTAGCACAAAAATAGTCATTAATATCAATGGAATGATCAGATAATTATATTTGTCATCAATTGTCATCAATAGTGGTGTATACATTGACCTTCTGAGACATTTCCTTGCATTTGAGGGGAATTACTTTAGGGGCAATCACTGATGCAGTGAAAAGGACATAAGCATTAAATTGAAGTCTTAGTTCTACTTGCTGGCTTCATAATCTTCATCAAATTACTTAATTTTTATGAGCTTCAGTTCCCTATCTGTAAAATGACTATCACAGAACAACATAGAGAATGTAAGGATCCAATAAGATTTTATGTCAGTAGCACCTAGTACTGTGGTTGTCATAAAGACAATGCTTGATGAATGTCATTTCCTTTTCACTGCTCTTTGGTTTTGTGATTTATTTTGCTCCTTTATTTTATGCATTTGTTCAATGACAATTATCAACAAAAATGTAAATAGCAGAAACAACAGAATTATAGTTTTGGGGGCCTTTGGTTCAGTATGGTGACATGATCGTGTGTATTTATATTTCTGAAGGCCCTTTAAAATTATTATAAGGAAATTGAAAAGGTATATACCTGCAGATACAAAGGGGATGAAAGAGGAGGCAAAAGTGAATGAGAGATGCTGACAAACATTTGGAAATAGAAATAAGATGGGTGAGAAGTATATAACTTAGGAGATAAAAGAAAGCTGAACCCAAGTGCATCAGAAAGTATGTAAATGAGAAGCAAGTCTATTCAAGTAAAAGAATATTAGGAAAAAAACAGGATTAAGACACTTGCTTTCTTCTATAGAAAATGAGAGTGAGAAGTGGGGCTGAAGATAGGAAAGTTACCTGAAAGTCTGTGGAAGAAGTGGGTAGGCCCTCAGATCCTGCCATTTCTCCACCCTATGCCACATGCCCAGCAAGGTGATAATGCTTCCTTCACCCTGCTAAGAAAATAGAGGCTTATTTCCTGAAGAAACTAAACCATGACATCACCAGACTGTGGATCCCAGGCACAGTGGAGCATGGAGTTGAGGTACTAGTGAGAAAAATAAACAGTAAGAGAAAGTAAACTCATTGCACATTGAAACCTCAAGCCCCCTTTCCTCTGTTTTACTGCTAGAATATGGGCAGCAAAGCTAAAGACCCAAGAGAGGAAGTTAGGTAATTCATTTCCGGACAAACTGTTAGAAAGAAAAAAGAATCTGAGATTCCAACATTTGAAGTCCCCATGAATATGGTGAAAATCCCTGCCCGACCATCTTACAATAAAGCTCACTCATTGAAATCTCTGCTCCAACACACAGACCTTTCAATCAGCTTTTTAGTGTCTTGGTATTATGACAGAGTGAGTTGCCAAAGATTACCAGACATTTATGGAATGATTCTAACAAGAAAGATCCAAGCTTAAATAAATAGGTGAAGAAAATTTGTCTGAAATGGAGGCAATGAAAGGAGCAGCGGAAAACTGGGAAAATAGAGGCGTCTTTGGAGTGGCTGACTGGAGGCACTTGGTACTTGCTTCCTTCACAAAGAACCAAGACAGTGGGTAATCACATATCGAATAGAGTGTCTAAGAGAGAACACTGGAATTCAGAAGGGAAGTGACAGGGAACTTCTGAGGCATGGAAGGAGAGGGAAGTGAAGCAGCCAGCCTGACTTGGATTGGCTCCAAGCCACAAGAAATGTTCCAGGGTAGGGAAAAGGAAGTGAGAGATCCCCAGGATTCCACATTCCCACCATTGACTCCGGCAATCCTAGCTACATGGAGAGCCCTTTGGTCTGCACAGGCCCCAAGACTAGTACAAAAAGGCTGCATGGAATCCACACAATGGCACCATCCCAGAGAAAAGTTTACACCGGATTCTACATTACCCTGCACCCAAGCTACTGCAGTAGGGCATCATTTTGAGAGCTCAGACCTTACCAGACTATACACCCTGGGGCTCAACAGCCCCTGCACCTCTATATCCTGGGAGCCCAGCTGACACATCCTACATCCATCCAGACGGCTGGAGCATTGCAACACCAACTGGATCCAGTGGTGCAGCCAGGTCCCCAGCACTCTAGACCATGCAGTGTCCCATACCCCAGGGAATGGATGGGACTGTGTACAGAGGAGACTGCCAGAAAGACAAAGGAAGCTGAAGATCACACTCTCCAGAGCCTGAGGGCTGCCCATCTGGGGTTGCTGTCACTGACAGCATCTCCATCAGTCCCCAGCAGCAGGGCTACTGTGCACTTGCGCGTACCTTCAGGGAAACTGGGGACCCACCCACCTGGGCACCAATCCAGGGTCTGAGGACAGGCCTGACTGTCTTGCTGCCGTAGGCACTTGCATATGACATCCAGGGGCCTGAGAACAGTCCTATGCCACCTGCCATTACTATCACTGGTGCACACCATCCAGAGACTTGAAAAATGACCTTCCCTACCTGCCATGGAGGCACCCATGCACATTTCTGGGAACCTAAACTCAGCCCTGTCCTACCTACCACGACCACAGATGGTACTTCAGTGTGCTGTGGGCCTGGGAATTGACCTACCCTGCCCACCACAGCTTGAAGCCATGTGCACCATCTAGGGGTTGTTGAGAACAGACCTGCCCCACTCAATACCATCCCTGCCAGTGTCCACATGCATCATTTGGGAGCCTGCAGTTCATCATGCCCTGCTCACTGCCACTGGTACACACACACACACACACACCATTGAGGGGATGGGAGGAAAGGCCCACCCCACCTACCTCTGCTGGCATTCACATTCATTATTAGGGGCCTCGGGATCAGCCCACACTGCCTCCTGCCACTGGCACCCATGTACAATTTCTGGGGATCTGAGGATGGGACCACCCTGCCTGCTACTGCCACTGCTGCTGGCATACACTCACACATGCCACCTGGAGACATGGCTACTAGCCTTATCAGTCCACTGCCACCACCATTGGCATACTCACATGACTTTTGACAGCCTAAGTAGTGGCCTGCCATGGCTACTCTGCCATTGTGGACCTCACATATGCTGGTTAGGGGCCTGAGAATGCCCGGCCCAGCCAACCCTCTGCTGTCACTGGTGGCACCCAAGCAATTTGCCTGGAGGCCCAAAAATTGGCCTGACCTGCCCTGCTACCCTGGTTCAACTGTATGCCATCCAGTGGTTCAAGGACCAGCATCCCTGGCTTGCCATTGCCACCGCTGGTGCCTGAGGACCATCCCACCTGGCATCCCTGTGCCCAGCAAATCCTCATCACAGCATCTACTAAGAACTGCAGCCTGAGCCACTGCAGAAGTCACAGAAGCTACTGATGCTGATTACATCCAAAGACATTCATACAAAGACTACACTGTAGGAAGAAGTCTCCCTACAAAAGCCAATGCATAAAATTGGAAGAAGTAGCTGTTATACCAAATACACAGATATCAACATGAGGGAAACATGTAAAAGCAAGAAAACATGAAACCCCAAAAAGAACAATATTTATCTAGCGACAGATTCCAACAAACATGAAATCTATATCATACCTGCAAAAGGAATTCAAAAGAATGATATTAAAGAAACTCAGTGAGATACAGAGAACATATATAATACAAATAAGACAGAAACACAATTCATAATTTGAATAATTAACAGAGATAAATAATTACAAAAAAGAACCACACAGAAATTGTGAAACTGAAGAATTCAATAAATAAAGTAAAATATACAATTCGGAGTTTCAACAATTGACTAAACCAAACAGAAGAAATAATTTCTAAACTTGAACACAGGTCCTTTAAAATTATTCAGTTGGATTTACAAAAAAGAATTAAAAAGAATGAAGAAAGCCTATGTAACATGTGGGACATCACAAAGCAACCAAATTTCTGAATTTTGGCAGTTCCAGAGGAGGAGATTGACAAAGGCAGAGAAAACCTATTTAACAAAATAATAACAGAAAATTTCCCAAGTATTCTAACATATATAGACACCCAGAGTTTCTCAGGGGACTCAAAGATGTCCAAATAGATTCAACCCAAAAAATTATTTTCCAAGGCACATTATAGTCAAACTTTCAAAAGTCAAAGACAAAGACAGGATACAAATAACATTGGATTTCTCAGCAGAAACCTCACAAGTCAGAAGAGAATGGGAAAATATATATAAAGTGTTAAAAGAAAAAAAACACTATGTTGCCAAGAACACTACACCCAAAAAAGCTGTTATTCAGAAATAAAGGAGAAGTAGTCCTTCCCAGCCAAGCAAAAACTAAGGAAATTTATCACCACTTGACTAGACCTATGAGAAATGCTTAAGAGAGTTGTACGTCGGGAAGCAGAAGGAAAATATCCACCATCATGAAAACACACAAAAAATATAAAACTCACTGGTAAAGCAGATAGTAAATGAGAAAGAGAAAGGAGTCAGAAGTTACCACTACAAAAAACCACCAGACTACAATAATAAACAATAAGAGAGAAAGAGAGGGGTGGAGGATATACAGAACAACCAAAAAACAATTAAGAAGATGAAAAGAATAAAACATCACCAATAAATAATAACCTTGAATATAAATGGATTAAATTCGCCACTTAAAAGACAGAGACTGGCTGAATGGATAAAATATCATGACCCAACTATATGCTGCCTACAAGACAGTCGCTTCACCTATAAAGGCACAATAGACTGAAAGTTAAGGGGTGGAATACTACACAGCCATAAAAAAGGATGAGTTCATTTCCTTTGCAGGGACATGGATCAAGCTGGAAACCATCATTCTCAGCAAACTAACATAGGAACAGAAAACCAAGAACCACATGTTCTCACTCATAAGTGGGAGTTGAACAATGAGAACACATGGACACAGGGAGGGGAACATCACACACCAGGGCCTATTAGGGGGTCGGCGGGGTAGGAGAGGGATAGCATTAGGAGAAATACCTAATGTAGATGACGGACTGATAGGTGCAGCAAACCACCATGGCACATGTATACCTACGTTAACAAACCTTCACATGCTGCACATGTATCCCAGAACTTAAAGTATAATAACAAAAAAAATTGAAGTCTTATCAAGTGTCTTTTTGGACCACAATAGAATAAAACTAGTAATCAATAACAAGAAGAATTTTGGAAATAGTACAAATACATGGAAATTAAATAACATACACCTGAACAAATATTGAGCCAATGAAGAAATTAAAAAGAGATTAAAAAATTCTTGAAACAAAGGAAAATCAAAACACAACATACAAAAACCTATGGAATACAGCGAAAGCAATGCTAAGAGAGAAGTTTATAGCAATACATGCCTACATCAAATAAGTAGAAAGATTTCAAATAAACAACCTAATGGTGCACCTCAGGAACCAGAAAAGAACAAAGTAAACACCAAATTAGTAGACTTGGTGGAAGAATTAATTAGTAGAATTAGTAGAAGGAATAAAATAATAAAGGATGGAGTTGATCATAATCCTGAAAGACACAATCCTGAACATCTTAATTATGAATTTTGAAATTCCAAAAGATCAAAATCCCAAAAATATAATTCTGGAAAAATAATTTCTATTGACTTACACCTGAAAAAGGGAATTTCTTTGAGAATCATATAAGAACATGACAGACCACTTTAGAGGCCAATAAATTAGGCAATAATAACACATATTTTTGCAAGTGTAAGCACCCAGTTATACCAATGATAATCATGTGGGTATAACAGTTACAAACAGATAAACCATATTTACAAAGAAATAGCTCAAAAAGTGAAATGCACAAATGCATATCAATGTGGTTGGTAATTGTGTGCACCCAGCTTTATGACTGAGTCATCCGAAACTTTGTGACAAGTTAAGTCTTTTGATGAAATTGATGAAAAATTCTAGTGGGTCACTATTGCATCACCAGCACACTAGTCACCCAAAGAGACAAGATTTCAAGATATTTTGTCTTTCACAAATGCAGATTCATTCTATTCATTTACTGAGGAAATTGCAGTGTTTTTAATTAGACACAAAGTCAATGTTGTGTTAGTGCATTTTCATAGAGTCACAGTGGCAAAAAATGTATAAATGAATTAGAACTCTCTAAGAGTCTACAGATTTGTACCTCCAATATTGGAAATAATGTGAAGATGAAATGCATAGCATATAGTTGGCCATTAAAAATAGTAAAATAAAAACCCTGAAAAAATAAAAAATAAAATAAAAAGGACAAATAAACTAAAGATAAATTTAGACATATGAAAAAGTATACTACAGGGATAAATAGATCATAGGTAATTACACCTCGATGGTTCACAAGAACTGGTTGACTTTTATGTTAATTAATTATATTTTGAAGTCTTGCATTATAATGAATAGCTTCTTTTTATTTTTAGAGGACTTGGCTCTCCTTGGAGAATACATTCACTTCATTTTCTACATGGTGATGGTCTTTTGGAATTCTTCTATGATTCAATATATACTGACATGAGTATAACCTATTAGATTTTTTCATCTTCTATGCCATGCTTCTATGTTGTTTCAGGTATGTGGAAAGGTTCTGTATGCACTCATCTGCAGACCACAGATTTGTCAGAAAAAAATCACTGGTTATTGAACAACAACATCTTTGCCTAAGTGTCTTCTTATTCCACCATGCACATAAGTATTTTCAAACCAGTTGGTAACTTCGGTGACTCCTTCAAGCAAATATGACTTGCTTCATTAAAAGCTCCTGAAATGTCATCTTCTGAAAGAAATGCCAATTCAGAAAATGAAGCATTTTTTAAGCTTAAGTTTTCATTGTTGCCATATTGTATGGCCAATCTACTCATCTGGCTTTTCTGTCAAATGCATTGAACAGAGTGGAAAAAATAAACTTAACACCTTAAAATTCAATTTTGGAAGTCTTCATCACATCTAATTCCAAGTCTGTCAATATGGTTTGGGGATTCAATTGAAATTCATTTTCTTCCTCATAAAGAAAATAACAAAGCTCCACCTAACATAATACAACTATCATGTGATTGTAATTTTGGAGATTGTAGACATTAAGGATTTTAAACTTTAGGGGGTTTTGCTTCAGGTATTTGTTCTTTAGAAATTTCAACATTTGAGATGATGACATTCAGGATTGTGTCTTTCAGGATTATGATTCTAAAGATCAGAGCAGAACTAAATGGTACAGCAACAAAAAAATGATACAAAAGATCAAGCAAACAAAAAGTTGATTTTTTGAATTAATAAACAAAACTGACAAACAGCTAGATTAATACAGAAAAAAGTGAGAAGACCCAAATACATATATTGAGAAATGTAAAAGGAGACATTACAACTGATACCACAAAAAATACTAAGGATCAGTACAAACAGTGATTAACTCTATAATTTGTTAGTCTATAGTTGTTCACTAGAAAAAACACCTAGATGAAAACCTAGAAGAAATGAATAAATTCTAGGATACAACCCACCCAGATTGAAACAGAAAGACATAGAAAACATAAACAGACCAATAATGAGATTGAATTATTAATAAAATTAAGAAAATGTCTTTCCACAAACAAGAGCCCAGGACTGGATGACTTTACTGCTGAATTCTACCAAACCTGTAAAAAACTACCACCAGTTTTTTTTTCAAACTATTCCAAAAAATTAAAGAGGAGAGAATTATTTCTAATTCATTTGAGAGGTCAGTATTACCATAATATCATAATTGGAAAAAGGCACAACAAAAAATAAAACTATACACCAATATTTCTAAAATTGCATACATGCAATTCCAATATTGCATAATGCAAAAATCTTTCATAGATTATGAACAAACTAAATCCAAGAACACATCAAAAAGACAGCACAACATGATCAAGTGGGATTTATCCCAGGAATGCAAGGATGGTTTAACATATATAAATAAAAACGTGATACATCACCTTAACAAAACGAAGAACAAAAACCATGATTAGCTCAACACATGCAGAAAAAGGATGTGGTAAAATTCAATATATCTTCATGATAAAAACTCTCAATAAATTAGGAGTAGAAAGAATATATCTTAATATAATAAAGACAGTATATGATAAACCCACAGCTAACATCATACTAAATGGGCAAGGGCTGAAAGGTTTTTATCGAAGAACTGGAGGAAAACAAGGATACCAGCTTTCACTGTGCTTATTCAACATAGCATTGGAAGTCCTAGCCAGAGAAATCAGGTAAGAGAGATAAAGAAAAGGCATCCAAATTGGAAAAAAGGAAGTCAAATTATCCCTTTTTGCAGAGGATATGATCTTATATATGAAAAAAACTAAAGACTCTGCCAAAAAACTACTGGAACTAATAAACAAACTCGGTAATGTTCCAGGATACAAAACCTATACACTTATAACGAACTAGCTGAAAAGGAAATCAAAAGTAATCTCATTTATAACAGCTACAAAAAATACCTAAGAATAAATTTAACTAAGGAAGTGAAAGAAAAAATACCTAAAAATAAATTTAACTAAGGAAGCATAGTTTTCACTACAAGGAAAACTACAAAACACTGATGAAAGAAAATGAAGGCAAATATATGGAGAGACACCCCATGTTTGTGGATCAGAGAAGTTAATTTTTTTAAAACAACTGTACTATCCAAAGCAATCTACAGATTTAATACAATCTCTATCAAAATATCAATGACAGGCTTCACAGAAATAGAAAAAAAAAAAACTCCTAAAATTCATATGGAACCAAAAAAGATACCAAAAAGCCAAAATATACTGAGGATAAAGAGCAAAGATAAAGGCATCACACTATCTAACTTCAAAATGTACTACAAAGCTATAGTAACCAAAGCAGTAGTATTGTTATAAAAATAGACATACAGAACAATGGAACAGAATAGACAGCCCAGAAATAAATTCATTAATTTATAGCCAAGTGATTTTCAACAAAGGCACCAAGAACCTACATTGTGGAAAGGATATTTTCTTCAATAAATGGTGTAGTTTCTGGAAAATTGGACATCCATAGATAGAAAAATGAAACTACTCCCCTATGTCTCATCATACATAAAAGTTAACTCAAGATGGATTAAAGACTTAAATCTAAGGCCAGAAACTATAAAACTATTAGAAGAAAACATAGAGAACATGCTTCAGGATACTGGTTTAGGCAAAGATTTCGTGGCTAAGACTTCAAAAGCACAGACAACAAAAATAAACCAATGGGACTGTATTAAACTGAAAGTTTCTGCACAGTAAAGGAAAATAATCAATAAACCAAAGAGACAACCTGTAATCAACAAAGCAAAGGGACAACCTGTAGGATGGATGAAATATTGGAAAACTATTCATCTGACAAAGGAATAACATACAGAATATAAAGAAACTCAAACTCAACAGTACAAAAGCAAATAATTCCATTAAATAGTGACAAAAGGATCTCAATAGACATTTTTCAAAAGAAGAGATATAAATGCCCAATAGTTATATGGAAAAATGATCGACATCACTAATCATCAGGAAAATGCAAATCAAAACTACAATGAGATATCATCTCACTCCAATTAGAGTGGCTATCATAAAAAAGACAAAAAAATAGTAAATGCTGGTGAGGATGTAGAAAAAAGGGTACTCTTATACACTGTTGGTGGGAATGTAAATGAATGCAGCCTTTATGAAAAATAGTATGGAATTTTTTCAAAAAAATAAAAATAGAACTAACATACAATCCAGCAATCCCACCACAAGGTATTTATTCAAAAGACAGGAAACCAGTATATCAAAGGGATACCTGCACATCCATGCTTATTGCAGCACTATTCACAATAGCCAAGATGTTTAATTAATCTAAGTATCCATCAACGAATGAGTAGATTTTTAAAAATTATATATTTTTCCACATAATGGAATACTATTTAGCTATAAAAAGAATAAAATCCTGTCCTTTGCAGCAACATGGGTGAAACTGGGAGTTATTATCTTAAGTAAAATAAGTCAGACAAAGAAAGACAAATATTTTATGTTTTCCTTCATATGTAGGAGCTAAGGAAGTTAATCTCATGGAGGTAGAGAGTAGAATGATAGTACCAGAAGTTGGAAAATGTGTTGGGGGTATGAAGAGAGGCTGGTGAATAGGTACAAATGATGCAGTTAGATAGAAGGAATACATTCTAATGTTTGATAGCATACTAGAGTGACTTTAGTAGACAATAATTTATTGTGTATTTAAGAATAGCCCAAAGAGATTATTTGAAATGTTTCCAACACAATGAAATAGTAAATGTTTGAGACAACAGATTCCCTAAATACCCTGATTTTGCCATTATACATTGTATGCATTTATCAAAATACCATATGTTCACCCTAAATATGTACAATTATATATATATTTTTTTAATTTGCAAAATATTTAAAATTGTATGCTTAGTCAGTTTGCTTTTTGTATAGCAGGTCAGGAGGCATTAAAGACTTAACAATGAAGGACACAATATTAGCCTTAGGAGAAGGCAGTATGATCAAGGGTAGGCTACTAAAAGTAGGAAGCAACAACAGAAACCCACAAGGTTTCAGAGACCAAGAAAGAGCTATAAGACCAAGAAAGAGCTATAAGGTGAAAAAAAAAAGGAGGAAAAACTATTCAGAAAATAGATCAAGATGACAATGAAATGATGACTTAGAGAAAAAAGGATAGAAAGTAAGCAAGGATGATATTTGGCTCATTTGAATATTGTGAATAAGCCTGCATCACATCAGCTCAATCCAGTTCTCATTTTGGTAATATCTTGGGAGAGCAGACACTCCTCGTGCTGAAGGGTCCTATCTCAAGCACTGGCTTTCTGCCACGGCATCTTTTCCAAAGTTTTGGAGGCAAGTGGGACTGTTACACAGTAGCATCCTTGAATTCCAAGGGATGGGACAAAAAAGCCCCCAGGGTCATCCTCAACAGATGGGAAATGGAAGTCAGGGAATACATGTTCTAGCCTTCCAGCCTTCAAGGGAACAATTCTGGAAGATATTCTGGATGCTTTACAAGAGGTCCTGAAAGAACTGACCTTCTAGTCCCCCTCCTCCTACCCACAGCAGCAACTTCTATATCTTTTTCTCCAGACCTCATCTTTTCTCCTTTCCTCATTCACTCTCCCCGCTCTCGCACTCCTGCTTCCTGGAATCATCTGCATAATAAACAACCTCCATCCTCATTCTTATCTCAGTTCTGATTTCAGGGTCCAAAGAAACTCAAAACTATGGGCATAAGAATTTCGTTTATAAAATGTAAATTTTAAAAATTAAATTAATAACTGGCTATGTCATATATCCTTCAAGATAAAACACCTGTATTGACATAGAAAAAGATTTTTATGGCTTAATATTTTTAGTCTTAACCCTATACCTAGTTTCAAAATTTGTTCTGGTCTAAGTTAAAAGCAGAAAAGAGCATCACATGCTTTGGAATACATTTTACAAGGCAAAAAGTTCTCTAATGATGAAGTCACTGATATTGAATATGTTGGTGAAATGTTGAAATAAATTTTTTTCACAGAATGTTAGAAAAGAGATTAACATTATTTCCTAATTGTTTAATTAGTATATTATTTAGCATAATTTATGATTTACATATCTATTACTACATTATTAAATTAAATAAAATATAATTTAAATATACCAAAATGTATGGTTGTTGAAATCTTTATATTTTAGGCAAGTAGTTAAAGTCAGTGCTTTGAACAGAAAGAAATTCTTAGATACAGCATTTTCTACCAGTATTTTCTATCAGCTTAGATACAGCATTTTCTACCAGCCTATGAGAAACCTTGTCAGAACAGACCAATGTGGGATGCAGAAGTGAACTAACTAGACTGAATACAGAGTGAGGCAGAAGCAGGATGACACTGTGAAGTCCGACCAGAAGCTCGACAGAAGCTGGGAGCTGGAAGATGATGAGCAGCCATCAGGAACTTGCCTGGGCTTGACCATTCAATGCTGAGTGTATGGCTAAAGAGCCTCAGACTGAAATTACATGGTCCTAACGAAAGGCAGAGACTGATGTTTTTGATTAGTCAAAGTGAAAGCACTGAAAAAAACGGACAGCAAACTGTAGAATGCGGCTCCGTCCTCTCCTTAGTAATGAGAAGTCCCACTGGACAGCATCTGAAGCCTTTGTCTGTATTCTTGGTTGCTTTATTCTCACCATCTTGCACAGTGCCTATCATGATAAAGGCACTCAAAACTAACCTCAAGCGGATGAATATATAAATAATCCAACCCCAAACTCTTTCATAGTTTGTTATAAAATAAAGTTGTAAGAGGACACAAGAAAGTGAAACTAGTAATGAGTCAAGGGACAGGGGTGGCATAGAAGGGAAAGAAAAGAAAATTTGGGACAAGGAAATTGAAGGCTGTGCACAGAAGGGTAAAAGAACTGTTGCTAGATCACAATGAGGAGAAAGGGGCTATTCCATACAATAACAAAGCTATGAATAAAAGCAAGGTCTTATACCCCAAATGACACATTTTATGATTTACTATAAATAGAGCATAGAATCAGTCATTGGAGTGCAGTATGTGAGACTAAAATTGCACCCAGCTAGTAAAGAGTTTAATATAAACATGTTAAGATGTTTGTAGTTTATTTAGTGAGCAACAGGAATCAATAAAAGTTTATAAAAGGAGGAACATATGATTGGATTTGACTTTTAGGGAAGTAGATGTAACAGGATGAAATGGAGTGAGCAAAGACTGGTGAGAGGAAGATAATTTGAGAAGTTTTCAGTTAATCAGGTGACAAATGATGGGGGCTTAAAGTAAGACAATGGTAGCAGGAAAAAGAGGAGCTAGAAAAGAGATAAATTACAGCAACAGAGTGAATGCAGTAATAGCCCATAGGAAGTGAGCTTTGAGAAAGGTAGAGAGGTGAATCCCTAACTTAATTTACAAGACTTAGTAGATTGTAATTCAATCATCTAAACTCAAGAACAAAGAGAAAAGCAAGTTTGATGAAAAGGATCAATACTATTCTAATCCATCCTATTTTCTATTTTATAATCTGTTTTCTATTTATAATAACATTTCACCCAAACAAAAAGTAAATGCTTAATTAAAAAATCTAAGAACATGCACAAGAAATGCAATGAAAAAATATCAGCCAGATTCCCACTTCCTAACCACTATCATTGATACAGGCTTGCTATGTGACAGTATATTTAAGCATAGAGATAGAGATTTTTGTTTGGTTCTTTTTGTTTCATGTAATTGAAAGTATACTTTGTTTTTTCATCTACAATGTATCACACACATTTTACAAGGTAAATACACGTTTTACTACACTATAATTTTCAGTCGCCTCAGAACAGTGTATTATCATATGGAAATACCAAATTTTACTTTTTACCCATTTTACCCATTGTTTGCAGATTATATTATCTTATATTTGGAAAAAACCCTAAAGATTTCATTAAAAAGCCATTAGAACTGATAAATTCAGTAAAGTTGTAAGATACCAAATCAAATCAGCATACAAAAATCAGTAGCATTTCTGTATACCAACAGAAAACAAACTGAAAAAGAAATCAAGAAACTAACCATTTAAAATAGCTACAAATAAAATAAAATACCTAGGAATAAACTTAACCAAAGAGTTGAAAGATCTCTATAATAAAAACTGTAAAATACTGATGAAAGGAATTGAAGAGGATGCACAAAAATGGGAAGAAAGTACATGTTCATAAATTGGAAGAATCAATATTGTTAAAATGTTCATACTAACCAAAGCGATCTATAGATTCAATGCAATCCCTGTGAAAATACTAATGACATTCTTCACAGAAACAGAAGAAAAATCATAAAATTTATATGGAACCACAAAAGACACAGAATAACCAAAGCCATCCTCAATAAAAGAAACAAAACTGGAGGAATCACATTACCTGACTTCAAATTATACTACAGAACTATAGTAACCAAAAGAGCACATTACCAGCATAAAAACAGCCACATAGACCGATGGAACAGAATAGAGAACCCAGAAACAAACCTACATATCTATAGCAAACTGATTTTTTACAAAGGTGCTAAGGACATACATTGGGGAAAAGACAGTCTCTTCAATAAATGATGCTGGAAAAACTACATATCCATATGCAGACCAGTGAAACCTTATGCAAAAATAAAATCAAAATAGATTAACCTCTTAAATCTAAAAACCCAAGGTATGATGGTTCTACAAGAAAACATTGACAAAACTCTCCAGGGCACTAGACTAGGCACAGCTTTCTTGAGTAATAACCCACAAGCATAGGCAACCAAAACGAAAATGGACAAATGGAATCATATCAAGTAAAGGCTTCTGTGCAACAAAGAAAACAGTCAACAAAGTGAAGAGAAAACCCACAGAATGGGGGAAAATATTTGCAAGCTATGCATCTGACAAGTGATTAATAACCAAAATATATAAGGAGCTCAAACAACTCTATAGGAAAAAAAAAACCTAAAAATCTGAGTAAAAATGGGAAAAATATCTGAACAGACATTTCTCAAAAGACAACATACAAATGGCAAAGAAGTATATGAAAAGGTGTTCAACATCATTGGTCATCAGACAAATGCAAATCAAAACAACAATGAGATATAATCTCACCCCAGTTAAAATGGCTTATATCCCAAAGATGGGCAGTAACAAATGCTACTGAGGATATGGAGAAAAGGCAACCCTTATATGCTGTTGTTGGGAATGTAAATTAGTACAACCACTATGGAGAACAGTTTGGAGCTTCCTCAAAAAACTAAAAGTAGAGCTATCATATGATTCAGCAATCCCATCGGTAGGTATATATCCAAAAGAAAGGAAATAATGATATCAAAGAGAAATCTGCACTCCCATGTTGATTGCAGCACTACAGCTATCACAATAGCTAAGATTTGGAAGCAATCTAAGTGTCCATCGATAGAAGAATGGATAAAGAAAATGTGGTACATATACACAATGGGGTACTTAATGTTCAACCATAGAAAAAGGAATGAGGTCGTGTTACTTGCAACAATGTGGATGGAACTGGAGGTCGTTTAGTTAAGTGAAATAAGTCAGGCTCAGAAAGACAAACGTGTCAAGTTCTCACGTATTTGTGGTGGAGCTAAACATTAAAACGACTGAACTCATGGACATAGAGAGTAGAATGATGGTTACCAGAGGCTGGGAAGAGTAGTAGGTGGTGGTGGGGTGGTGGGGATGGTTAATGGGTACAAAAATATAATTAAGTAGAATGAGTAAGATCTAGCATTTGATAGCACACAGGATGACTGCAGTCAACAATTTATTGTCCATTTAAAAATAACTACATTAACTCAAAGAGTATAATTGGATTGTTTATAACACAAAGAAAGGATAAATGCTGGAGGGGATGGATACCCCATTTACCCCAAAGTGGTTATTATGTTCTATATGTCTGCATCAAAATATCTCATGTACCCCTAAATATATACACTTGCTATGTATCCATGAAAATTAAAAATAAAAGTTACAAAATAAAAGAAAATGAGGGTTACAGGTTTCCTCACCTAAGGAAGACATTACTTGTTTGAGTCACCTAGGAAAATACACTTCCATTCGTTCTTTCTAATGTATTTTCTCACTTCCATACTTAACCTAATGAAATAGGCAGGGCAAGTATTATTCCTCCCTGTTTGCATGAGTACACCGAGAAGTAGAGAAGTCAAGTTGCTGGTCCAAAGTAACCAGACTGTTGGGTTGAAAAAGCAGGTATGACTGTCTGAACCACTTTTGGAATTTGACCTTGTGTCTTTGACTAGCTTTAAAGTGATATTATACAATTGTGAGACTTTTTTTTTTTTTTTTTTTTTTTTTTTGCTTAGGTCAACATTCTCTTCTCTACTTAGAATAGCCAAATATTAAAAAGTCAAGTTTTAAATATCAAGTTATTCTTTCAACAGAAAGTAAGCCACTGTGTATGTTGCCAGAAAACTGATTTAAGAAACTGAACAGCTCACTTTATCCCTTCTGGACCCTGAATTTTTGTTCTTTTCTAGTCCTTCTCCTTTTTCAGTAAATCCTTCAGCCACTGGTTCCATGAGAGTAACGGTGTTGAACTCCTCTGACAAGTGATACTGTATCTCTGTAAAACAAACACTCTTCTGTACATTCATAATCATTACCAGTCAGGTTTTCTTTTTTTTGAGTCACCAGTAAGTAGAGACAATTGTATGACAACACCAAAGAGGGAGAGAAATTACTTTAGTGCCCAAGTCTGCAGGGTAAACCTTTAGACAAGAGAGTTCATGGGGCTGGATTTATTTTGAATCCTTCTGACTGTTTTATAGGTCACAGATTTAGCACTCAACCTTATTTCGCTTTATTTTCTTCATCTTAACTCCCATGGTACTATTTATTAAGGGAGATGTCAGGTATCTGCCTGTCTCCTTCAAAGAGAACAAGAAGCTTTCAGAAAGAAGTACACGCAAAGAAATAGCCAAACAAAGGACATTTCTCCTATTTGGAATAATCATACTATTCATCAGCAATCATAATAGTACTTTCTACAAGTCAGACTGCAAAGCACCAGTGTCAGATGAGGTTTGTAACAGAGAATACAGGAAAGCATATTAATTTTAGATGAGTGAGTTTGAGGTCACATCCTTTTCCAATGAGAAATGAGGTAGAGATAAAATCAAGTTTTGATGAGTTTTTGCAGTGCAGATCATGACCTGATGCAATGTGAAGTCAATCTTCAAAATTCACTGTGGTCTGATTTTACTTGTCCTTAAGGATAGTCATTAGCCTGAGCTCACACTATTGGAATTTGGTTTTAAAGATAGGGCAAAGTTTTCCTGCCATAATTACTTCCATCTGCTACACTAACACATGTGTTCCTGCAATAAAAATTTCTAAAACTCTCCACACTCCACATGCCCCCTTTTGACTAGGCTCTTGCTGTATTGATGTTTCACCTGCATTCCGTCTGGGTGGGAATCTGTCTTGCAGCTGGCTGCTGCTTCAAGGGTGGGAGAAGCTGGGGGAAGTGTGGCATTTGCTGTAAGACTCCAGTGGCAAATTGAACACAGACATTTGCCTTGAGCATCAGAAATCGTGGTCATGTGTGTTACATCATACACCCTGTCACGTCTCAGTTCGTTCCAATGAATTCTTCTTTAATGTGTTTTATTTATTCATTTTAAATGACACAAGTGATATAGAAATACATTCTTATTATAAAAAACTTGTATTGGAATAAAGAAAAATTTCCTTGAGCACACTTTCCTCCCTTCATCCTAAATAATAAATGACATGTTTTCTATGCAGCTGGAATTTCCTCTCCTTAAAACGCAAGCATTTTATATATTGTACATGAACAGACATTCAAAGACCTCCAAAACTTTTCCAAAGGGAAGAAACCAAAGGAAAGTACTTCATGAAGTCCCCCTATATCACAAAGTGAAAACATTCCATGAAAAGAAAGGCTGTATATTAATGAGTGTGTGTCTGTAAGGGGGGATTGAATTGGTCGGATGAGTCTAAAAAGTTTAGTATCTACGTGTCTACGTGTCAGAGAACCAGGCAGAAAGGAATCCTGAACCATACAGAACATGTGTGCTCATTTGCCAAACTTCAAACTACACACCTATATTAATTTTTAAATTATATCCTCTTTTTTCCAAACTTCAGAAAAGATTATGATGGTGGGGGTTACAAAACAAAACCTGGAAATGTAGTTAAAGGATTCTGTAGATTGGGACCAAACCTTTTGTGCTTTCTAAAACAATGGAACCAAGGGTTGGGTTGAACCTGGAGTCAAAAAGAACTGCATTCAGCCCCTGATTGTACCACACAACTAGCTAACATGTGAGCTGGCAGGTCACCTAGGAGCCTCAGTTTTCTGTACTGTTCCATGAGACTCATCCCTACCTCACAGGGCTGTTGAGAGGTGTCATGTGACTTTGTGTCACACAAACGCCTTGCTCAGTGCTTGGTCAGTGGTGGGCTCCCAATAAACACTAACATAGGAAAAAAAAAAGTGAGCCTAAACCTGAAATTTAGAGATATAAGCTAAAAATCAAGTGTGGCAATATAGTACATGTTCTTGCAGTTGTGACTAAATGTTATGAACACTTGGCTGGTCTCAGGTTCCAAAACAGATCCTCCCTCCATGTGACTGGGGTGAAACCTAGGCTAGATCTGAACGCATCACTGGAGCCTGAGCATGCTGAATTGTTGGTTTCCTTGATCAGGATACTGATGAGGATGCCATCAAGAGACTGGCAATGTGAATATTACCTCTTTGTTTAGTTCCTAAAACCATGGTTATTAGTTGCAGGATCTTCCTTAGAAATTATTTTTTCACATATATTTTTCACATATGTGTGTATATATATAATGTGTGTGTATGTGTGTATATACATATATATACATGTATATACGTATATACACACATACACACACATATTTACAAAGATACATACTTGTCTTAATTTTTTGTTAGTAAACAGATGACACAATTTTTTTTTTACATAATAATGCAGTGTGGATATATTAGTATGCATGCCTTTCAGTCCCTATGGACACAGACATTCCTCGAAGACGGTGAAAAGTTCAAAGTCCAGAGTTGATCATTAAGGTTGTTAGATTTATTTGCCTCTTCTGATGAATATTTTGTCCGAGAGATACCATTTACTTGAAAATAAAATGTCTGTGTTTCCTGGCAGACTATTTAAAGTAGATGAGTAAGAGACAAAGAGAGGCAGAGAGTGAGGCCCAGAGGAGGACATGACTGAAAGACCAAGGACCATATGCTGAAGAGGATCAAAGAGGTCATCTAATTCATCCCTGAGACATCAATCATTGCCTTGGACGAGACCACTCCTGAACCACGGAAGACATAGGACTGTCAAGCCCACGCTAAAGTGTCTCAGGAGACACACGCTCCCTCTGTAACTCATTCAGATTCTAATAAACCTGGCAGAAAGTTCTTGCATTTTTCTCCCCTGCCATCTATTACCTATTTTATGGAAATTATGAAGTGTGTGTTAGCATCCACCTCAATAGCATCTCAGGTTTCAAAACCTTGAACTATTAAAGAGTTATTTTTCAGATGTTTTTTCAGATATCACTATGCAATATTTAATATATACATAACATATTTGAGTGAAAGTAAGATAATAAAATACATGGACATAAACTAACAATCTGAGCTAGGAATTAGTTCCACTGCAGCCACCTGCATATTTCTTTCTGAGCCCATTGCTTTGCCCCTAAGGGTAACAATTATTCTGAATTTTGGATTTAATATTCCTTTGCTTTGTAAAAGTCTTATTATATATGTACGTAAAAATTAGATATTTAGTTTCATAAAAATTATATTGTAAGCATTAATTCCTGCCTTGCTTTTTTCCTTCAAAATACTATTTCTAAAATTCATTTATGTTGTAATAGATTTATTTTCATTGTTACGTGATTTTTTTGTTGGAATATATCAAAACTTAATTATCTATTTATTTCTGTTGATGAACATTTCAATTCTTTCTTTTTTTCACTGTTTCAGTTTATCTTATTTTTGTTTTTATTTATTCATATTTTTTGAGACAGAGTTTCGCACTGTTGCCCAGGCTGTAGTGGGAATACAGCTGCTCAATCTCTGCTCACTGCAACTTCCGCCTCCTGGGTTCAAGAAATTCTTTTGCCTCAGCCTCCAAGTAGCTGGGATTACAGGCATGCACCACCATCCCCAGCTAATTTTTGTATTTTTAGTAGAGACAGGGTTTCACCAGCTTGGCCAGGCTGGTCTCAAACTGCTAGCCTAGAGTGATCTGCCTGCCTCAGCCTCCCAAAGTGCTGGGATTACAGGTGTGAGCCACCTTATGCCCAGCCTTATTTTTTGCTGTTTTAAATCATGTTATAAAAAATTTTGAATTTTCGTACCTATTTCCAGGGTAACACAAGAGCTTCTCTATAACAATATTTTTCAAACCATAGATAAAAAGTCATTACTGGATTAGAAAATAAATTTAATCAGCCTCAACAATAAACTTTTTAAAATAAAATAATTAAACATAAAGAATCAGAGTAAAAAGTATTTATAAAATGTTCAGTTTTATATCTGCATGTTATAAATGCACTGGGTAGCAAAGCTGAGGATAAAGCCAAACTGTTTTCCAAATAGTTGTATCAATTTATTAGATCTATTAATAGATCTCTAATCCTAATGGATGGTGTTTTACTTTGTTCCATATTCTTGTCAGTGCTTGATATTGCCAGATTTATAAGTTTTTGCCATTTTAGTATGAAATGTTATTAGGTTGTCAATTTTCATTTCCTTGATTACTGGAAATGTTGCTGGCAATATTGAGCGTTTTTTTATATGCTTATTTGTCACTTATATTCTGTACATTACTTTTTATGTGTTTTTCAATTTTCTATTAGATTGTATACATTTTATTGCTTTGATTCATACATTATATGCTAACTTAAAAAATGTATTGTGTATATTCAAGGTATTCAACATGATGTTATGGGATAGTAAAGAGGTTGCTATAGTGAAGCAATTTAGCATATCTATCAACTCACATAGTTATCTTTTTTGTTTTGTTTATCATGGCAAGAGGAACTAAAATCTACTGATTTAGCATGAATTCCAAACACTATACAATTATCTTACCTATAGTTCTCGAAGATCCAGTACAAAAAAGGATGCCCACTGCCACCACTTCAATTCAACATAGTACTGAGAGTACTAGCAAGATAATTTAGATAAGAGGAAAATAACAAGGCATCTATGTTGTAAAATAAGTAAAGTTTTCTGTATTTGCAGATGATATGATTGCATATGTTCAAAACAGCAAAGATTCCGTGAAAGATCTGTTAGAACTAATAAATGAATTCTCTAAAGTGGCAGGATATAAAATCAACATACAAAAATCAATAGCATTTTTATAAACAAATAAAGACCTAACTGAAAAAAAAAATCAAGAGGAAAAAAAAGCTAGGAGAGAGACAAATAATCTGTGTCAAAGTGAGAAAAAAATTAATAAATGTAGACGTAATAGTCAAGGAGGTAATGGTGATAATTTTCTAGAACAATAAGAAACATGAACCAGAGAAATCGAATTGTACAACAAGCAAAACAAATGAAATTAAATTCACTCACATTGTATGTGAGCATGGAGTACCTTCCCATTTATTTCTGTATTTAATTTCATCAATGTTTTACAGTTTCAGTGTATAGTTCTTCCACGTCTGTGATTAAATTTATTTCTGAGTTTTGTTTTCTCATTTTGATACATATTGTTTCTCATTCTTTTTTTCATGTATTGTAAACTTTCATTTTCCCATCTCTTGTGTCACTGTGTAACATTCTACTAATATCATTCTTAACTATATTTTTTATATGTCTGTTGTGCTTTTTTAATTACTATTCTCTCATTTTATTTTCTAAAAGTTTTATTTGGTTCCTTTTTCAAATAAGCTAGGTTATATTTCAGAATATGTTACTTGTTTTTAAATTATATTTTTAAAACTCTTTATACTTAGTTATACTATATCTGAAATTTTCAATATCTGAACTGTTTGAGAATCTAGTCTGATTTTCACTTATGGTAGCTAGCTTCCTTGTGTCAGTGTTTGTTTTGTTTTTAAATTGTGAAAACCTATAGCATAGATCTTTGTTCTATCTTCTAGTAACTTGAATCTTGTATCACATAACTTACTTGGCAAAAATTCTGAGGACCTAACTTGGGAATTTTTTCATCTAGAGAGAATTTGGGTATTCTTCAGTTGGGATATAAGGGCTGCTACCAGCCTAGGACCATCTCAGTCTTCTTCCCCATCTCAGGTTCAGTTTCCCTTTCTTGTGGAGCCCAGGTTTCATTGATGTTTCCAGAGTACCAGCTCTGAATTTTCCCTGGGAGCACATTGTTTTTGTATTACTATCCATTGCTTTCCTTAACACCTGTTTTCAGTTCACTGTTGATTTTAAAATATGTTTGTTGTAAATTATTGTGACAGATACTTAAAGGTTTAGTCTGCCATATGAAAGAAGCAAAGGTTTGAACTGTCTTTTCACTGTTGCTATCTTTCTTCTTGATATATTTAATAGATGTGGAAAGATGGATGATGTTTCTCTTTACCTTCCATTTTACATAGCATAGCAATAGCTCAGAGTGAAATCTTATTTATTTCACTAAGCACCAGTTAGTAAAGCTGTTACAACTCATTTAAGATGTGGATCTAAGATTTAGATGTGTATTCTAAATTTAGACATCTATTATGTTTATTCATCATTAATTGTGACTTCCTTTTTGAAAGTAAAATGTGACTTCTTAGGACAGTTCTAAAGTCTTCTTGCAAGTCATATTATTTTTAAAACAGATTTTGTGAAGCTAAGTTGAAGTTAATCAGAACATAAGTGCACACATTCATTAAAACACACACATGGGTTGAGAAATGATGGAAAATGTGTTTGGCAAAACTCATTTGGCAGCTTTCCAAAACCAAAACATTAAAAAAAAATAACATTTAATCATTTTTTAAAACTAAAACATGACCAGATTTTTCAATGCCTAAAAATTAAGTTATTTGGTGTGTTTGTTATGGCAGAGTAACTTTTAATAATTCTTAATACTCATTTTATAAATATTAATAGTAAAATCTATATATTAGGTATTCTTGCATTGACTCTTCTAACCAATTTAGAAACTCAAAATGAGCAGAGTTAAAAATGATACGAGACTTGGCCGGGCACGGCGGCTCACGCCTGTAATCCTATCACTGTGGGAAGCCAAGGAGGGCAGATCATGAGGTCGGGAGATCCAGACCATTCTGGCCAACATGGCGAAACCCCGTCTCTACTAAAATACAAAAAATTATCTGGATGTGGTGGCATACACTTGTAGTCCCAGCTACTCAGGAGGCTGAGGCAGGGGAATTGCTTGAACCCAGGAGGCGGAGGTTGCAGTGAGCCGAGATGGCACCACTGCACTCCAGCCTGGCAACAGAGCAAGACTCTGTCTCAAGAAAAGAAAAAAGAAAAAAGAAAAAAGATACATGACTTAACATTACCTGCTATTTTGTACGTAGAGGAATGCTTGTGTACAAAGGGAAGCTACCACATGTGCAAACAAACAACTCAGCAATGATCAAATTCCAAATTCAATTCATTTAAAAAAATTCTACAATTAATTGACCAAAAAGACCAGGAAACAGTTCGAAAAAGACCTTTGATTATCACTTTAACTTTAGTGAAGTCATCATTGTCTTCTTAGTTCTTGGATTTAAGCCATTATTTTCACATTCATGTGAATCAACAGTATCAATTGCAAATTGGGCTACTCGACCATTTGAGATTAGTTTCCTTGAGAAAATTAGGTCTTCTTATTGAGCGCTTAATGTGGCTGTGCTAAAACTTGTTCAGGTTCCCCAGGGTATTAACTTTATTTTGAGTCTCATGTTGTGATCAATATTGTTCACAACTAGCATATTGATAGAGAATTACTGTTTCCCAAAAAAGATAGAAGTTTTAGTCCTCCATTCATCCAATTCTTTGCCATGTGCATCCAGTCATCTGCAAATTATCCTTCGCTTCCTAAATTTAGTAACTCTTGAGTTTAGGGCTCAGAGAGCACCTTCAATAACTGTATTCTAAAAAATCCTAAGGCTTGTGGAAGTAACCACTTCTTAAACTCTTTAATGGCACAACCAGAGAACACCTTCTTTAACACTAATACAGTCCTTGAATGAATATCTACTATGTGCAAAGAACTTTACACAATCTTCACAGCAATCCATAGATAGTATTATCTCTACAGATATCCATAGAACAAGTAAACTGAAGCTCCTATAGGTCTGTTAAAATAAGAATTCAATTTCTAGTTGTAGTGCCAAGACCTACCACCCTTCCTCTCTCCCTCACTCAGGAGGCCTGTCTTCCTCTGGGTCTTCCCTCCGCCCAGAGGAGATTTTTTGGGTATCTGTCCTCTCCACTTCTGGATCTCCAAAACCAAGGCAGCCCATTAGCTTGGCTGAGATCTAGCATACTTATAGACAACCTGAAAGTAATTTTCCAGGAGTGCATCCTCAACTCTGATATTTCATCTCTCATAATGAAATAAGATTCACAGAGAACAACTTAGTTTGCCTTCCTGCCTTCTCTCCACTGCTACTCCGACCACCCCTCCTCCTTAGGACCACACCCTGCTTAGCCTCCCGGGATGGGCCCAGCCTCCCTGCTCCCTGCAGTTACCAATGCATACCCCAAAACAGACCAAGGATTGAATACCCTCCTAAGGTAAACCTCAATCTTCAGCCCTTCCAAAGGTAGTGAGTGCTTCAGTTTCCAATCCTCCTGCCTTTTTCTTCTTATCACTTCATGTCCCCAGAGTAGCAAGGGGCTGAATATAGTGCAGGGTCCTTATGTTCTAATTCTCTCTTGGATTATGGAAATGATTCTGAAAAAAATATTTAAAGATAAAGATATTTTCATTTTAGGATTTGGGTTTTGTTTCTTAGAAAATATTATAAACATGAAATTATTCTTTCCAAGCAGTGGCTGTTAGTCTTCAATTACATTTCTGCTGTTATAACTAGGCAATAATGATTCATGTATTTTAATAAAAACTATCAAGCTTATTTGTAATTTGGATCCAGAGAGAGATGTGCTGTAACTGTCCTTGGTCCTTAAAATCTTAGCAGAAGAAAGACACTACTAGGCCCATAAGGCACAGCAAAACTGTTCATATCCTTGAAGGTAGAGACTTCCTAGAACACTAATTTTAGGGCCTTGTGCATACTAGACATTTAAAAAGGGAACCTGAATAGGAAATACGTCCTTTTGTTTTATTTTAAGTTATATGTATAGACATACAAGCATGAGGCCACTGGATTAAGTACTTTGATAAAATGTGTTAGTGGTTTCACACAGCGGGATGTCAGACACATTTAGAATAAGTGTTGTTTGTATTCATTAATAGTAGCATCCAATCCCATACAGAGATGCTAGTTGTTTTTTTTTTTTCCTCAAAGTTATTACAATTGGTTTATGGAAGTTTGTTTAGGCATGAAGCTAAAAAAAAAAAAAAAAACCATCTTCTTTGTCCTTTTAAAGTCTTTCTAGTAAGAATTTGAGAACTGTAAACTTATAGCAATAGAGAATAGGAGCTAGAGTGTTTAAAGCTAAACATACCTACTATATTAGAGGTCAAACCACTTCCTCAGAAAGTTTTGTATGGAAAGCATCACATCTTTTAGATTTACAGAGACATTTCATTCTATTTACTAATTTTCAAATATCAGGTGCTGACATCAGGGGAATGATGTTGATAAATTTTTATGGCATAATATAAATAGCTACATTTATCATAAACTAAGCAAAGAAGAGAGCAAATAGTTTGGATAACTGTATTTTCACATAAAACATATTTTCTGTAAAAATGTAAAATCAATGTTTAAATGAACAGTGATGACAATTGCTAGTAACATTATTTTACATGTTTATATGATATTAAATCTCAAAACAAAGGCAAAATGTGGTACTTCCGCACCAAATTTCAAGTATTCCTGTTGAATGATCTAGCCTTGCTTTTCCAATTATGTTTTGGAGCAAAATGTCACAAACCCTTAAAGCTTGTCTTTTCCTCAGTCGTACTTGCCCTCAACTTTGTTTCTAGATCCTGTGGTGGCACACACTTTCTCACTCTGCCCTCTGGGGTTTTCTGCCTGTTTGCTGAGAAGAAAATTAACTGTTTTTGTTTCACGCATCTTTCTGCTCCACATACATTGATTTGATTTATAAAATAGAAAGAATGCCAGCTCCTTACATGTTCAGGTAGATAGAAGTTTGTTCTGTGCTCCAGGAGTGTGTAAAACCACACGATGCTCTAACAGTGATTGCTTTCTAGTCAGAAGAGAGTCATTTTCTTTCCCTTCACACTTCTTTTCCCTCAGCCCCCATTTCCTTCAAAGCTTAAAGCTGGTATAAAAATTAATTTGCATTTAAATGTTTAAGATCACTTTCCACCATTCTAGGAGAACTTGTTTTTTTTTGTTTTGTTTTGTTTTGTTTTGAAAATCTATTTGTTTCTTAAAAGACCTATGTAACTTTTCCAGAGGCTTTAGAAATGGAATTCAAGCCAAATAATGCTCAGTGTTTAGGTGAAGGTGACTAGCTTTTTCTTCATAGCCTGATCAAAAAACAAACCCTTTCTAGACTCCAGTTTCCAAATCTGACCTCTGAAAGTAAGACATTGTTCACTGTAGAGATACATTAATTTGGCTATTTTCTGAGTCTTTGTCATTTTGATTTTAAAATGCCAGTGCTTTCTGCTTGTTAATAGATCAGGAAAGTGAGACCGCACTGCTTGGGTTTTCCCTGGACATCTTGGGGGTCTCTGGCAGTGCAAGTGGGCATGGGAGACTTTCTTCAACACTGCTTTGCCCCACTGCTATCCACAGGAAAATTCAGCTTCTCAGGAAAAACCCTCTTCTCTCACCACAGATCTTAACATTATTTCCTCTCTTCAGTCAAAGTGTTTTAATTTATTGAGGAAAGAGAATCAACAGGGTGAATCTTCCTACCTTTTTCTTCAAAGGCCAAATCCTCACCGCCTATTTTGAATTTCAGTTCCTTCTTGCTCTTTCTTAAAGATTTTGCTCATGCTACTATTCACCATATTCTCTTGGACTAATGATCCCCCATCTTTACTTAATCAATTGTATCACAAAACACTAGTCCACTGACCTGCTTTTTTTCAAGGTCATGAGCATCTTCCATGCTGCCAGACCCAAGAAGCACTGATTGTTGGTAACTCCATCTACCTCTCAGCAGCATTCTCCCGGGCTGACTCTCCCCCTGCTTTTCAAACACTCCTTTATTGGATTCCATGGCAATACACTTTCCTTGTACATTTCCCAAATCCGTAGTTTCTTCCTCCCTATTTACTTTGCAAGTTTTTTTTTTTTCCAAACAGATCTCTAACTATTGGTGTTCTTCGGGCCAAATATGGAGACCACTTCATTTCTCTAACCATATCATTTCCCTAGGTGACCTTATCCAGTTTTATAGCTTTAGATACCATCTCTTTGGTAATGACTCACAAATTTGTATTTCAAACCTAGAGTACTCCTCATCTATCTGATTGCTTCCTCAAAAATCCCTGTCCAGATGTCTCACAGACATCTAAAGTTTAACTCATTCAAATAGAACTCAATTTTTCCAATAAGCTCCTTTGCCCAGCTTTCTTTATCTTAGTAAATGGCACCATTATCCATTCAACTTTCTTAAGAGTTACTCTTGATTTCTTCTTTTCTCTTACCATGCCTCCCTCCCCCACACAATTCACCAGCAAATTCTACTTACTGTACTCATTGTACCTTTCTTCTTTATCACTTTTTTTTTTTTTTTTAGACAGAGTTTTGCTCTTGTCTTCAAGGCTGGAGTGATGTGGTGTGATCTCAGCTCACTGAAACCTCTGTCTCCCGGGTTCAAGTGATTCTTCTACCTCAGCTTCCCAAGTAGCTGGGATTATAGGTGTGTGCCACCACGCCCAGCTAATTTTGTATTTTTAGTAGAGACAGGGTTTCACCATGTTGTCCAGGGTGGTCTCGAACGCCTGACCTCAGATGATCCACCCGCCTCAGCCTCCCAAAGTGCTGGGATTACAAGTGTGAGTCACCATGCCTGGCTTATTCTACCTTTCAAATATAGATCACAGTCATCCATTCTATGCCTCCTTCTGCCCAGTTTCAAACAATTGGTGGCCAGAATTATTGCGATTGCCACTTAGCACATATTCTTTTTGCTGCTTTTGCCCACCCAAAATGCTCCTGCTAAACTCGTCCTTTAAAACTGAAAATAAGCTAATTGTAGTAATGCCCACCATCAAACCAATCAATGGTTTATAATCAGGTCCCAGCCCATGTCTGCAGAACCTCATGTTCTACCCTTCCCTGCACTGAACTCAGGCTCACAGATCTTACCCAGGCACCTTGGACACACTGAAATGGGAGTCCTGGTATAAATGGGCTTCCTCAGAAAATACTGTCCAACCATGCCTAAAGGGCCTGCCTCATTAGTTTTTAGCTCAAGCAACAGTTTATGTCTTTCATAGCAATGACCACAATTTCTAATGACTACTTTCATTTACTTTTAATCATTTGTGTCTTTCACAGAACTGTAAGGTTTTTGTGACCATATTCACCCTTGCACTCTTCTATCCTTTTAACCTGGTGCCTGGCATGAGTAGGTGCCCAGTAAATAATCATTGAAGAAATAATGCAATGCAGAGTGCTCACAATAACAGGAATTTTTCCACACTGCACATATGATATTGGGCTGCTAATTGGGCTTCTAAATATAGAGCAAATAAATTGTGTAAAATAAGCCATGTGAGAAAATGAATATTTCTTGGAGAATGTGAACTTTGCATTCATTTAGCTTCTAGGTCCCAATTTATGATCCGAGGGCCGCATTAATGTAGGTTTCTGTGATTAATTATTTATGGGGCATTGAAATGATTTGCACCAAAAAGCAGATCCTGCTTTAAATAGCTTCAATATATCTGAAGACATTACAGACACAATTCAAAAAATCTACACACAGATTATTATAGGTTTGCTGAAATTATATTAATTACACTTGTTATAACACAACATAGGGAAAACACTATTTGAAGGACTTTGTAAATGATTAAAGGGGCAGCTGTTTCAAGATCCAGGTGCTAAGGTGGAAATAGAAATTTACATCCAATTTTTTATTTCAAGGATTCTGTTAATCATGATATTATGGGCCTGATTTTCCTACTGACTACACAATCCAGATTTTATTTATCTCTAAGCTTGATGATGTTTGTTCTAACATTCACATTATTTTCATAGACAGTCAGAGGACATTTTTGTACTCTCATGATGGAAAAAAGAAATTAAAAGCAAAATATGCAGAAACATTTGAATTTGTCTCAGACAATAGGGAGAAATTTATATAGAGACAAGAAAAAGAAGAGAATAAACTTCAAAGAATCTTCAAAAGAATTCCGAATTGTAGCATGTATGTTGTGTATACAAATATATAATATATATGCATGCACTCCCAACCCCGCCCCCCGCCAACACACACACACACACACACACACACACACACACATTTCCCTGTAAAAGAGATCTGATTGATTTACAAATGGAAGACTGGAATCTTTCCCTATAGCAGCCTTTGAGGCACTTATTGGACTACTTCAGTCTTTTTCAACCTGGAGATAATGAAGCTTTTATGCCCCAAGTTATACACTGTATGTTAGAATTAACTTCTTTCCTATGCATTTAGTATAGCAGCAATTGTGTATCATTCTTAGAGAATTAAGAAAGTAGTCACTAAGTTCATTTTCTGTGTTCTGCGGTTGAGATGAGAAAATCTATATGGCTACCAGTAATTTGAAAACCACTGATATAAGAGATGGTTATACCATTACACAGAATAGTTTTGTCAAATAGACTACAAAAGTTCTGCCCTTCCCCCTTTACTTTCGAATAGCAGACATTGTTAATCAATCATGGGACTCTGCTCCTGTGTCTGGATGATGCCTTTGAATTCTCCTGAACACTGTGCTCTAGGCAGCCATTACCAATCAATCAGAATCAAGAATACAAGATGAAGCCAAATTGCCATTCTGATGTGGAAGATTAGGGTGATTGAAAAAGGTGGATGAAGAAAAAAAGTAATATAATCAAACCAATCTTCTGATGAATTGCCTACCTTTCCTATTGAAAGGTTTTAACTAGTAACAAATATATTTGCATACCATGAAAGATATTTTCAGCTATTACATATTATCTTTAAAAGCATTAATTCTTTAGGTTATTTAAGATATTATTATACTGTATTTATTGAGAATAGTCATATAATTTGGCATATACATGGACAGAAAGAAAAAAAGGAATCAAAGTTGTGTACCTGTTAATAAGGAGAATGACATCATGGCTACTAAGAGAAAATTAAAAATTTATAAAGTATGAAAAGAGTAACCCTTGAAAAAGAGAGACCAGATTGAAACATGCCCTATGAAGTGGCTGATTCTTTTATTGTTTGCAGACAGTATGAACCCCAAGGTCTCCTAAACAGATATAGTAACAGCTCAATAAAGACCTTACAGATAGAAAAAAACAGTTGTGTCCTTTGCCCCCAGAACCCCTTTCCATTGCAGATGGAGCCATATCTTACTGATACTCCTGCAGGTTCACTCCCATCCAGACTCTGGGGATATATAGGCCACTAGCTGAGATGCTTATCTCTCCAACACCAATGAACCCTGTCTGTCCTCTCTTATTCTGCCCATGCTTCCTATTGTAATAGCCAGACTTTTTCCCCTATTCCTTTCTTCTAAGCCAGTTCCAAGTGTTCTTTCCCTATGTCTGAATTCCTGTTGGAGTTCTTTATCCTGAGCCCCTGTTTGTTTTACTTGTTTGTTTTTAGGACTTGGGAGTAGTATCTTGACACTTGGATTCCACCCAAGCTCAAATCTCAAACCCTTACACAGTCCTTGTCATATATTGTCACACCTGAAACTAATGGCTCTCTTATTGGGACCAGTGATGATGACAGAGATGATTAGTAATATCTTCATGTGTAATTATAATTATACATGAAGTTAATTATAATTATCTTCATTTTATGGACAAAGAAACCAAGTCTCAGAAGGGTTAAATACATTGTCCAACATTCACTGTGAGGAGGTGGTAGAGCTAGATTCAAACCCAGGACTGTTGATCTCTAAGTCTTCTTATTTTTTCTTTTCTTTTTTTTCTTTTTTTTTTTTTTCTTTCAAGATGGAGTTTCACTCTTGTCGCCAAGGCTGAATTGCAATGGCACGGTCTTGGCTCACTGCACCCTCAGTCTCCCAGATTCAAGCAGTTCTCCTCCCTCAGCCTCCTGAGTAGCTGGGATTATAGGCATGCACCACCACACCCAGCTAATTTTTGTAATTTTAGTGGAGACGACATTTCACCACATTGGCCAGGCTAGTCTCGAGCGCCTGACTTCAGGTGATCCACCCACCTCGGCCTCCCAAAGTGCTGGGATTACAGGCACGAGCCAACGCATCTGGCCTAAGTCTTCTTATCTTTTCTAACATAACACATAGAAAGTCTCTGCCTGCTCTTCCCCACTCCAGTAGATCTATTATTATTCATTCATGTATCTGTTCATTCAACAAATATTTACTAAGCAACCATCAGGCAGGATGTTAGATACTGGAAATACGGCAAGGATATATAAAATAGTTCTTGACCTACAGACCCCCAGGAATGCCCCAAATCTCCAATAACAAGGTACTGTAGATTTTCCACTTATTCCAGATAATGATAAACTTATTATAAAAGACTTCCTCAAAAGAAACTGTGTAATCTGATGTGTGTTTTAGGAATACTATTCTCAGTGAGGAGGATATAGTAGATTGTGCATATGAAGGAGTAAAAGATAATTAATAAATTCATTAATAATCTAACAAGCAACAGTGAACCCAATCTGGGTGATACTAGGAATAAACAAAGAGGAAGATGAGCCACATTTAGGTTGAATGACCAGGATTTGCTGAGTGACTGAATGTAAGGACTGAAGGAGAGAGAAGTATCAAAAATGGTTCTAAGGTGGGCACAAAAATATAGAAAAAACGAATAGTATCTACTGTTTGATATCACAACAGGGAAACTACAGTCAATAATAACTTGTGTACATTTAAAAATAACTAGAAGAGTATAATTGGATTGTTTATATCCTTTGTAACATAAAGGATAAATGCTTGAGGGGATGGATACCCCTTTCTCCATGATGTGATTATTACACATCGCATGCCTATATCCAAACATCTTGTGTACCCTATAAATATATAACTTACTATATACCCACAAAAACTAAAAGTAAAAAACTTAAATAGTTCTGAAGTCTCTAGACTATGATTCTGGATGGCATATAACACAAATGCCAGAGAATGGATATTTAAAAAAACAGAAACAAGTTTGTGGGAGAAGATAGAGCTGAGTTTTGAACTTGTATTTGAGGCACACATAGGGAACCAGGTACATTTCTAGTAAGCACTTGGAAATTACAGTTGGGAGCTTATGAATAAGGTACGAGTTCAATATAGAGATTTGATAATCATCTGTTGAGTGACATCTGAAGTCATGCGAATAAATGTGATGGTTGAAGGGGAAAAAGTTGAAAAAGAAGAAAAAAGTCCAAAAGTGAACATGAAAGTTAAACTTGCATTTAAAATACAAGTGAGAGAAGTGGAACTTGCAAAAGAGATTGTTGTACATTGCAAAAAATATCCACAATCCCTTCTTCACTCTTCCCTATAGCTTTGCCCCATGCAATGTGACTTTTAAGCTTTTCCTATCAAGAGGTAGAGTCTATTTTCCCCCATCTTGAATTTTAGTTGCCTTTTAGACTGGCTTTGTCAACAGAATTCAGCAGAAGTGATTATTTGACTTGCATGATTTCACATTCTTATTTAGAACTTTTAACAGTTGCCAAGTGTACAAGCCCAGGCTGTCCTGTGCAAGTGCAAGCTAGATGATAGGAGGCCTTCTGGAGCAGAAACAAGCCAGCCCAGTAGAGGCCATTCTAGGCCAACCATCCCCCAGTTAAGCCAGCAGCTAACCACAGAGACATGAGTGAGCCCAGCTGGGACCAGAACTGCCGAGATAAGCACAGCCCAAATTACTGACTTGTAGAATTTTAAACTAAATAAATGGTTGTTGTTTTAAGCTATTAACTTTTAGGAGAGTTTGTCATGCAGTAAAAAGTAAAAGTAATTGATACAGAGATTGAGATAGAGAAGGAGGAGAGCCAGCATAAGCTAGCGTCAAGATGTAAGGAGGGAAAGAAATACAAAGAGAAGAGAGTGGTTGACAATGTGAACTATTCCAAACACACCAGACATAACTAACAATCTATTGCATTTGGCAAAGAGCAGGACTCTGCTAATCTGAAAGTGTAGTTTCTAGTAATGAGGTGGGTGGGGAAGACCAATGGCAGGAGAAATAGAGACTGAGAGTAAAGGCTTCATGTTCAATGTAATTAAGAAAAAGTTCCCTTCCCTGAGAGAGGAGATTAGAGGCAAGAACACTATGATCCTTAGTGTCTTTAGCAATAAAATAAGGAGGTTGGTCTTGATGGTTGTGGAAAATGCTTCCTTTACTTGTACTCTGTTGTTAGTGGGAGGCAAAAGAACTTGACACTCATACACACAGGTTTGAAATAAGACAGGTGTGGCTGTTATTACAAACTCCTTCCCCTAATTTCTGTGTTTTTTATTTAAGGTTACATAGACAAAGTCTAAATTTTCTGATGTTAGATAATAATACTATTGATAACACTAATAATTATATCCACCCACTAGCATAACATATTACATTAAATTAAATGCCATAATGAGCTAGCACAGTGCCTGGCATATTTTCATTATTAATAGCATCATCATCATCATCATCATCATCATCATCATTGGCCCTAAAACTTGAACAAGTATTTTATTATTATTTATTTATTTATTATTTATTTTATTATATTATACTTTAAGTACCAGGGTACATGTGCACAACGTGCAGGTTTGTTACATGGGTATACATGTGCCATGTTGGTTTGCTGCACCCATTAACTCTTCATTTACATTAGATATTTCTGCTAATCCTATCCCTCTCCCAGCCTCCCACCCTATGACAGGCCCTGGTGTGTGATGTTCCCTGCCCTGTGTCCAGGTGTTCTCATTGTTCAGTTCCCACCTGAGTGAGAATATGCGGTGTTTGGTTTCCTGTCCTTGTGATAATTTGCTCAGAATGATAGTTTCCAGCTTCATCCATGTCCCTGCAAAGGACACGAACTCTTCCATTTTTATGGTTGCATAGTATTCCTTGGTGTATATTTGCTACATTTTCTTAATCCAGTCTATCATTGATGGACATTTGGGGTCATTCCAAGTCTTTGCTATTGTGAATAGTGCCACAATAAACATATGTGTTCATGTGTCTTTATAGTAGCATGATTTATCATCTTTTGGGTATACACCCAGAAATGGGATTGCTGGGTCAAATGGTATTTCTAGTTCTAGATCCTTGAGGAATCACCACGCTGTCTTCCACGATGGTTGAACTAGTTTATACCCCACCAACAGTGTAAAAGCATTCCCATTTCTCCACATACTCTCTAGCATCTGTTGTTTCCTGACATTTTAATGATCGCCCATTCTAACTGGTGGGAGATGGTATCTCATTCTGGTTTTGATTTGCATTTCTCTGATGACCAGAGCCAATGAGCATTTTTTCATGTGTCTGTTGGCTGCATAAATGTCTTCTTTTGAGAAGCGTCCATTCATATCCTTTGCCCACTTTTTGATGGAGTTATTTATTTCTTGTAAACTTGTTTAAGTTCATTTGTCAGATGGGTAGATTGTAAAAATGTTCTCCCATTGTGTGAGTTGCTTGTTCACTCTGATGGTAGTTTCTTTTGCTGTGCAGAAGCTCTTTAGTTTAATTAGATCCCATTTGTCTCCTTTGGCTTTTGTTGCCATTGCTTTCGGTGTTTTAGTCATGAAATCCTTGCCTATGCCTATGTCCCAAATAGTATTGCCTAGGTCTTCTAGGGTTTTTATGGTTTTAGGTCTAACATTTAAGTCTTTAATCCATCTTGAATTAATTTTTGTATAAGGTATAAGGAAGGGATCCAGTTTCAGCTTTCTACATATGGCTAGCCAGTTTTCCCAGCACCATTTATTAAACAGGGAACCCTTTCCCCATTTCTTGTTTTTGTCAGGTTTCTCAAAGATCAGACAGTTGTAGATGTGTGGTGTTATTTCTGAGGCCTCTGTTCTGTTCCATTGGCCTATATCTCTGCTTTGGTACCAGTACCATGTTGTTTTGGTTACTATAGCCTTGTAGTATAGTTTGAAGTCAGGTAGTGAGATGCCTCCAGCTTTGTTCTTTTTGCTTATGATTGTCTTGGCAATGTGGGCTTTTTTTTTGGTTCCATATGAAATTTAAAGTAGTTTTTTCCAGTTCTGTGAAGAAAGTCATTGGTAGCTTGATGGGGATGGCATTGACTCTATAAATTACCTTGGGCAATATGTTCATTTTCACGATATTGATTCTTCTTATCCATGAGCGTGGAATGTTCTTCCATTTATTTGTGTCCTCTTTTATTTTGTTGTGCAGTCATTTGTAGTTCTTCTAGAAGAGGTCCTTCACATCCCTTGTAAGTTGGATTCATAGGTATTTTATTCTCTTTGTAGCAATTGTGAATGGGAGTTCACTCATGATTTGGCTCTGTTTGTCTCTTATTGGTGTACACGAATGCTTGTGATTTTTGCACATTGATTTTGTATCGTGAGACTTTACTGAAGTTGCTTATCAGCTTAAGGAGCTTTTGGCTGAGATGATGGGGTTTTCTAAATATACAATCACGTCATCTGCAAACAGGGACAAGTTGACTTCCTCTTTTCCTAATTGAATACCTTCTATTTCTTTCTCTTGCCTAATTGCCCTGGCCAGAACTTCCAACACTATGTTGAATAAGAGTGGTGAGAGAGGGCATACCTGTTTTGTGCCAGTTTTTAAAGGGAATGCTTCCAGTTTTTGTCCATTCAGTATGACATTGTCTGTGGGTTTGTCATAAATGGCTCTTATTGTTTTAAGAAATATTCCATCAATACCTAGTTTATTGAGAGTTTTGACTTGTGTGATTTCACATTCTTATTTAGAACTTTGAGCAGTTGCCAAGTGTACAAGTCCATGCTGTCCTGTGCAAGTGCAAGCTAGAGGATAGGAGGCCTTCTGGAGCAGAAAAAAGTCAGCCCAGCAGAGGCCATTCTAGGTTAACCATCCCCCAGTTAAGCCAACAGCTAACCACAGAGACATGAGTGAGCCCAGCTGGGCCCCTTCTGGGAGGTGTCTCCCAGAAAGGCTACACAGGGGTCAGGGACCCACTTGAGGAGGCAGTCTGATTGTTTTCAGAGCTCAAACGCTGTGCTCGGAGAACCACTGGTTTCTTCAGAGCTGTCAGACAGGGACGTTTAAGTCTGCAGAAGTTCCTGTTGCCTTTTTTTCAGCTATGCCCTGCCCACCAAGGTGGAGTCAATGAACGGCTGTTGAATTTTGTCAAAGGCCTTTTCTGCATCTATTGAGATCATCATGTGGTTTTTGTCTTTGGTTCTGTTTATGTGATGGATTATGTTAATTGATTTGTGTATGTTGAACCAGCTTTGCCTCCCAGGGTTGAAGTCAACTTGATCGTGGTGGATAAGCTTTTTGATGTGCTGCTGGATTCGGTTTGCCAGTGTTTTGTTGAGGATTTTCACATAGATGTTCATCAGGAATATTGGTCAAAAATTCTCTTTTTTTGTTCTGTCTTAACCAGGCTTTGGTATCAGGATGGTGTTGGCCTCATAAAATGGGTTAGGGAGGATTCCCTCTTTTTCTATTGATTGGAATAGTTTTAGAAGGAATGGTACCAGCTTCTCTTTGTACCTCTGTTAGAATTCGGCTGTGAAATTGCATGGTCGTGGACTTTTTTTGGTTGGTAGACTATTAATTATTGCCTCAATTTCAGAGCCTGTTATTGGTCTAATTAGAGATTCAACTTCTTCCTGGTTTAGTCTTGGGAGAGTGTATGTCTCCAAGAATTTATCCATTTCTTCTAGATTTTCTAGGTTTTTTGCCTAGAGGCGTTTATAGTATTCTCTGATGGTAGTTTGTATTTTTGTGGCATCAGTGGTGATATCCCCTTTATCATTTTTTTATTGAGTCTATTTGATTCTTCTCTCTTTTCTTCTTTACTAGTCTTGCTAGTGGTCTATCAATTTTGTTGATCTTTTCAAAAAACCAGCTCCTGGATTCATTGATTTTTTGAAGATTTTTTTTGTGTCTCTATATCCTTCACTTCTGTTCTGATCTTAGTTATTTCTTGCCTTCTGCTAGCTTTTGAATGTGTTTGCTCTTGCTTCTCTAGTTCTTTTAATTGTGATGTTAGCGTGTTGATTTTAGATCTTTCTTGCTTTCTATTGTGGGCATTTAGTGCTATAAATTTCCCTCTACACACTGCTTTAAATGTGTCCCAGACATTCTGGTACCTTGTGTCTTTGTCCTCACTGGTTTCAAATAACATCTTTATTTCTACCTTCATTTCATTATTTACCTAGTAGTCATTCAGGAGCAAGTTGTTCAGGTTCCATGTAGTTGTGTGGTTTTGAGTGAATTTCTTTTTTTTTTTTTTTTTTTTTTTTTGAGACGGAGTCTCACTCTGTCGCCCAGGCTGAAGTGCAGTGGCCAGATCTCAGCTCACTGCAAGCTCCGCCTCCCGGGTTTACGCCATTCTCCTGCCTCAGCCTCCCGAGTAGCTGGGACTACAGGCGCCCGCCACCTCGCCCGGCTAGTTTTTTGTACTTTTTAGTAGAGACGGGGTTTCACCGTATTAACCAGGATGGTCTCGATCTCCTGACCTTGTGATCCGCCTGTCTCGGCCTCCCAAAGTGCTGGGATTACAGGCTTGAGCCACCGCGCCCGGCCTTGAGTGAATTTCTTAATCATGAGTTCTAATTTGATTGTATTACAGTCTGAGAGACAATTTGTTGTGATTTCTGTTCTTCTAAATTTGCTGAGGAGTGCTTTACTTCCAACTAAGGGGTCAGTTTTGGAATAAGTGTGATGTTGTGCTGAGAAGAATGTATATTCTGTTGATTTTGGGTGGAGAGTTCTGTAGATGTCTATTAGGTCTGCTTGGTGCAGAGCTGAGATGAAGTCCTGAATATCCTTGTTAACCTTTTGTCTCGTTGATCTGTCTTATATTGATAGTGGGGTATTAATGTCTCCCATTATTATTGTGTGGGAGTCTAAGTCTCTTTGTAGGTCTCTAAGGACTTGCTTTATGAATCTGGGTGCTCCTGTATTGGGTGCATATATATTTAGGATAGTTAGTTCCTCTTGTTGAATTGATCCCATTACCATTATGTACTGGCCTTCTTTGTCTCTGTTGATCTGTGTTGGTTTAAAGTCTGTATCAGAGACTAAGATTCAACCCTGCTTCTCTTTGCTTTCCATTTGCTTGGTAAATCTTCCTCCATCCCTTTGTTTTGAGTCCGTGTGTGTCTCTGCACATGAGATGTGTCTCCTGAATACAGCACACTGATGGGTCTTGACTCTTAATGCAATTTGCCAGTCTGTGTCTTTTAATTGTGGCATTTAGCCCATTTACATTTAAAGTTAATATTATTATGTGTGAATTTGATCCTTACATTATGATGTTAGCTGGTTATTTTGCCCGTTAGTTGATGCAGTTTCTTCCTAGCATCGATGGTGTTTACAATTTGGCATGTTTTTACGGTGGCTGGTTCCCATTGTTTCTTTCCATGTTTAGTGCTTCCTTCAGGAGCTCTTGTAATACAGGCTTGGTGGTGACAAAATCTCTCAGCATTTGCTTGTCTGTAAAGGATTTTATTTCTCCTTCACTTTTGAAGCTTAGTTTGACTGGATATGAAATTCTGCGTTGAAAATTCTTTTCTTTAAGAATGTTGAATATTGGCCCCCACTCTCTTCTGCCTTGTGGAGTTTCTGTCAAGAAATCCACTGTTAGTCTGATGGCCTTCTCTTTGTGGGTAACCTGACTTTTCTCTCTGGCTGCCGTTAACATTTTTTCCTTCATTTTAATCTTGGTGAATCTGACAATTATGTGTCTTGGGGTTGCTCTTCTCGCAGAGTATCTTTGTGGTGTTCTCTGTATTTTCCTGAGTTTGAATGTTGGCCTACCTTGCTAGGTTGGGGAAGTTCTCCTGTATAATATCCTGAAGAGTGTTTTCCAACTTGGTTCCATTCTCCCCATCACTTTCAGGTACATCAATCAAATGTACATTTGGTCTTTTCACATAATCCCATATTTCTTGGAGGCTTTGTTCATTTCTTTTTACTCTTTTTTCTCTAAACTTCTCTTTTCACTTTGTTTCATTAATTTGATATTCAATCACTGATACCCTTTCTTCCACTTCATCAAACCAGCTACTGAAGCTTGTGCATGCATCACATTGTTCTCATGTCATGGTTTTCAGCTCCATCAGGTCATATAAGGTCTTCTCTATACTGTTTATTCTAGTTAGCCATCATCTAATCTTTTTTCAAGGATTTTAGCTTCCTTGCAATGGGTTTGAATATCATCCTTTAGCTCAGAGAAGTTTGTAATTACCGACCGTCTGAAGCCTACTTGTGTCAGCTCATCAGAGTCATTCTCCGTCCAGCTATGTTCCGTTGCTGGTGAGGAGCTGTGATCCTTTGGAGGAGAAGAGGCACTCTGGTTTTTAGAATTTTCATCTTTTCTGCTCTGGTTTCTCCCCATCTTTGTGGTTTTATCTACCTTTGGTCTTTGATATTGGTGACCTACAGATGGGATTTTGGTGCGGATGTCCTTTTTGTTGATGTTGATGCTATTCCTTTCTGTTTGTTAGTTTTCCTTCTAACAGTCAGGTCCCTCAGCTGCAGGTCTGTTGGAGTTTGCTGGAGGTCCATTCCAGACACTGTTTGCCTGGGTATCACCAGCGGAGGCTGCCGAACAGCAAATATTGCAGAACAGCAAATATTGCTGCCTGACCTTTCCTCTGGAAGTTTCATCCCAGAGGGGCACCCACCTGTATGAGATGTCAGTTGGCCCCTTCTAGGAGATGTCTCCCAGATAGGCTACACAGGAGTCAGGCACCCACTTGAGGAGGCAGTCTGACTGTTCTCGGAGCTGAAACGCCATGCTGGGAGAACCACTGGTTTCTTTAGAGCTGTCAGACAGGGACGTTTAAGTCTTCGGAAGTTCCTGTTACCTTTTTTTCAGCTATGCCCTGCCCCCAGAGGTGGAGTCAACAGAGGCAGGCAGGCCTTGGTGAGCTGCAGTGGGCTCCACCCAGTTCAAGCTTCCCAGGCTGCTTTCTTTACCTAGTCAAGCCTCAGCAATGGTGGACACTCCTCCCTCTGCCAGGCTGCTGCCTCACAGGTCGATCTCAGACTGCTGCTCTAGCAGTGAGCGAGGCTCCGTGGGTATGGGACCCACCAAGCCAGGTACAGGATATAATCTCCTGGTGTGCCGTTTGCTAAGACCATTGGAAAAGCACAATATTTAGGTGGGAATGTCCCATTTTTCCAGGTACAGTCTGTCACAGCTTCCCTTGGCTAGGAAAGGGAAATCCCCAATCCCTTGCACTTCCTGGGTGAAGTGATGCCCCACCCTGCTTCAGCTCACCCTCCATAGGCTGCACCCACTGTCCAACCAGTCCCAGTGAGATGAACCAGGTACCTCAGTTGGAAATTCAGAAATCACCCATCTTCTGCGTCAATCACACTGGGAGCTGCAGACCAGAGCTGTTCCTATTTAGCCATCTTGGAACGGACCTTGAATAAGTATTTCTTTACTTTGTGCTTAAGTCTACATTATTATATTCCCCACTTGTTGGTCCCGTTCTGTTTAATAGCAATGCTTTATGGTTTTAGAGTATTTGACAGTTTCACCATGTGCTTTTACTGCATTGCATCAGGATTTACTGAACTTTGTCATATGGTTTCCTTTGGCCACCTTCAGTTCTTCTTTGGCCTTATAACAGATTAGAATTAGAGATAGAGATGACTTAAGGTGGTTACAGTAGGATTAAGTTGCAATTGTCAATAAAGGAGGAAACAAGAAATATTAAGTACAAAAGAACAGATACGTGAAGCCATTCAGTGTAAGGGAAAGAAGCAAGCATCTAAATAGTAATTACACCATTATACTTCTGTGCAATATAATTGATATGCGTAATGATGACCTTACTTATTCAAAAAGCCATTAAAGTACATAGATATTCTGTTTTCTAAAGTAGAAACTTTTTTAAAGGCTAAGACTGAGCAACAAAATATGTTTTATGAGTATACTCTGAGGTAAAAATCCAGTACAGTACATTACAGAAGGCAGAAAAGTAGAATTGTTCTTGGTATGGTAGTGGAGATAAAGACCCTAACTACACCCACCTAACTTGATAAAGACCTAATTTGACATCCCTGTTGCACAGGAAGGGTCATTCAGAACCTTAGAAAATGATGCAGAGCAAAGCATGAAATTAATTTTATTTTCAGAAAATAAACTTCAAAATACGTAAAATACAGTTTGGTGTATTAAGGGGTACATTATCTGGGGAAAAGTCTCCCCTACAGAAAATTGTAGTCCTTCACAATTTTAGATAAATAAGGTTTAACTCCTTTTTTTTTAAGTAGGAAATTTTCTCAAATGTCATTTTTAATTATTATAGAGCAATTCTACTGACATTCACGGAAGCATAACTTTCATGGGAGAGCCTCAAATAAAATTCCTTTATTTCCACCTCATAAAACATTCTTCCTGTGCAAAGTATGTCCCTAACTAAGAAGTATGTATTACCAGTCTCTTGAAACACATTGTCAGCTAATATGAGAACATTTTCCCCTAGCTACTAGCTTTTAAATGTTTTCTTTGCTCATGAACTCAAAAGCAGGTCTAACAAATACGAGTTTTCAAGCAAAAAACAAAGAATTAAGTGGGAAACTGAAAGTTACAAATTAAAATTAAGGTTGATATCAGTATAGACAAAAAGAAAAATTAATTGATAGATAAAGATCCTCAGGGCTTCCAAAGAACTCCAGTCAGTCAGCATGACACACATACAAGTTTTGCAAACATAATTTCTTTTTTTTATTACCTAGGAACATTAGGATATACTTTCTTGACTGTAATAATTGTGTGCAGTTAATTATAAATGAAACAGAAGTGTTGGTAATATTAGAGACTTGTACTCTGCATAAAACTGGAAATTACTGCTATTACTCTTGGTTGCTAGAGAATATTAGGTCATAGATGCTAATTAGCAGTTCATAGCCCTCCTACGGGGGGAAATCTCATTACCATATGAAACTGTGTTGGTTGCCAAACCCACCACTCATAGTACTCTGACCATTTTTGTTTGAACAATTATATGGTATGATAAAACTAAAGATCAACTTTGCTGTGTGTGAGCAGGACCATGAAGGCTAATATACACAGTCTCATATTTTCCCACTAGTTTAAGAAAAACAACCATATTACACTTTGAGCCTCCCAGTCAGTGTGTGGGAACTGATTAAAAACAAAAAGACAGAAGTTTTCATCTTTACAAAGCACAAACAACAGGATCTCCCACTAAAAATATGTTCTCAAAACAACAAAAAAATGAAGAAACAAAAGTATTGGAGGATGGGAGAGAAATTGAAATGGTTCTAGGACCTCTCTAATGGGTAACTTATTATATAGGTTCATATATGTGTATACACACACTCACACACATGACCAGCCCTGACTTTATCTATATTTGTATTTATACAGATACATATAACTTATGTATCTATATCAGATAAATAGATAGATAGATAGATACATACATACATACATGCATAGATGATAGAATCTTTTTAATATAGTTCAATACTTTAAAAAAATAACATTTCTTTGGCTTATTTCGGTACTTTTTTTTAAGATAATTTAAAAGCTACAATTTATTACAGTATTTCCATTTATTCCATTCTATACGTACTTTTACTGATACAAAATCATTTGAAGAAAGGTATTGAAATAAAGAGGAACATATTAAAACTACAACCTGAATTTAGTTATTTCTACTAAAGCAAGAGAAATTAGATAATGCATAAATCCTGGCTGCTCAGTCAAATTAGGTTTTATATTGAAATATAAACTACATTTGTAGTGAAAAAAGAATATTAAATTCTTTATATCTATATCCTGGGATACACATGGCCATGCCCACCAATACATATACACAAACACTAGTGACCAAAGAAGTGTCCTTAATGAGTGAGACAAGAAGCCTAGGAATAAATCAGAGTCACAAGAATATATAGATTCTTTATTTTTAAAAAGGTACATTCATTTCTGGTCAGTGTAATGACATGCCCCACTTTTAATTGGCTTCTTTTCTCTTCCCAGAAATGGTATATCCATTTTCACCTGTGGAAGTAAAATTAATTAAAGGAGCAATAACTTGCAAAAATTGGAAGAGTAAATCTTTCCCCTCTGTATTGTATCAAAGGTTCCACGTGTTACAAAATGCCTTTACCCTCCTCCTAAGCTCTTGCCAAGGCTTAAACTTAGCCTAGAATCCAATATAAATGGAGTCTGAGTTCATTTCACAAAGGCGAGAAAGAATTGGGGCTCTGGTGAGAATTAGTGAGGAAGACAAACCAACTCTGTCCTGAATCAGCAGAAGACAAGAGATGGGAGGAAAGAGCGAGCTAGGAGCATCTTGTTTTAATTTACACACTTCAACCTCATGAGAAGAGAATTTTCTTCTTGGATGTCTTGAACTGAATCAGATCTCTGTTATGTGCATCTTATTGCCAAATATTCTGACCCATCGTCCCCGTGAAAGCACTTTAAATTGTGCTACAACTTCTGCTTGAAAATATGCTGCTGCTGCTGAGATGGCTTGTGGCCATCAGCTATGGGTACCTGCCAGTAGAATACTGGAATGTCAGTATTTCATTTTGTTTTATTTCATAGTAATACATGTCAATTGAAAAAAATCATTAGAAAATTCAGTAGGGGAAAATACCTCAATTTCTATAACAAAAATAATTATATATTTTGTTAACATTTTGTTCTGTGTTTGCCTGCCTCTACATATCTATCTGTCTATAAACAACTATTGCAACAGCCTATATTAGTAATTTTTTGTTTACAGTATTTTCAAATTTTGGTCCTCACAAAAATGTGGGGAATAAGAATACGACACAATTGTGTGATTGTGTGTATGTGTGTGTGCGTTATTTATCATCCTACTCTAACAATTGTCCCACCTGTTCCATCAAAAGCAAAGGTTAATTACATTTCTGTGGAGCTTCCAGCAGAAGGCTACTTTTCTCCCACTAAATTACAACAAGAGTAAATTAGAGGTTTTCAGAACTTCAGGGTTTTGATTGATGAATTCATTAATTCACCTTTTCAAAGGGAGGGCTCATGTTTTAAATATTTTATGTACAATTTGCATGTTGGCATTTTTAACAGCTTTTTAAAAAGTTAGACAGTGCTTAAGAGAAAGGTCAAACTGATCACCCTGGAGCCCGGATGCCTTTGTAATGCACAAAGCAAGAGGCAGGGTTAAGTCTTCCTTGTCTTTCTCTTTCCTGAAAATTAGTCTGTCCTAGGCAGCTACTTTGGCTGCTTGTATTGTTCCTTCAAATATGGTTCATGAGATATTAGAGTTCCATTACCCAAACTGAGATCTCTTTGCATCAGGGTAGGTATGGACACTATCCAATAAAGGTTTGGCTTTTATTTCACCTTGCATATCTATGTCAGCAAATACATGAAAATGGCATTTCATTGTCCAAATGAAACCTTTCCATCCAAGTTTTATGCACTTTAATATATTCTACATCCAGTCATTGATGCACAGGTATCTCTCTACACTTGCAAGACAATCCATAGGTGTTTGTGAACTCTGCTTCTGACAGATAGAGTCTTGCAGTCATTGAACGCATTATCTCTGATTTAAGGAAATATGAATCATTTGTATACATATAATGTGACGTCAGAGAAATAGTAAAAGAAGTAGTAGAAACTGGATGTAATAATCAGTGCCATTGTTTTCTTCTCTCACTAAAGCTTCCAATGGAATACTCTATGCCCCCTCAACACCCCCAATATCTTTCACCTTATTTTGGCTACTTTTTAGAATTAATGGAAAAACAAAGCAATTGCAAAAGTTTTGTTCAGTTTTTTTGCTCAGTGGACCAGAATTAACTCTGATTTAAAAAAAATAGAGATAGAGCAAAAGGGAGGTGGGCAATCAACATGACTCATTGATGGTGGGCAAAATTACCATCAGATGGGGTAGACAGAAATGGGTATGCAGATACACATCCAGGCACAAATTCCAGGACAAGTCATATAAAACAGACTTTATTTAAAAACATCTTACAAATAAAAGAGGAGTCTTATTTTAATGCCCTATCTGCTTAATGCAACCTCAACCCAAATTGGTTCACGCATTCAGAATATTAAGCAGAGATCGAGTGTAATGACTTAGCGTTTTCAGGACATTGAAGAAAGAACTGTTAATGTATATGGAATTTCATCCTTATTAAAATCTGAGGCAATGTTTTTGCCTTTCTCTGTTGGTGAGTCCATCCTATTGCTGCACACAACGGCGTGTTCTTGGCCTCATTCTCAGTCCTTAATTTATACTTGAAAAATATGTACATGTTGAGCCAGATGCTTGCAGTGCCTAAGGTAACTCTCTAATAAATTAGGCACTGGAGAAAATAGAATTAACCCTTTTACCAGGAGTATTGCATAGAGACCAACTTCGCTTTACATAACACATTGTCTGAAAATTTAACTCTACAAAAAAGGTAATTATAATTTACTGTAATTTAACATACAGTACAATATTTTTAATGCTTACAAAACAGCTTTTATTTACAAAAACTTTTTTTTTTTTTTCAAATAACTCTCTAGGAATTTGTCTACTGGGCAAAGCTACGTACTTCTAAAATGAAAAATATCTGTCCTGGGGAGAAAAATCAACTATGTTTCCCAAATGTACCCCATAGTGTTTTTAATCCACAACTTTAATATAATTCACACCTGAGGCATTAGAAGGCTAATCATTAATTGCAAAAGGAGTGTTTAGAGCAAAGTTCTATGTGTCTTATCGATATGCCTATTTTATTTTAATTCAGAAAAGCTAAATTATTGAGTTATTGAAAGTGCTTCATTTTTACTTTTCCTTTAAAGGTTGAAGATAGTCCATCCTTTCTTTCATATTCTCTCTTTAGTTCAAATGACTGAATGTTCTTTGAAAATATTGGCTTCACATGCAACTAATCTAAGCTGTTTATAACCTTAGTGTGTTTGAGTCACACTTTTAATACTTCAATGTTTGACAGAATACTTGAAGGGATAAAAGGCTCAAAACAACGCTGAACAAATCAGTAATAATTACATTACAATGACAATTACAGAACAACAACATAGCAGAATGTCTCTACAAGCATTCTAATTGCACACTTCACTTGGTTACCCTTTTGCACCATGCTGAGTTTTTGAGTAGGGCCATCTCTAGCCCCAATCCATTTAAAACATTCATGAAGCAAAGTTCTTTCATGTTCCAGCAAATTTACAGTAAGTTATATACATCACTCTATCTCCTCAACCTTCTAATAGAAACTTCTATAATTACTATATCAACATAGGTATAGCAAAGAAAAGTTTTGCCCATTGAACTCAATCTGATGTTTACATTAGAAATGTTGTGGGAATAAACATTGTGTCTTAGGAATCTAAGTGACTCTCTGACCTAGTCAACCTCTTGAGAAACTTCAAAATTCTTAACATCTGAATGAGCATATTTACCTTACACAGTCACAAGCCTTCTTCTCTGTTGGGTTGGGTGAGGACAGTGGGTGAGAATTGAATCTTGTAAAGAGTTTCACAAGATGTTGAAATTTCGGCAGATAACTTTTTCACTCGACAAAATCTTGCCACTTGGTCATCCTTCTCTGTTTCTCTGATATACACCATCACCCTGCTTTCTCATTTATGTCAAGTTTTATTCCTTATAGCACTTTTATAGGCTCATAATCACGTGTTGTATGTATTCTCATATGCTCCTTTTAAAACTAAGTCTAATTTGTCCTTCTTTTGTTGTCATGAACATCTGCCCCCTCACAGACTGTTGAATCCATTTAAAATAAGATCATTTTCCAGGTGCAAGTAAACTTGTGCCCCCATACACCCCCCTGCAAAAAGAAAGTCTTTTTTCCAAATTTCTTCAATATTATGGTTACCACACATAGTCACATTAAAAATATCAGTTCAAGGATGACATAATAGCAAGATTTTGAAGACCATTTTTTATGGTAGCAGCATGCATTTTTCATATCTTGGAGTTTCCTTTCTGTTCAGCATAAAACTGAATATTCTTTGGTATAAGAATATAAACCAGACTTACATGTATCCCCAAATTAAACATTCACTGCTCAATTCTGAATTTGCTAAGAGACAAAATTTTAGCCTAGAATCATAAGACACAAGTTAACAAATTCAACTTGCAGCTCAGTAAATACTTCTTCTATCATAGACATGATATGATGCATTCCTAAGAAGCAAATGTAAAGGGAAATTATTGTTTAAAAATCAGTGTTTCCAACATAGGTATGTGAAATTTAAAATTGGAAACATTTAACAACCATCCATTTAGGATAGTTTCAATGGTCTTTGGATTTAGTTTTAACAATAGAAAAAAAAAAGTTGTAGTAAAAACTTCTCAAGGTTAGAAATGTACCTTGACATGACAACATAAGGCAAAATATATAACGTTATCTAAGGGCTTCCGAATTTTAAGCCCAACAATGACATGTACATGTTGCTATGGGAAAGTCACTTTACCAGTCAAAATTTGCTCTTTCCGTTAGCTAAATTGTGGTGGTGAGATACAAATGTCTGCCCACATGTCAGAGGATCAAAATGACTTAATGCACATGAATAGGCCTTAAAATCACAATAAGCATGCAAATACAAACGATTAGTATTATTCAGCAATAAAATTAATGCATATAAAAATACTCATGTGGAGTTGTATTTCAATTATACCAATTCTGTTAAAATACAGATTCCTTTTAGATTAAATACAGATTCCAGAGCTTGGACACATTTATTGGGGCTTCATTTTATTTGATAGCATTGCCCTTTCACAACATTGTGAAATGTTTTATTCACTTGAATTACTTTTGAAACTGTTAAGTGTTCATTAAAAGGGACAAAATATGCCTGAAATATATACATATATGTCTCTACCTAAGTTTACATACATTTAAAATACACCCTTTGCAAAACTTACTACATTCAAAATTTGGGGTTTGTGGCTACAACTTCTGTAGTTCCAAATAGTAATATAAATTATTGTTTTGCCTTTTATATAATTGATAATTCTAGATACTAGAAACAAAACCATAGTCGAATTTTATTATTTGCTGTAGACATGTGTTTTATAAAGTCACTGGCAACACTGAATTAGCAAATATGGAATCATTGCTTCTAGGGGAAATAGGTTAGATTTCACCAATCCAACAATACATAACCTTGTTTTATGTGTCTTTCTGTTTAAGGAAACCTTATTTAATATATATTTGATTAATTAATGCATGCCTGAACAAAGCATATCTAACACACACATTTTCTCCGTAAGGCACGTCACTGCAACCTTCTTGCACTTAAAAACAAGAGACAATACTTCAGCACTATATTTGAGGGCCATTTTATACTGTAAAACCCCCACCACAAACACAAAAATACAAAAAAGAAGTGGCACAAAATAGACAGTGAGGAGGACAGTTGTACACAGCATGAGAACTGAAGCAAGAGGGCAGAGCTTTGCCTTGCTCTGCTTCAGCTGGGAAGAGGCACAAAGGTTTAGTCCAGTTTTTCACCACTGCACAAATCTGCAAAAGCACCATGAGTGTTGTTACAAATAAATTTTATAAATAAATTTTACAAATAAAGTTACAAATAAATTTTAAAGAGTAGCCAAATTTGAAATCTACCAATGAAGACTGAATATATTCTCTAAGAAGTTCACAGGATTCTGAGGTTGAACAAAATTAGCGACTTATTGGTTCCTCCTGTGTGAGGCTGCCCTTTGGTAGGGAGCATCAAATATACCGGAAGCAGAGCTGTAAAGTCACTATTCACCACTTAAGAATCAGTGTCTGTTTTTCCCCTGTAACTCTTTCATTTAAAGAGCTATCCTGCAAATGTTTTTGTTTACAAATTCTTTTGTGGAACAGGTTAGATGACTATTATTTTTTTTTATAATTTAGGACATCTGGGAGTAAGCTTGTGTAAACAAATTCCTTTTGCTTCCTCTCCTTCTACCCCAATTCTCCAGAGCTATCATCATTTATCATCTGTAGCTCAAAAGGATAGAGGGTCTCAGTGGAATAGCGCTGACCTGAGGAGCATTTGCTTTCCCGGTCAAGCCATTGCCATGGCCTTGTAAAGATAAATCTGGCTCACTCTGGCTTTCATCCTGGTAAACCACTGTCAGTACAAAGGAAAAGTTCATTTTTACCCTGTAGGTTATGTTTCTTTTAATTTCCTACCATCTCTACTGAGAAGAATTCTCAGTATGTGAGGTGGGTTTGGTACGTGTGCAAAGACAACGGCCAGGTTTCAGTCATCTGTGCAGAGTTCTGGCCACTTCATCCATTTCCTCTGCAATACCTCATTATCAGTGAAGGAAGAGGACAAACTGGCCTCAAAGGTGGAACTGAATCTTTCTGCATCTTATGACAGGTTCTATTCATTAAAAAGTCTGCTAGAGCCATCATTGCTTATACCTGTTTCTGAGATTGCTGCTTTAGCATTTTATGAGTTGATCTCCGGTGTTCTAGAAATAATGTTCCACAGCATATTTGTTCACTATATTCTAGTAGATATTTTAATGCAATAAAAAAAAAAAAAAAAAAAAAAAAGCGCTAGGAGTAGGGACCCGGGATTTAAGTTCTGCTGCCGCAAGCTGTATAAGGCTGGGTAGACCACTTAATCTCCTGGGCTTTATTTTCCATATCTGTTAAATACAGACAGTAATAGCTACTTCAAAGGGCAAATATAAGAATCTAATGCGATAATAAATGCAAAAGTGTTTTATAAACAGTCCAGGGCTTTAGGAATAGGATTTTTTATATGACATAAGTCAATGTAAATACAGTAATTATTACAGTAACATCATTATTTCTAAAATAATCTTTTAAAATACAGTAAAACCACAGCTTTTTCTGAGCCAGAACTCTTAATTTTGTTATTTTTGTTGTTTCAGAAAAGAAATGTTTAAGGAAATTTATATACAGATAAGTGCCAGGAAACAATAATAGAACTCTTGAGTCTGATATCAATAGAAAGTTCCATGTCTATGCTAGAGGAATAAATCATCCATATGAACCTTCTATTCCCCAGGGCAACCAAATTTCATAAATTGGTTTCCAGGTCCTCAAAGCAGATATACTTGACATGACACTGTTTTTGTGATTTGCAGACTGACTTGGTTGAACACATAGCCACACCCTCAGAAGCATGAGTGCAAATTTATGCTTAACTCAATTATGTAACATGTAAACAATCAAAAGAGTGGAGAAAAGCTGCCTTGGCTCAGTTTCAGATTTGCTCACATAATTAATATTGATCAAAGTCATCAGATAATTGTCAGTCTTGCCCAGTTTTTTAAGTAAATTTTCTATTTTCATTGAGAAAGCTGCTTCAGATCTAGGTTTTAGAACATTTGTTTTGGATGTCTTTCTCTTGATCTAAATTGCTTTATCTCCTGTCTGCAAAGTCCCAGTAACATTCTGACGTTTAAGACTTTTCATCAGGCCGCACCTTTCAGGTGAAATCTCACAACAGCAGAGTCAAATGAAGACTTTCACTCCCCACAAACTCCTTTTAGCCATTGTTTTCCCTCACGGTATTCACTTCAAGTCCATCACACATAAACCAACTAAAATTTGATCAATACATGCTTGTTTAGGACCCTTTTTATGACTAATGTTTAAGCCAATTTAGCTTGTAAGCTTAGAGTGGACTTCATCTATATTGTGTTTGATATATTGTGGTTTATTCAATAAACACTTAACAGCAACCAAAGAATTGGACCAATTGACATGTCAGCTTTATGGATTTAGTGGATGACTGGCACTTTAAAAAAATCCTTTAAAGGTTGAATAAAATAAAGTATGAATCACTAGAATTAACTGTCTCTGAATATTCTAGGACTACAAATGTTACTCTAATCAACAAATAATGAAAGAATCAAGCTGTTGTTCCACATAACGACAGACTTCACGAAACCTTACTTCAGCTGTTAAGGGAGCTCTCTTGGTATGAAATAGCTCGTTTTTAATACTCAGTTGGAATGAACTTAGTGTCGCTTTTGTGTTGTTTTTCTTAGAGACACACCTTAAAATCCTATCTTTTTGTTTAACCTTTTTGAGCTTCCTTTCCCAATGGGTAGGCACATCTCATTCCTATATATGTCTCAATGTTAGATGCCGTAAGTATTTGATGAGTAACTCTGCATAGTCCATTGATCATCTATAAGGAAACTAACCCCTTCAGGGGAGAAAACAGGTCTCCTCCACAGAGATAAAATTTTATGCATACAGGAACTGCAGTCGGTTTTATGAACCCTTAATATTTAGGGAACAGATTTGGTTGATTCTAAAAATCACCTCTGTCCCTTTTTAACTTGGTGGTATGCTTCAATTATATGTAAAATAGAAGGGACTGTGGAATGCCCCTTGACGACAGCAATATGCAGTAGCATATATGCCCACATTTCACTGAAACAAACCTGTTTCCAATTTATTTTAAAGGCCCTTTGGCCTTTATAAATGTTCTAGCTGGCCACCTGCTGAATATGACAAGCACTTGGCTAAGAAGACTTGAGTGAGATAACTGTGGTATTTGTGGCTTTCATTCTTTTCTTTGGCAAATCATAGGGTTCAACAACAGGGGGGAAAAACGGTATTAATACCCTGACTATCTAAACACAAGTTACTCTTTTCTCCCCCTTTAATGAATCAAACTTACTATTTTCTTTTTATAATGCAGAGAATGCATCAACAAGGAATTTGAAAAGCTGATTTTGTGAGGGCATGATATGTATCTTCCAAGAAAATTAGCAGCATTTTGAAAACTCAAACACCTTATTTATAAAATCCAAGGTTTGTAGCTTTGAGTTGTTAAAAGTAGTTCATGGTATCATTTTATTAGTTAAAATAACATATCAAATAACTATACCTGGTATGGACTATGTGCAAAGTGCTACACTGAGGGCCTTAGAAAGTCCAAAGACACTTAAGAGATACCCTCAATGAGCTGATGGTATAGTCAGGGAAATGTATACAAAGTGACTATTCAAGAAAAAAACAACCTCCTACTAGGATAATAAAAGTATTTGTTTTGTAAAGTGAAGCCACAGACTCAAAATTTAAAATAAGACTGTATCTTTTACTAAAAATTGCATGCCAGGAGGAAGAGAAGACCAAAGTAGGCAAATAGCTTCATGTCTCTTTGCTCTTTAAAATGTCAAAATTAAAGGTTTTATCATATTTACAGATACCACCTAAAACTCTTTTTAGGGAAACCTTTTGGGGTTAGTGGTAAGAGTGTGAGTGGGTAGATTTAGGGACATTTGGAAGAGGAAATGGAAAGAAAAGTAGCTTTTGATATTCGGAGTGATTAATATTTGGAGACACCAAATGGTACATTTTTAGAGGGGCTGCAGAATTTATTTTTGCTCTAAAGGCTTTTTCAGGCTTTCATTAGAAAAGCAAAATCATTAATATAACACATTTAATTTACAACTGAAGACATTCTTACTGTCATTTATCAGATGGGGGGAAATGTCATAGATTTATATCAATAATCTATGGAAACTGAAATGTGATCCTTGATCTCAAGGACACCTTCTGTTTATTCCTTAGACACCTAAAACTCCAATAACCAGAAACTAAACTCTTGAACTTTCCCCCATTTCTCTTGCATATCCTGTAGCTGGAAGGACACCACTAATATTCCAGACTTTTTCCTAGTCACACCTATGCAGTCATTATCATCTTTAGCTCTGTATTTGAAATGCCTCCCACATATTCCACCTTCCTCTCTGTCCTGTACACCGTCACTAGTTGTCCTGCTTTTGCGACCCTCCTCCACACTGCCAACAGAGTTCTACTGCTAAAATGCAAACATGTACAAGTCACTACTCTACTTAAAACTATCTAACAACCATACCTAGCCAAAGGATAAAGTCTCATGCATTTAGCATGGTAGTAAAAGGTCATTTGCCATCTGGCTCCTCTTTACTTTTCAGCCCCTTCTTCCTTCATTGTCTCCTTCCACCTTGGTTCTAGCCTCGTTGAACTGTTTGCAGTTCCCCAAACCTGCTGATATATACATCTGCCTTTTTATCTGATGTTACTTCTCCCCATCCTTCAGAACACAGCTCAGCTGTCACCTCCTCTTGACCACTGCTTTGCCCAGGGGGAGTCAGCTGTTTCTTCTTCTGTCCTTTATCATAAAACTTAGAACTTGTTATTGGAATTTATCATGCTCTCTGGACTGTGTGCTCTTCAAGAGCAGAGGCCGTAAGACCATTCGTCATTGACTGTCTATCATCTAGCAGTTCTCCATAAATTTTGAGTGAGCGACTGAATAAGTATCTTGCTATTTTTCTTACATTGAATGTGAGTTGCTCAGTTGTGGACAATATCTTATTTATCTTTGTATTCAGAAAAGCATCTGAGAGAGAGTAACACTTGCTAAATGTTTGTTGAATTAATAAGATAAAAATTATCTGGTATCCTGAAAATAGACTGATGGGCTAAATTTATAGCATAATACCTAACTACAATATTGCCCCCAGAAGCAGTGAGATTTTTTATTATTTTAGTGTATTTTATTTTCTAATATAAATTGTGTAATGTATTTGCAAAGGATGTTAATAAAATTATTTTTTAAATTCTGTGTTTATAGGCTAAGATTTCTAGAATCTTTACTTTAAAAATAATAGTGGTAGTTTCATTTTAGAAGATAAATATAGCACTCTTTCTCTTAGCTTATAATGACAAAACAAAATTTTTTGCAATTAGTATATTTTTCTAAGCTAAAAGTATGTATTGAGGGCTTAAGGCACTGTGGTAAGCACTTTCTATGTCATTTAATGCTTACAATAACCCTACGTGGTTTAAGTTATCTTATTAGTCTCATTTTGCAGATAGAGAAACTGAAGATTAAGAACATCACCCTGCCCAAGGTCATACAACAAACACAAAGTAAGATTGGGATTTGAAACATTTGGGATTTGAATCATTTACAAAAACAGAATGTTAGTTATAACCCTCCTATATCCCTTTCTGCTATAAGATACTTAAGTAAAAGTCCTAGAGAGGACATTTCTCTTAATTAATAAAATATTACTGGTATAAATCCATGTAATTATATGCTACAATTACAGGCAATGAGACAAAACAGGTTTGCCTAAAGTAGCACTAAAAAGACCATTGTCCTCAAACGATGTGTATCGAGTACATCCAGCCATACTGCATATCCAGCCATACACATATATTTATTGTGTCCTAGGCACCAACCGCTCTGTTATGCACTTTATATTTGTAACCTCGTTAAATACTGAAAAGCTCTGAAAACCCAATGCTATAACCACTATTTCGTAGATGAGAAAACATATTCAGAAAGGTCACCTAAGTGCCCTTTATTAATGTTTTGTTTTTTTAAATCTCTAGTTACTGAGCAGAAAAACACAAATATAGAAAAGTGTGCAAATCTATAAAGGTTTTGTATAATTGATGATCACAAAGCAAACACCCAAGTTGCTATAAGATAAGAAATAGAATCTTGGCAGTTCCCAGAAGTCCCCTTACATGCCTTCCCAAGCACAATACTATGTCTCAGACGTAACCCACTCTCCGGAGTTCCAAGACTACAGCTTAGTTCTGTCTGTTTACAAAATCTACACAAATTAAATGTTTGAATGGGTATTTTGAGTCTTTTTTCAATATTGTTTATAAGGTTAATCCATTTTATTATGTATACTCCCAATTCATTCCTTTTCATTGTTATATATAATTCATTTCTTTTCATTGCTATATAGATAAATGTAAACATATACACACATACTTATGTGTGTGTATATGTGTGTATATATATGCATGCCTTTCTCTGGGTGTATACGCAGGAGCAGAATTGCTGGATACTAGGATACATGCATATCTAACTTTAAAAGACAATGATAAACAATTTTCCAGAATGGTTATAATAATATATACTCTGTACAACAGTAAAAAGAGATTCAATTGCATGATATTCTCATGAACTCAATATTTTCAATAGTTATTTGGTCTTTTTATTTTTAGCTATTCCAGTGTGTATAGTGGCATATCATTGTGTTTTCAGTTTGTACTGCATTGATAGCTAATGAGGATGAACACATTTGTATATTTTGTTAGTCATTTTGATATCCTTTTAAAGAATGTTTAAACCTCTTGCCAATTTTTCTATTGTGTTTTATGGGTTTTATATGATTATTATTGATTTGTGGAACTTTATATTTTCTGTATAGAGGTCTTACACATTTCTTATTAGAATTATTTAGAGCTACTGGCTATTTTTGATGATATTTTAAATAGTTTATTTTTCTTAAATTTTGTATTCCAAATGATTTTTGCTAGTATACAAAAATACAACTGATTTAAAAACTGTTCTTGTACTTAGCAACTAAGCTGACCTATTATTCCCGTAATTTATCTATAGATTCTTTGGATTTTTGATATATGCAATTATAGTATCTATTAATAATGATAGGTTTATTTCTCTCTTTATGAAACTCATATTGTTTATTTATTTTCTTGGCACATTTAACTAGCTAGTATTTCCTTTACAATATTGCTTGTCCCATTTACACTAATGTAATCCCAACTATATTTTGATTTAAATTGATCATCTGTTTTTTATGTCCTGCCTTTTCTATGTATTTTTTCTTTTCTTCCCTGTTTTCTTTTGGAATTATTTGCTATTTTTAAATTTTTCAATTATACTTTATTAACTTTTCCTATTCCTTTTCTGTTTATTCTAGAGATTGCCACATGTACTTCTAAATTTCTTCAAATCACTCTGTAAGTTACTAATTTTACCTTTGACATAAGGACCCTAGAACACTTGAACACCATTGACTTCTTGTGTATCTAAATTCTTTGTATATTGAAATATTCAGAAGACGTTATTCATATTGTTTATTAAATTTAGCATTAATTTAGATTTCCCCACATGTTTAGTTTATGTTGTTGATGGTGGTGTTTTTATTTCATTCCTCTTGAATCTGCAACTTTCCATCTGGGATCTCTTTGCTTCTGCCTAAAAAATATCTGTTGGTGTTTCTTTTAGTTCAAGTCTGCTAGTGATGAATTTTCTCAGTTTGTTTCATTTTAAAGTTTTTATTTTATTTAACTTTCTTTTTTTTTTTTTAGATGGAGTCTCACTCTCTCACACTGACTGGATAGGAGTGCAGGAGCACTATCTAAGCTCATTACAGCCTCTTCAAGTGATTCTCCTGCCTCAGCCTCCAGAGTAGCTGGGATTGCAGGCACCCGCCACCAAGCCCAGCTAATTTTTAGCTTTTAGTACAGACGGGGTTTCACCATGTTGGTCAGGCTGGTCTTGATCTCCTGACCTCAAGCAATCCACCTGCCTCTGCCTCCCAAAGTACTGGGATTACAGGCGTGAGCCACCGCCCCCAGCCTAACTTTCATTCTTGAAGGATATTGTCCCTGAGTATTAAATTCTAAGTTGACAGTTATTTGCTTTCTTGTATTTAAAGATGTTACTGTCTTTTCTTCTGGTTTCTATTTTTTCTTTGCAGAAGATAGTTGTCAGTCTAATTATTTTTCTTTTCATATTTTCTTCATGTCCTTTCTGTTTTTAATATACTCTTTTTTTCTCTGTTGGATTTTAGCAGTTTATTTAGAAACAATATTTTAAAAAATCTTTCTTGGGATTCACAATACTTCTTGAATATGTGTCTCGATGGCTTTTTTCAGTTGTGGAAAATTGTCCGCAATTATCATTTTATCATAGGTCACTTATACCCCATTTTCTTGCATCATTATTTCTAGGGCTCTGGTTTCATCGCTATTAGACCTTCTTAAAGTTTTGTCCTCTATGTTTTTACCCTCTCTTCTTTAATTTACATTCTTTTTACTCATCATTAGTTTGGATAGTTTCTTCTGATCCATCTGTTGGTTTACTTTTTTATTCTTCAATTGTATCTAATGTGCTGTTACCTCCACTGAGTTCTTAATTTCTACATAGTTCATCTTTTTTTCTATAACTCAACATCTCTAGTGAACTTCTTAGTAATATCTATTTTCCCCTTAAATATATTGAACATAGCTATTCTAAAGTCTTCATTTGTCATTTTGAATGTGTGTTTCTACAGTCTGTTTACCTCCTTATGCTTTCTTGTCCGCTTATGCATCTGATTATTTTGATTGAGTGCTGAACATTGTATATGAAAAATTATGGAGATAAGATTAGTCCGGTACTGACATTGTCTTCCTCTACAGATAACTTATGATGAATTTTGATCGGCAGCTCTGCACATGAGCAATACACTCTTATCTCACTCTATTTTCAAAGATTTAGATGACTTAAATCTGGGCTTCATTCCTTTTGAGATGCTGTGTACTTCTGTTTTATTCTTACTCCTATAGTCTCCACTCCTAGATACCTTTGAAATTTTAAGCCATTTTATTATGGTTAAATAAATGGTTAAATAAAACTGGTGTTATACCAGCACTACCAGCAGCCCCTCTATTCTTGTTTTTGTCCTCCAAACTCCACAAGACTATTGGGAGTATTGTTTGCAATCTTCTTGGCTGCTTACCCACCTATTCAGAAACGGGCAGATACTGCTAGGAAAAAGTGGTCCCAAATGCAACATTCATCTTTCTGAATATCTGTCTTTTTCAATCTTGACCCAGTAATCTTTCCATGCCTTATTGTCCTTCCGATGTCTTCAAGTAATTTGTTTGAAAATATTTTTTGTGCTTTGCTAGTGGTCCTCAGCAGGAGGCTGTCAAGCTCACCCTATCCTTCATTACTGAAAGTGCATGTTAAAAGCCCACTTTAAACTCTGACAAGCTGACCTTTTAAATAATTGTGGCGTTACGTGAACACCCAAATAAATATTTGCCTGTTAAACCGTCTTTGGAAGCTAGCCACTTATTCTACCACTTCACAATTTTGCCAAGAATTTCCTGTAGATCACTGATTTTAGAGCTACTTTGTAAATTAGTGCTCTCCCCTACACCCCTGCCAAATTTAGTTACTTTTGAAGTTAAGTAAGTCCCTTTACTCCCAAATGCAACTCTTTGATTACAAACCTTAATCACACCACATAGGTTTAAAACTTTTGGCTATTTAGAAAAAAATAAAATCCATGTTACATACATAGAGCGTGGCAACTCACACTTGAGTGTTTAATAAAAATAAGCCAGTTTCTGAAGGCACTCTGTGAGGAAAAACTTCAAACAGTATTTGAAAAATGGCCATATTATTAGGGTGTGTATAGAGGCGCCCCACTGGCAGTTTTGGAAAGAATGGTAAATATTTGGATATGTCTGTATTCTTGTGCTTTAAAAGAAAATAAAACCCTTAATATTATAGTCACCAATTTTTAAAAATTTTAAAAACTCTCTTTCTTCATTTTTGATCAAACATCATAGAAAGCAATCCACACCCACGGTGTATTTATTTACCAACCCGTTTGTTACTAAAAATATTTTGATTGTCTTTGAAACACAGCGAATGTCTTTTACCCTTTGGCACTGCCAATTTCGCTCCATGTTCAACATAGCGCTTTGGGGGCGGGAGAGTTCTCCATCCATAAGGCCACAGATTGCAGCAGACATATGGCCATGCACAGTGGAGCATCTCTCACATTTGGAGGAATAGGCTCTCTTGCCTATTACCAGTAAGGCCCCTGATGCCCCCCACGGCATTAGCATTCATCCCAGTTTGGATTGCCTCTCTGATCTGCCTCAGATGGGTTGATTAACTTTGATTAAAGGCTGAGTCTGGTTAAGTTCTAAGTTGCATGGAAAACATTCATATGCCTCTATAATTTCTTAATCCCTTATTACAGCTTCCTGGAAAGGAGACCACTTTGTTTCTGGATCAACAACAGTTCCATTTGGAACCAACCACATTTACAGGAGAACATATGTAAGGATACTCCCACTTCACGGCCTGCACTACTGAACCCTCGGCCTGACCCTGGGTATGTAGTGAGGCCCCAGGCAGATGTTCCCCGGCAAAAGCATTAGTAACAGGGCAGCTGTGCACACAGAAGGCAGTTTAAATCTACACTGATTCCTCCACAGGCCCTTTTGGATTCTAATCTCCCATTTTCCCTATCCCACAGCCCTTTGACAACTTTAGAGCCAATTTTTATAAATTGAATTTAGAGGCCTTGGGAGATTCACCAATGCAGGTGCTAAAGGATACCAACTCTACTGTGGCTGAGTTATTTTTAGGGCTGTAGTTTAGCTGGGAAGGAAAATAAGGAGTTTTCCCCTTCTTCTTAAGCTTAACTGCCAGAAACCAAAGCCATCCCTTCTCAGAGGGGAAATGCCTGCTTCCTTGCTGGGACTTGATAGTCCAAGGCTATTTGGGGAGAGAAAAGGTTATTTCAAGTACTTGGATACTTCTATACTTGTGTTTCCCAAGAAAATAAAACACTTCTTCAAAAACACAATAGCCTACAAGCAGGCAGATGTTCCTGCATGGTCCTAACTGAAAATGCCTTATCTAAGTGAATTTTCTTTTTGAGCTTGAATTACCTGGTTTCTCTGTCTATCATGAGCAGATTAACTGAATCATTGCCAAATCTGCCCTTGATTATTTTTTTCTTCAAGGGCATATTTTTCAGCTTAAGCAAAGTTATAAGCACATCCAACGAACAGGACCTGTGAGACACAATTTTTGTGAACACATTTTGTGATTCCAAAAGCCTGTGATGATCCTGAGAAACTGATGTCAAATATAGCTGCTTTCAGCATTAAAGAAAATGTTCTTATATAGAAGGACGGAAGACAAGGACATGAATACAATTGCCTCTTTGGTATGACAAGTCAAAATTATCAATGCATATGTGGTTTATAAAAGATACAAAAGTTTGCAGGAGCATTTTGAGGAAGTCCATGCTGCATCTGGCAAATAGAACAGGGGCAGGTCACACGGACTTCCAATTCTCACCATCACCGTATTAAAAGGATGAGGTCAGGCTAAAGAGGTGCGCCTACTCTGGATTATTCCACCCTCCCATTTAGGTGGTATGTTAGATTCACTGCTGACTACTGCTTTGTTTCACAGTAGCCATTTTCATGAGTTTATGAGTGTCATAAGGATTAAGGGGCACATGATTGTCGGGTTGGGTTAACTCCTCCAACAAAATACCCCAAATCTCAGTAGCTTTATAAAATACAAGTTGATTTCTTCCCATATCACAGTTCAGTGGTACCCAGGAGGGCACTCTACTTGAAATCCTTCCATCGAAAGCTTTGGAGACCTCAAACACAACCCCTACAGGCAGCAGGCAGAGTGTAGAGGGTTGAGCATGTTTTATTGGCCAGGCCTGGAAATGGTGCACACCCCTTTACTCACATTACCGTGACCACAATCCAATCCCCAAGCCGCTCCTAAGGGAGGCTGGATGCGTAGCTCAGCTGTGTGCCCAGGAGGCAAAGGCCAACCATTGGTGAACACCTTGCCTGACTCTGCTGTAAGCAAAGTACTAAAAACCGTTCTTCTTTATCACACCAAACCTTATGCAAGAACTTTTTTGTATACAGACACTTCAACTCTTTTCAAAAGGAGTCGGGAAGGGTAGCTCTTTATTTTAAAAGGAGACTGTGAGAATAGTGAGACAAAAAGAATGTGGCACAGGGCAGGTACCTAGGCCATGTTTATGGGGTCCATTGGAGAAAAAAGTCACACTGTCTGCATTTAATCCTTGGCATCCTAATGCTATCAGGTGATTTTGTGAGCATAAAAATAAAGCTGTACTTTTTGGAAGTGGAAAGTCTCATTATATCTGAGGTGAGTCAGGAAAGGAAGTGAAGGGAAAGTATCTATTTTTGGGTTCTGAGCGCAGCTGAGGAGCCCTAGATGCCTGCCAGAGAGGCACAGCTGCAGCCGTACTGCACGGCTGTCCATCCACCTGCACGCCGAGCCGGGTGCCATGCTGATTTTCTCGCTGTGTGTCTGGTCCTCTTTTCTGAAAGTTGTAAGAAGCAGAACCAAATATGACAGCATTTCCTCGAGTGTTAAGTGCCGTTATATGATTCTGATAAATAAAATATCCCGGGCAAGAACAGCTTTCTCTACATAAAAGGAGCTTCATCCAGTTTGCCAAATTTGACTGTCATGTATTTAAATGCATGTTATGAGCAGCAAAATATCTTGGTCTCACTCTAATCCTATTTACCCAGCGGTGGTGGTCCCTTGGTTATTAGTAACCACATCCTATCTAAATGCTTTTGAAGCATATGACAAGGACAGTTGCCAGGTACAGTAAACACCGGATTAAAGTAATATTACCAAGCACTATTTTATGAACCCATTTAAAATGGTAACCTGGCAACCAGCTTGCTTTTGTCAAAATGATTACATAGCCATAATTTGCACTCAGAATTAATTTTCAAAAAAGTTTCTCCAAAACAAACGACAGTTCCAAGTAAATATTTAAACGGGCACACACTTGGAAAATGTTCAGAGAACTTGCCATCTTAAAAGAACAATGTTGTTCTAGAAAAAAAAGCTTGCCAGAATTCCTTCAATTAAGCAATTTAAAATAAAACAAGGATTATGTTTAATCTAATTTTATAAATTGAGAGGCTCAGCATCTTTAAAAAATGAAATAAAAGTCAGTAAACTGAACTACATAGATAAATTAGGGAACAAACAGGAACCCACTCTTCAGATCAGCTGAGAAAGGCAGGGCTTCATGGCCCGCATGTATTAGTAGATCCCCTATGACAATCCATTCAGTTGCTGAGAGTTAATATGTACCTCATTTGTATCTGGTGATGTAGTGGCACTGGAAGTATTAGAGGTGAACAAAACTGATCCAGGACTTTGTTCCTGGAGTGCAGAACCCAGGCATTGACAAAGGGTGGCATCTTACCACTGGAGAAGATTGGCATGTTCTAGGAGTTTATAGCATCTTAGTCTGTGGCATCTGGACGGGCTTTCCAAAAAAAAGTGAAATTAAAGTTGAATTCTGCAAGATAAATGAGAACTAAACAGAAGTAAAAAAATGAGGAGGATCGGGGTTGGGAGAGAATTCTTATAGATTCTACAGCGTGTGCAAAAAAACCTGAAAATCAGAGAGGGCGTGGCAAGTTGTAGGTATTCAAAGAAATCAGTAGATCTAGAAAATCATGGCAAGGGCTAGAGGGGTAGGCGAAGGGATTGCAGAGGTGGACAATGGGTAGATCAGAGGACAGATGTTGAACACTTGGGACAGAAACATAAAACATGTACAAAAGCAACAACAAAAAAAATGAATAAATATCTATGTATTTACATACATACATTCATAAATATATATGTATGTAGTAGTCCCCCTTCATCCATGGTTTTACCTTCTGCAATTTCACGTCAGCCGTGGTTCAAAAATATTGTGGTATTTCAAGAGAGAGAAAGGCTATATTTACATAAATTTAATTACAGTATATTATTTTAATTTTCCTATTTTATTATTAGCTTTTGTTGTTAATAATATACTGTGCTTAATTTTTAAATTAAACTTTATCATAGGTATATATGTATAGAAAAAATAGTATATATAGGGTTTGGTACTATCCCAGATTGCAGGCATCCACTGGAGTTCTGGGAGCATATCCCTTGCAGATAAGAGGGACTACTGCACATACATATCTATTTTTCATATATATGTTTATATATATACGTGTGTGTATATATGTATATTTTATTCCTCCCCTTTCAATGGCCAAAAACATTTCTGTTTTATTTTAAGAAGAAATGCATGGTAAAAATTTTAAACAGATATGCGAAGGAGGTACAACTTAAAACTAGAATCGGTTTTCTAATATAGTCCAAGAAAAGGACTTACTAGAGATTAACCCATGTTGGAAATGATAGTTGGTCTAAACAAACAACCAGTAGTTATTGAGTGTCCTCTATGTTTCCATCGTAACTGGTTAGGCAACTGGAGATAACAAAAGAAATCTACCTGCTGAATGGATCAATGAAAATAAATTCAGACATAAGTCTTTTCTCTTAAGGAACTTAGTTGTAAAGATAAAGCCAGAAATCCTAACAGCACCTGGGAGTAGTTGAATGTTATGGTAGACAGCACAATTAAGAATGCAAAGAAAGGAATGATCTAGTGGATAAGCTAATCAGGTCACAGGTGATGAAGGAGTTGGTGCTAGAATTAGGCCTTCAAGTATGAATGTACAATAGAAGTGGAAGAGAAGGCAGAGTAATGGTTATGGAAAAAGCAGTAGGAGAGGTCGTAAAGAGCAGAAAGAATCTAGAAAAATGACCACACAGATGGAGAGGATCTAGGCAAAGAGAACTGCAGAAAATCAGTCAGAAGGCTCAATACCCTGGGTGCCTTCCCCTGTACTAGGCAATAAGAAGGAATAAAATCAGAGACCACCAGTTCCTGCCCTCAAAAGAAAACAATCTACCTGAGGTGCATAAATATGAAAAAATAAACAGAGAACCTTTGAAAGCAGACATATATGAAAGGACTCTAAAGACAATAGGTGCTTAGGAAAAGCAATTTAGCACTAGAGGTTTTTTTTTCTTTTGATATGTGTGTGTGTGTGTGTTTTGTTTTGTTTTGTTTTGTTTTGTTTTGTTTTGTTTTGAGACAGGGTCATCCTGTGTTACCCAAGCTAGTGTCTAACTCCTGGGCTCAATGGATTCTTCCCCCTCAGCCTCCTGAGTAGCTGGGACTGCAGGTGCGCACCACTACACCCAGATTGCTTGAGGTAAATTTTTAATATTGCACAGTTTGAGCTTGAAAAGATCCTTTGTAGTTGCTTTGGCTAGAGAGGGAGTAGTGAGACTGTACGATAATCTTCCAGTTTTGAGCACGTGGACTCATGCGTGATCAAACACGTCCTTCACATATGAGTGTATGCACATGGCTATGATGTTTTAATTGATAGCTTTTGCTTGTTTGCTTTTTTATACTGTTTGAAGAATAATTTGGCTGACCACTCTTCTATGCATTTAAGTCAAGAACTTTTGTGCCAGAAAGATGGTATCTGTTCTTTGTGGAACTTGCACTACACCCTCAATTTCGTAAGGTTAGACATGGATGTATCCATGCAAGTTTTTTCCTATGGCCCTAAGATGTTGGTGGAAGAAAGCTTTACTGATGTCCCAGACAATGAGGATAATCGAGTCAATTACAGGAGCTGTGTACAGTTCTTAAGAGCATGGTGCTCTAGGCAAGTCTGTCTCACAGGGCACAGGGTTCATTAGTGTTTATTAAGTAGTTCAAAGATAAAAAAGAGAGAACCAAATAGTAGCAGGGCTTAGAGGTGGTAGTTTCCCTTTTTTCTGGTCCTCACTTTCCTTCTGGCATCTAGGCTTTCAGACAACCTGCCACCCTGTGGTTTTGGCTACATCTGGAATCCCTTAACTATTTTAACCCCTTTCCATCTGTTTCTAGACTCGAGTACAGCAAAAGAGATGCACTGGTAAGACTCTTGTTTGGCCTTCTTTGAACAATAACTATTTAAAGAATGCCTTCATACTGCCAAGCACTGTGCTAGTATGAAGCCCAGGTGGATTCACAGACATTATCACATCAGAGGAGTGTAACTACACTACAAATCAAAGGCCAGAGTGGTTAAGTCACTTGACCAAGGTCACCCAACAAGGAAGTGACAAAGCCATGGTTAAATTTTAATTCCTTTTAGCTCTAATGTCCATAGTCTTTTTTCTCTTTCTGCTTTCCTACATCTAGAGATTGAACTTGTAGTAAGAAACTTAGTGCTGTTTATAAAGCTCTTTCACATTTGTCAATAGTATCAATATCAATAAGCAACAGTGGGAAAAACTTTTGAAATTACTGTTGGCCAAGATTGGCAGCATGAGGTTTAGCTAAGTGCTCACTGGAAATATCTTTATCGGCGATTTGGAAGGGTTGTAAACTGTTGTATTCACTCCACTCTCTGGTCTGTTTGGGCCTTAACCAGGTAGGAAAAGGTCTACATGTTTATGGCTCACATGTCTTCTCATGATACGAAAAGCCAGCAAGTAAAGGGACTGTGCTTCCAATGCCTTCAAGACTGGACTCTTCTTTTGGGTTAGTGAAATTTTCTGCAATTATGATAATACTGAACTCCTCCGAGTCTCAGCTTATTCATTTTCTAATATCTACTCTGTTTCCATCCCAGAATTGTTGTAAGAATCAAGAAATAATAAGAATGTGGAAATACTTTGAATGGTTTAAAGTTACTGAAATAGAAAAATAATGTTGCTAATATTTAAGCCACTGATATTTTTATTACTCATAGTTGAAACTATAATCAAATTACTGTATATTTAAAAATACTGAAAGATTGAAATGAAGCACTTTTCATAAAGGGTCGAGGTTTGGGGATGTAATTCCTTGATGTGGTGTGATGTATTAGTTTGCAGACAATTTTTGGACAGAGAGTAGAGATTAACCCATAAATGTCTGCTACTTGCTAGCAGCAGATTTTTGCCTGTGGTGATATCTAATAACTTGCTAATATTTTTTTTCTGCAATACACGTGATGATGCATTAATGTGTAAATACATTGTTTTACATGCATTGATGGTGAAGGAAAAGTAAGATTGTCCAGCCAGTGACCAATATATTGCTTAAAACAAAATTAATTCACAAGACTTTCTCTGTTGAGCTGGACAGCAACCTTAATCTCTGTAGTAAGAAGTCTGCCAAATTTTTTCTCTCCTGATTCTCTACTCACAGTCATTTAATGAACCTCATAAAAGCTAATATCCCAATTTAGCAGTTCACTCCCTTGTGTTTCACTAAGAAAACAGTTCTTATAATAAAATAAACATGCAGCAGGAATCAGGGCAAAAGTATATTCTGTATATGATTTTAATAAAAACATGTTTTGCTTTGTGAAGAAAAAAAACACCTAGTGACAGCCTAAAAATACAACAGAAAAATATGAAGATCATCCCATTCAAATGTTAGAATTATGATGCTGTCTCAAATCACCATCTCACTCCATCAGTTAAATTTAAGACAGAGTTTTTGCCTAAAACAAAGACGGAGCACATACCACAGGATGATGTCGAGATGTTCAAAAGGCAATATTAGAGCGTTGAAGGAGAAGTTGTTTGGAATCAAAACAGTATGGTGAAATTTGTTCGATGCAATTTTTGTTTCTTTCTAGTCCATGCTAGTCATTGCAGCAATGACTAGAGAAGGAGCTAGGAAGATACCAGTCCATTCTAGCATAGTTTAGAATTTCATTTTGTTCTGAAGCTACCAAGGAGTGATGATAAAGCCTAAAAGAAATTCAGTGGAAGGGTTGACGGCTTACAGTTCCCTACTCAAAGAGTCAAATCTGCTTGAGAATGGTATTGTGGAATCCCAAGAAAATGGGACATTTGATTAGCCACCAATCTCATATCCTCATCAGGAGAATGCAGATGAGAATCCGGTAAGATCTGAGAATCCAGAGAAAACTTCTGGGAATGAAATTCCTATTCCTGTAACAACAGACTCATGCTAGTTCAGTAGCACTTTGAAGAGTAACTAATTTGTGTGTGGGCATGTCTGTGTCTGTGTGTGTGTGTGTGCACACACATGCGTGTGGATGCAGAAAAGTACTTGGTACATAAATATTTTACAGCTAAAATCTATATGTTGGTTGAATGCTATTAATAAAAAGCAAATCAGATGACCCTACCTCATGAATAATTTTGTTTCAATGTACATATTTATTTGGCTGGTCATATTAGAGTCACAGTGGCAAAATTAATTACTTTTCTTTGTTTGAATATCACTGCATTCTTCTTAATTCCACAACAGTCTCCATATATTCACCCCTCCCTCTGGCTTTTCACAACCACAGTTGCCACTGCCACCACCATGCCTGCCCTCTTATACCTTCTCATTGCTTTCAGTACCTGTATAGCATGTAAGTCTATTGGGATTCTATATATATTTATGTAGTTAATTAATATTTGGCTACTCCACAGTACTGAAAAACAACAGTGACAGGAATTGCATTCCTCTTACTTGTTGCAGTGACTATAATGTGACTATCATTCTGGCACATAGTAGGTTATCAGTAAATATTTATTAAATAAATGAGTTCATTGAAACCTAAGTCAAGTATTTTTTTTTTTTATCAACCACTGTGGAGGATTAACAGATAAATTAGGATTTAGAAAGAGAGAAAAGACAGATACAAAAAAAGCCACACTGCAGACCAGGATCTCATCAATATTACCATGGAGATACAAGTACTAAAGAAGTATTATTTGTGGAGGGGTGATTAATTCCGGCCACTAATGAAGACAGAATGATTCCATTATATAAACACCCATTAACTTGAGTAAAGATTTGCAGACGGTGTATTGATGACTGATGCAGAATACCTGTTTTTTGTTTTTGTTTTTGCTTTTTACTATATATATATATATATATATATATATATATATATATATATAAAAATCTCAGAGAATGGAATGCCACCCTGAACTTTTACTTTATATTCTAGAAGAAAAAGGCATTATATAAACAACCATACATAATGGAATAGGAGTACTAATTAGAAAAGCATGACTTCTACATCATTGTAATTTTGCTCTCCAGATCCCATTCAAGTATGAGCATTAATTAATGAATATTATTAAGCTCTTTATTTGCTGAATGTTCTTATTCACATTTTAACATTTAAATAAATAGAACATTTCTAATTTAACTGAAAGACTTGACAGCAAAATAATGCTCACTAAAGACAAAGTTGCAATAAACGCACACTCTCATAGACTACTGACGGGAGAGAAAATTGATATTTCATTTCTGAGAAAATTAACTTTAATGTGTTCATATTCTTTGCTCAAGAATTTATATTTCACTGTAGTATTTAATTTTCTAAATATTTGTAGACGAGATGTTTGTTGAAGTTTTTATCTGTAATAGTAAAAAATGAAAACAATTGCAATTTTAAAAATAGAGAATTGGTTGAATTACAGGAATTGTGAGACCATGAAAACCATAAATGAGGAAAATGTTTTCTCAGTTTCTATACTGTATGATATCTTATGTGAAATCCTAATATGGAAATAATATGGAAGTTAAACTGCCATTAATGGTCCAGATGACTCAATGTTTCCTATACCGGCAGTCTAATCACAGCTCACAATTCACAAGCTACTGCTGAAGAAGAATATTAACTGAAGCGGGAAGTTTTTAAACAGACAGTTAAAAGTCCTACAGGGAAGATGGGAAGGCAGGTCCGTCTTTAAATGCACAGAAGAATATTAACAGTGTTTGTCACTGAGTAATGTTATTATAGTTTGTTGTTGTTGTTTGAGGGTTTGATTATTTTTTTCTTCTTCAACTCTTTTACAGTTAAAAAGTTTTATAAATGAAAAGCATTAGCTTTTTAATCATAGAGAAAGGTTATTTTGAATTAAAAAATGTAGCCTGATTTTATTTTTTCAGTCTAGTACTGCTCAAAACCTAACACTTTCATATATTTTTTCTGATAACCATTCTTGTTAAATTTGCATCCAGCAGCAGAGAGGGGAATATCTGAAATGCTTTCGTAAGCCCGATCCTGGCATTCCCCTTTCAAGTTGAACTAATGTAGTCAAGAGAATGTGTGCCAATAGTGCATTCTAATGGACATGATCATGACTATACATAATTTTATTTTTGAAAATTTGAAAGAGTGCATTATGAAATAATATCATTCTCTTAAGTGAATCTCTTACAACAAAATTAGCTCATACAAATATTTGGTCAAGTAGATGCTATCTAAGTTTGCAAGTGCCAAATAGGTGGTATTCTTTCTTAGTATCCATTGTGGTGCTTTTATGTATTTTCCTGTAAAATAAATAAGCTTTCTTTAACGGAATCTCACCAATAAGCAATTGTACAATCAGTTACACCTTTTTGGCTTGTGTGGGAAGGATTGGCTTAAAGGGAATCTGCTGGGTTATCCATTGCCATCCACTGTGTATTTCATAGTCCAAAAACACAGGAATGCGTCTCACACTCACCCTCAAGTTTTCCCTTTGATAAAACCAGCCAGTACCAGCCAGCTGTTGGGAGCTGGATTTTCAATTATTGTTAATTTTGCCTAAACATAGCCCCTTTTCAGGCTGTCTCTGTGGTCAACTTTTGTTTACATAACAATTTTCATTAAATACATTCATGTTTTTGCCAAAATGTTTTTAAAGGAGTTTTCATATCATGCTGCATGTGGAAAACTAACATTTACCTTGAGTAGATACAATTAGAACAAAGAAATGTTAACAAATTTTAGTTAGGTGATATTAGCCACTATGCCACTGCCAAAAACAAAGCAAAACAAAACAAAAACAAAAAAACCTCTGGGCATTAGACCTTGTCTCTGTTTAAAAACAAGAAAAAAGAGGGAGCTCGAAGTGTGTTAGGGTCAGAGCAGCTCTACTTTGAGACTTTCTCCTAGACTTACTCAAAAAGATTTTTTTAAGATTAAGGAAAATAATTATTTGATGATGTGATCCAATGCTATTCAACACCATGCTTCTGGATTACCTAACCATCCCTTATACTTCCAGCAGTGTTTATCTCCTACTTTGGAAATTACTGCCCTAGAATGATGCTGTGACCCTATGTAGTTGCCTGCATCTCCCTCTTTGCACTGTAAAGGACCTCTAACATCTCTCAGGGTCTTTGCTTTAGCTCAGTAACTCTTATCTCTTAGCTTAGATCACCCGCTCAAGGGAAAGAATGGTGTCAGGTATGGTTATGGCTCTCTCATACATTTTCCTGTGTGTCTTTGTGAGTCCTTTAATTTTTAGCCTTTCTTGAGACAAACTCTATATTCAAACTCACCTAGGTGCTTTACTTGTCACCAAGAATGGCATATTTTTGAGGCACTAAATAAAAAAAAAATAATGTCAAGTCTTACTTTTCTACACTTATGTGCTGATAATTTAGTATCTGCATGGGTACCAGATGATGTCATTGCTGTGCACTTTAAGACTTTCTTTATTACAGCCATGCTAGCATTATTTTTAGCATAGCAGGTGTCAAAAAGGTTTATTTTGAAAGAAAGAAAACATAAAAATGAATTATTTATGTGAGTTAAATCAAAATGTACTTGATATAAATGTTTAATCAGTTTTTCACCAACTTCTTTCCATATGCTCTGCCCTGCTCGATGGTGCAGTTCTAATGGAATTACTAAATATATCTTAATAGCTCAGTATACAGCATTATGCAATGGTACTTACACAAGAGGAATTTTTCAACTCATATTAAACAGGTCAAATGATTTTTAAAAATCTTTAGAATGCTTACTGTTTTATAGAAGATTATTATTCAATCGGCATAGAAAAATTCAGTAAGTTTGACACTTAAAATGTGCTACGTTGACCATATTTAAAGTTTCTCATTCCTTAAAAAAGACGAGAAGATTAGAAAATAACTTTAATTTTAACTGTAATTGCAAATGTTTTTTCCCTTGCTTTCATAAGTAATCAGCAGATTTGCTGTTACTCCTGGAATATAAATGTTACAGAATTAAAATAAGGATTCCAAGAAAGACTACACCATGCCTAAAGGACAATCTTTATATTATGGAGGAAACTGAAAACCTGAAGGCTGGACCAAGATTTGTAGTCTTTGCCAACTTTTCAACTGATCTCAACTGGTTGCTTTCATATTTCTGTTCTTTGAATTACCTACTCTTTTGAGATCAGTAAAGTTCAACTCTTCATTTTCATTATGTGCCACTTTTTCAGCCAAATCAATGTCTACAAAAAATTCTTTATTATTTTTATATGCAGACACTTCACCCTTTGAAATCTTCCAATTTCTATGGCTATAATCTAAGGATGAATCACTCAAGCAAAGAGTAAATGTCCCAGTCAGATATTGATTTCATTAGAGGGTTCTTAACCTCCAACTCAATGATGGTAATAATGATCACAAAATATAATGTTAGTAGATGTCTACTGAGAGCTGTACATGAGCCAGTGAAGTGGTCAATGTTCTTTGTATGCTGTACAAGATTTTTTCACATAACTCTATGAGGTAGGTGCAAACCCTATTTTCAGAAAAAATAGTCGGAACACTAGGAAAGAGATTAATTTATCTTCATAAAGAGAAAGCAAGAAGATACAATAGAAATAGCAGTTGAGTTTAGGAGACTGAAGATTATTTGGGTTTGGGGGTCAACAGTTAAACCTATGATATGACTTTGGGCAAATAACTCCAGTAACAAAAGCAATCTTAATCAACAAGAAAGGCATATCTCACACACACACACACACACACACACACTTGTGTGTGTTTATTAAAGAGAATCCAAACACAAATCAAATTTTATCTATACTTTGTACAAAGCCAAACGCATCTATTTTTACAAAACTGCATTACAGCATTCACTTTTCTTGTCACATTTTAATAAAAATGGACCCGCAGCAGAGATAATTCAGGGAAGCACAACTAAAATGATTAAAGGGAATAGAGGCATTCTTATGAGAATAGACTGTAAAGTTATAGTCTTTCATTGTGGAAAGCTAAAGATGAAGTAGGGATATTTAACAGGCAATAAAATGGCAAATGTGGATTTGGTGGACAAAGCATTCATTACCTGGAGTGTTAGCAGTAGAAGAACTTCCTTAAAGTTTGGAAAAAGTTCTAAAATTATGTTTAGAAAAAAACTAGAATCAATTACAGTATTAGTTTATCCAATAAATAAATGTACGGTATATATTATTAGAGAGCATCAAAGGAAAAGCATGGAAGTCTGAAAAGATTGGGCTATATGGTTTAAGTATGCAGCTGAACACATTTTGAACAGGATATAGAAATATTTCCTCAATTTTCTGCAGTTAGTAACATGAAGCATCAAACTTCCCTGACACATAGTAGTGACAACATTCACCAAACCCAAGAAATAGGAAAGTTGACTCCATAAAGGAGGATTTAAAATAGACAAAGAAAAACTACCAGAGACAGAGTCTTTGCTCTATGATTCTGTATAGATCATTTCCAACAAATGGATGAGGATTTCTCCTTGGCTTCATGGCATCAGGGACTCGGTAGGGGCCCATGGATTTGTGTTGATAGGGAAGGTTATGCATGGCCAGGGTGGTTGCCATTAGCAGAATCAAAGGGAGAACCTTGTTTCTGAGACTCTCCAAACACAGTTTTGAGCAGGAACACCTATTCTAGACTTCTCTAGTTCCTATTTTAATTCCTTTCCTTACTTTTCTCAACAGTGGAAAATGCAGTAACAATAGTAAGTGGAGAAGGCCATAACAATAGTAAGTAGTAGATGGAATGATGAAAATAACCGTGGGCTTTTTATGGCCTTACACTGATTCATTTTATCCATTGAGCACATGTAAAGAACAGCTTTGACTTCTGCCTGTTTAGCATCCGTCCTCTTCTTTTCCTGGTGACAGCATCCATATCAGATCCAATGCTCTCCGTTCCGTTCTTCTGGGCAAGGTGATTAGTTGAAGAACAAGCAAATGATTGAAGCCAATTTTGTAATAATTCATCAGGAGAGCTTTGGTGGAATAATTGGGGAAGAGACACTCTCTTTTTTCTGGGGTCACTATGTATAGGGGTGACATGACCCTGGAAAGTTCAGGAGCCACGAGAGACCACCAGAAAAGAAGCCAATAATAAGAAAAGCAGAGTCAGGAGATGAGGAGAGAAAGCTTGACTGTGAGAAGGTAAGCAAAAGTGAGACTCTGTGTGTGTGTGTGTGTGTGTGTGTGTGTGTGTGTGTGCGTGTCTGTGTGAAGTTGAGTCCCAATTTCAGCCCATGCATCAAGACAGACTTGAAGTTTGTCAGCCACTGACATTTTGATGTCAGCCACTGAATTTTTGTTTCTGTTTCCTTAAGCACTTTTGAGACGACTGTTTGTTGTTTGTTACTTGCATAGTCCTGGTTATTAAAAAAAAACTTTATGAAGAATGTATTATTACCATTTTACAGAGGAGAACACTGAGCCTGATAAGTATTCATTCAAAAACTCAACATTCTACTTAGTACTGCCTAGTTTCTTTGAAAACCTTATGCGAATTTTTCATAGATCTTAATTTTTAGTTTTTATATTTGAATCTGTTTATTCATTCCTATACAACTATAACTCGTTCTAGATATTCTTAATATTTTTTTAAGATTATACAGAAATAAACTAAAATCATAGTCTCAAAATCATTTCTAGATTATTTTTGTGCATTGTACTAATTTACCTATGCAGAAATCCACCTGAAAAATGGTTTGCATTCACAATTTCTTCATTCCATGGTTTGTAGAATATTTGCAAATGAGATGTGAATATTTATAGACATTTGTGACATTACTACTGCATTTAGAAGCTTTTATACCAAATTATAGATTCATGTAAAGGTTATAAATTAGAAGCTTTACAGAAAATGTCTAAATATTTATGAATTTAGCTACATTTAGGAATAAATTTGCAAATTTTACATTTGCTATTTTTTCACATTTATGAGCAAATATGAGTTTTCTAATAATCTATCAAAATGAGTCGGCACTCAGAAAAGCACAAACCCCAGATGGAAATGTTGTCTTCATTTTCTCCGGGTGTCTCCCTCCCGCTCTGTCTCCATCTTTCTCATCTCCTCCTCTCTCCCGACTCCCTTCTCCACCAGAAATAAAATATGCAAGATTCACCAAGGAGATTTCAGTGCTTCCAACAATCCCTGGTATTTACGAGTTGTCAATCATATTATCTCTTATTTTTAACTCTCTAATCAGTCATCCATCAACCATCAGTATCCAGAGGGGAGAAATCATACTCTGGAGTTCTTACAACAGCAGGATCTAATTATCTAAGATATTGTGCTATGGTCCAACTGAATATATTTGGAATGGGCACAGGGAAAGGCACCTGCTCTTTTTGGCCACACCCCTGGTGAACTGGACTTTTCTGCTTCTGTGCACTTCACCATTGGGAGGAGAGGGAGAGAGGAAGCCATCTAAATTCTAGTGCTTCAGGCTAGGCTGCCCCTCCACCAGGTCACCCCCTCCCTGTACTGTGCTAGAGGGAGCCCCAGTGGAATGAGCAGCCAGCATCTGGATGACCCACCACTTCATGACCTGCTCACATCCAAGGGTCTTTTTCTGCACCCCCACCATAGCCATTTGACGTGGTCATCACAGTAACTACACCACTACTGAACTCTCAATGGGCCAGCATCCTACTGTTTGCACCCACCTTTAAGTCCACTCACTCTCAAATAGTCCTTTGACCCCACTGAGACTTTCAATTAATAAAAAACTACTATTTATTCAGAGTCCTCAGTCTATCATATTATCACTTTCCTCCTTACTCAGATGAGAGGCCATGGTCTATCCCACAATCATCTCCATTAAAACACTGTTAACTCCCTTGACTCTCTCTCCCTTTTCTATTGGGCCAAATTTCAACTTTGGTGAAACCCAAGTACCTAGCAGAGTTGCTGAACAATAGTGGAGATTAACATACCACTATACTAACTTTAACTTCAGAAACAAAAATATTGAATTAGTATTCAGCAATGATGATTCACATCATCAGTTGCAAAGCTACCATCCTTTCCTTCTTACAATGGGCCAGTTTTGGTAACTCAGGCCAAAGACAGACTGCATGTGGAATGGTCTAATGAGACTGGTTCAGAAATGGGCACAAAATTCAATTATAGTGGTTTTGATATAAGGGAAGATTGCCTGTGGTTTCTTATTCATTTCAGAGAGCAACTAGAAATTCACTAGCATATGATGCATATTACAAATAAAGCCTAGAACTCCTCCAGCCATTTTCTTGCCATCAAGACAGCAAGGTCACTTGTGCATGATGCTAACTCTAACGAAGATACAGCAGATGCAATTTTTTAAAAGTCAGATATTTCAGTGTTATACAGGTCATCAAGATAGAAATCTAACAAGGATAAGAATATCTTTGTTCTTATTGACTTAAACTAGACAATTGACCAACTAGACATAGCAGACATCTACAGAACACTCCACCCTACAACTGTAGAATATAGTCTTCTCATCTGCACGTGGCACATACTCTAAGATCAACCACATGCTTGGCCATAAAACAAGCCTCAACAAATTCATATGGAACCCAAAAAAGAGCCTGAATTGCCAAAGCAATCCTAAACAAAAATAACAAAGCCAGAGGCATTATACTGCCTGACTTCAAACTATACCACAAGGCTATAGTAACCAAAAAATCATGGTGTTGGTACAAAAGCAGATACATAGACAAATGGTACAGGATAGAGAACCCAGAAATAAAATTGCGCACCTACAATGCATTGGTCTTTGACAGAGTTAACAATAGCGAGCAATTGGGAAAGGACTCCCTGTTTAATAAATGGCTCTGGGATAACTGGCTAGCCATATACAGAAGCCTGAAACTGGACCCCTTCCTTTCACCATATACAAAAATTAACTCAAGATGAATTAAACACTTAAGAGTAAGACCTACATTATAAAAACTCTAGAAGAAAACCTAGGAAAAGTCATTCTGAACATCAACCTTGGAAAATAGTTTACGACCAACTCCCCAGAAACTATTGCAACAAAAACCAAAATAGACAAGTGGGACTTAATTAAACTAAAGAGCTTCTGCACAGCAAAAGAAACTATAAACAGGAAACAGACAATTTACAGATTAGAGAAGATATTCACAAACTATACCTTCGACAAAGGTATAATATAAAGTCTATAAAGAACTTAAGTAACAAACCAAAAACAAATAACCCCATTTAAAAAATTGGCAAAGGATATGAATAGACATTTCTCAAAAGAAGACATACATGAGGCCAATGAATATATGAAAAAATATACATCATCACTAATCATTAAAGAAATGCAAATCAAAACCATAATAAGATACCATCTCACACCAGTCAAAATGACTACTCTTTTATTTATTTATTTATTTTTTCTGAGACAGAGTCTTGCTCTGTCGCCCAGGCTGGAGTGCAGTGGCGCAATCTCAGCTCACTGCAACCTCTGCCTCCTGTGTTCACGCCATTCTCCTGCCTCAGCCTCCTGAGTAGCTGGGACTACAGGTACTCGCCACCACGCCCGGCTAATTTATATATATATATATATATATATATATATATATATATTTTTTTTTTTTTTTTTTTTTCAGTAGAGACGGGGTTTCACCATGTTAGCCAGGATGGTCTTGATCTCCTGACCTCGTGATCCACCCACCTCAGCCTCCCAAAGTGCTGGGATTACAGGCATGAGCCACTGCTCCTGGCCAATTACTACTCTTAAAAAGTCAAAAAACAATAGATGTTGGCAAGGTTGTAGAGCAAAGAGATCACTTATACACCCTGCTGGTGGAAGCATAAAATAGTTCAGGCTCTGTAGAAAGCAGTGCAGGGATTCCTCAAAGAACGTAAAATAAAACTACCGTTTAACCCAGCAATCCCACTACTGGATATATATATATCCGAAGGAAAAGAAATCATTCTACAAAAAAGACATATCTACTTGTATGTTCACAATAGCAAAGACATGGAATCAACCTAGATGCCCATCAAGAGTGGAGTGGATAAAGAAAATGTGGTACATATATATCATGAAATAGTACACAGACATAAAAAGGAATAAAATTATGTCCTTTGCAGCAGCATGAATGCAGTTGGAGGCCATTATCCTTAGCAAACTAACACAGGAACAGAAAACACAATCCTGCATGTTGTCACTTATAAGTGGGAGCTAAATATTGAACACACATGGGCACAGAGATGGACACCATAGACACTGGGGACTGTTTGTGGCAGGAGGTTAGGAAGGAGGTGTGTGTTAAAAACCCTATCAGGTAGTATGCTCACTATCTTGGTGATGGAATCAATTCATACACCAAACCTCAGCAACATGCAATTTACGCATGTAACATACCTGCACATGCATCCCCTGAACCTAAAAGCCTCTAGAAATAAAGTATCCAAATCGTTTACAATATTTTTGAGTTGTTGAATCATTCAGTGCTGATGTTCACCCTACCTTCTAGTTACAATAGGAAATAAATGCCTTTCATTGTTTAGGCTGATAGGAATTCAGTTTTCAATTTCAGTCACAATTCAAAGCCACAGGGACCATGTAACAGGTTGAATGCTGGCCCTGCAAAAGTATGTCAGTGTCTGACCCATAAAACCTGTGAGCATGACTTTGTTTGAAAAAAAGTTCTTTTTGCAGATGTAATTAAGTTAAGCATCTCAAAATGAGATTATCGTGAATTTAGGGTAACACCTAAATCTAATGACAGGTATGTTTACAAGTGAAAGGCAGAAGAATTTAGACACAGTTATAGAGAGGTGATGTGAAGATAGAGGCAGAGGTTGGAGGGATGCATCTATAAGCCAGGGAATCCCAAGGATAGCTGGCAGCCATCAGAAGCTGGGAAGAGAGGTTTGGGCCAGCTTCCCCCTCAAACTCTCCAGAAGGAACCAAACTGTTGGTACCTTGATTTTGGATTTCTGACCTCCAGAACTGTGAAAGAACATATTTCTGTCGTTTTAAGTCACCCAGTTTGTGGCAATTTGTTACAGCATCCCTGGAAACTAATAAAAATTGAAATTAAAACCTAGGACTGCCGGACTCTTCGGAGTTTATGCTGTTATCAGAATACTGCATTGAATTAAAAACTACTTGAAAACCAGACTTTGGATGACTATAGATATATATATATATATAGACAATGAGAGAATTGAGTAGTCACTGAAATTCTCATAGAAGCTTTATGACAGAAACAACCATTCGGATGCAAGCTAATCCCAGCAAGAAGTATGAAAAAACCTTTAGTGCAGAACAAGAACAAAAAATACAATACAAAAAGAACAATACACAAAATAATGACCAAGGGTTTTCCACAAGTTTGTTAGTCAAGAGAAACTGGAATTTAGCATCAGAAAACACTTCAGTGACATTATTACTTGCGATGCATGTGTGTTGTTCATGAGTGAATTAGTATAATCAGAAACACATGTGCTTAACTATTTAATTAATATTATACTATGAGTTTAGGTTATCAGCTAACATGTTCATTGTCTTTTCAAAGTTCTGAATATAAACACTTACCTTTAGGAAATGTAACAGGTATTAGGTGACTCCTATATGAAATACTGCATACATTATCTCAGTCTTTGGGAGACAGCAAGCATGCTTCCCATTTTCAAAAATGAGAAAGCCTGGAAGGACCATCAACGGCTTATGAAGCACCTTTGTGTAAATTACAAATGCATGTGCCAGGACAGATGGCTTAGCAAGAGCAGCAAGGGGTTTAGTTCAGCTCCACTTGGTCCCCTGGCTGTGTCTACAAACTCCTGTGCAGAGCAGGAGATGCACAGCTGAAGCCCAGAGAAGCTATGTAACAGTGCTCAGATCCAACCCTCAGTAAATGTGTATGTTGTAGCTTGAGTCCATTTATCTCTGACTTTAAATTCCATACTTTCATGAGCACACAGTGACATCTTCAAGTAGCTTCAGATTTTACTACCAAAAGGTATTCAAACTGATAAATGCAAGTGACAACTGCAGGTGATATGCTATGCCAGTCAAGAAAGTAACCCTTCCGAAAAATGATAGCAGAAGAGAGGCTCACCTTCCCCCGGGTGGTCAGAATCAGTGATATAATTTGCCGGGCCCCGTACAAAATAAAAATGTAGGGCCATTGTTTAAAAATCATTAAAAATTTCAATAGGGCAACAGTAGAGCCTTAAACTAAGTCTGGAGGCTTCTAAGTGTGGGGACCCGGGGGACTGCTAAGGTGGCCGCCCATGAAGCTGGCCCTACAGGTGGGCCACATGAAGCCTAGCATCTGGCTTGAAGAATAGCAATAAAAGAGATGCTGGTAGAAAAGATCTCCTACTAGGATCAGCACATTTACCTCTGTAGCTTCTTGTGCTTACCGAGGCTCTAGCAGTACTAGTAAGTTAGGTCAAGTTATACTTTCTCAGGCAGGAAGGATCTTTAATGTCTTACTCTCAGTTCTTATACAAGCAGACTACCTCACTTTGCTGGGTGGATCTCCACTTTACCTTAAGGTCAGGGAACAAAAATTCAAGTGCTTCGGTGAAAGTATTTTACTGCAATGGTATCTAAGTGAAATAGCTAAGAAGAAACCCAACAGATTTATGAAAGTATTAGATCCAAACTAGTATCAGTAACAACAATGCCTCAGATTTGAAGAATAGTGGAATAGGAAGGGGGGATATTAAATTCTACTGCCCCAGAAGAGGCCAGAACCTTGATTTAAATATACCTTTTGTAGTCTCAGAAACACTGTAGTTTGGTTTCTGTAAGATATTAGCTACATTTGAATTGTTGTTTAGATCAGTGTTTCCTAAAGTGTGTACAACTGAAACAACTTTGAAAGACGTGGAAAGGTAATTGCATGAAAATAGCTTTTTGTTCAGATACAGAAGCTGTGTGCTCAGAAGAGTGTTTTACTAAAGGATGTTTCTGAGTCTTTCACATATTCCTGTGCTGGCGTAGGGTATGGCACATGACTTTAGCATGGAGCATCTTGGGGGACCATGTTCTGTGAAACACACTTTATGAAGTGCCTCTTTATGTGACACTATATTGTAGGCAGCATGCCAAAGAGGGCATTTTCAAGCTTCATAAGTCCAGGCACACTTGTCTAAGAGCTTTCTTACCTAGGAACTTGTGATTTGGCCATTCTTAGCTCATTACTTCCCCTCCCCAAGTCCCAGGCAGAGGTTAGTACACCTGTTCTCACAGTGTCCTGGCATTTGGTGCTCACTGTTCACCTGAGGAGCAGATTATGACTGTGAAGATCGAAAACATTCTCAGCTAATCTTAGCTGTGGGGTTAATACTGTTGTGGGGTTCTTTTTACAGTTTATGCCGACGTGCCCTGCTCCAAGATCCATCTAACACTCGAAATGAGGCTCCCTGAGTCTACACCCCAGAACCCCCCATCGCTGTTGGAGCTGGCAATGTGCCTGGCTGCTCTTGTGTGGCCTACGGCAAGTCACTGTGTTCACTAAGACAAGTGGCTGCTGTGTTCTTCCTAATTTTAAATACGCCCACAGAGAAGAGAGGTACTCACAGTTTGAAAGATAACTATTTAGTTTGCGTCAAGAGCAACTGAGTTTTCCATTCCACCACACTTGAAAAACCCACCGGGCTGTTAAAATCAGCAGTCAACAAGCAAGCACCAAGCCATCCCACACATTTAAGAGCCCTGAGACTGGGGGGTGAGATTCTCTGGGAAGGCTGTGCATCCACCTTAGACATCTATGTCCCCAGGAGGCCAGGAATAAGATGGATAAACATAAAGTGTGGTCTCTAAATGGACTAATCACTTTTGACACTGTGTGTGCATTTTTATACAAAGGGATGACAAAATCACAAGTGTGTGCTTACCAGTATCTGGGCTATGCAAAGAAATAACCAGAGAAGTTCAACACGTAAGGTCCAAACTAAGTTTTCCTTCTTCACCTCAATCAAAAATTACAGATTGTTTGAACAATATCTCGAACTCCTTAATCTTTTCAAAAGAAAGCAGCAAAAATTCAACCAGATTTTATTCACAAAGAAATCTTCCTGAACGAAGAATTATTCTTTATGCTTTATTTATAATAAAGAAAAATCTTCCTGAATAAAGAATAAAATCTTATTTAAAGTACCCGATTTTTGCCAGCATTGGTTTGACTATGAAGAGCCACACTTCCAATGATTCCTGAACAGCAGATATTGGCTGCTATAATTTTTTTTTTTTTTTTTTTTTTTGAGACGGAGTCTTGCTCTGTCGCCCAGGGCAGAGTGCAGTGGCGCGATCTCCACGCACTGCAAGCTCCGCCTCCCGGGTTCAGGCCATTCTCCTGCCTCAGCCTCCCGAGTAGCTGGGACCACAGGCGCCCGCCACCACGCCTGGCTAATTTTTTGTATTTTTAGTAGAGACGGGGTTTCACCGTGTTAGCCAGGATGGTCTCGATCTCCTGACCTCGTGATCCGCCCGCCTCGGCCTCCCAAAGTGCTGGAGTTACAGACGTGAGCCACTGCCCCCGGCCTGGCTGCTATAGATTTTAACTAACTTGCCACTATGGCCACTGTCGAAAATCCTGTAGGAATTAAATGCCCGGTTTTTCAAGATACACATTTCTTACTAGAAAGCAGCAGCCTGTTATTCATTGAACACATACATTAAGTCTCTATTTGCTGCCAAGTTTTATGGGATGAAATAGGGAACACAATAGGTAAGGGCCCCAAACTCATGCTACTGATTCGCATCTCTGAAGTTGTCTGCTGCAGGGTCTGACTCTGAAGGAGCTGTAATCACAGTGGCCAGTAGCCTCTGATATTCTTCCTCTGCTGTTCTTAATGTTCTTCTCCCCACATCCTCAAAGCATCATGGCTTACATCCCTGTTCACTGGCTTAAGTCTTCCGCAATCCCTCAGCAAATTATGATCAACGTGGGTATACATAAATGGTTCTTAGCATTCTTCCTGCTGTGACTGGAGTTATTTTAGGAGCTTGTGGTGCTTTTAAGATCAAGGACTTTGACCCTGGTCCTATCTGGCTTCTTGCTCCCCGTCAGGCACAAGATATAATCTTTTTAAAAAATAAGTAACCCGCTGGGTGCAGTGGCTCACACCTACAATTCCAGCACTTTGGGAGGCCAGTGTGAGAGGATTACTTGAGGCTAGAAGTTTGGGACCAGTCTGGGCAACATGGTGAGATTCCATCTACACAAAAATAAAAATAAAAAATTAGCCAGGCATGGTGGCAAGCGCCTGTTGTCCCAGTTACTTGGGAGGCTGAAGTGAGAGGGTGGCTTGAGCTGGGGGGGTCTGGACTGCAGTGTGCAGTGATCGCAACACAAACTCCAGCCTGGGCAAGAGAGTGAAACCTTCTCCTAACAAAATAAAATAAAATAAAATAAAATAGTAAAATAAAATAAAATAAGTACCCCCTAGGTTCCTGGACTACCCCCATAAGTCATTCTTCTTCCTCTTACGTTAACTCACCCTCTTGTATCTGTTCACCTTCCTCTTTAGTTCAGATCTGTTAGGTTACCCAGCTTAGTAACTCCTTCCCCCAGAAGGTAGGTTAAACATGGCCCTACTGTGTTTGCTCCCCACTTGGCAGGCGTAAGGTTGTACACTGACAGCTGGGGCTGGAGTGGCAGCCAGCCTGTTACAACTATGTTCCCAAATCCTTTACAGAGATGAGCATGAAACACATGGAAATGGAAATGAGGCAATCTAGTTTGGAAAAAATAGATTTGAATTGAGGGTAGAAAAATGAGAAAATTGGAGTTCCAGTCCCTGTTTGATACCACAGAGCTATAGAACCCCAGGAGACAGTTCTGTGAGTAATTTTCCTCAACTGTAAAAAGAAGAGTATAGGAGAAATAATTCTTAAGTTTCAAAATCCCTGGCTTTAAATAGGGTTAATGATCAGGATTAGTAAAACGGTATGGGGCATGACCTTCTTTTATGTGACATAAGAAACTTGGTAATCAGAGCAAAAAAAAAAAATACACAGAATTTTTAAACAACCCAACCCTTTTGAGATGGAGTTAATAGGTGAAGTTGCAACTTCTAGTGACCTCAAGAACATTTTTCCTTCTCTACCTTCAAGCAGACAGAGGTCTAAAGTGAGTTAATCCCTGACTGCACATAACTGTTCAACACAGGTGCTCTGGAGTTGGACCTACTTGGTTTAAAGAACTGGCACATAGGCCTGTGCCTGGCACATAGTAGACTTTCAATAAACATGTGTTTAAGTAATGTTGACTCAGTAAGCACTGTCTTTGCTCTCTTCCAGTCGTAAATCGCTTAGCATCTAGGTCACTTGATTTCTTTACTGATAACGGTGGCCGCCCTACAAACTTGTAAGAATGCGATAAGATAATTCCGGCAGAGCACTGCACATAGCCAATGCATGCTAAAGGTTAGTTGTTACTGTGGCAAAGGGATTTGTCTCAAGGATTCTCTAGGCTCTTTTTATATGACCATTTTCAGCCCATCGAACAACTTTCCCAGACAGCAGTAAATGTAGGCCCAGGTCTTTGCTTAAAGTGAAAATCTCTGGCCTTGATGAGAGAAGCTGTCAAGTCCTGAAAAGCCTGCCACTTCCTCACTTCACTTCAGGTTCCATGCCCCTTTGTCTCTTTTTTCCCTGTGTAATATTCAGATCAAAGCATTCTTGCCCTACTTATCCTCTAAAGCACATCACATCAGTAGGTTAATAGTTGAAGGTCACCAGCCTCCATCTCTCTGCACCTTGTTGCGGCCAGGCTTCGTAGCAGCCAAAGCCCCAGCTGGCGCGGGGGAGCTGCAGCAAGCACACTGTTTGTGTGCCCAGCAGATGTAAAAAGCTTGGTGCAGTGATCTGGGTGCACCTGTTGGTTTGTCACCATCTGTTAGCCAAAATGTTAAAAAGCCACACCCTCGGACAGCCAGCTGAGGAGAACTTAATCTCTTCCCTCCCAGGCCTCCAAATACATGCTGCCGATCACATCTTACAAAAGAAGAGAGCCAAACACAAAGAAGAAACTGTCTGAACCCTGCCTAGAGGGAAACCTAATCTTCTGCCCTGGCTGGGTTTTGTTTTTTACACTAACAAAAAAGGGATTCTGAAATAAATCTAGATAGTTATTACCTGATAAGAAATCCTGTTATAAACAACCGACAACTTTTTTTAAAGGAAGATATTAGTTGAACATGGATACTAGTATTAAGTGAATTAAGCAGTAATGGTATTTTGGATGACTACTTAGTGAGGTGAAAGATGATGATGGAGCTAACGTGTGCCTCCTCTGAGGGAGACAGAATTGGATTCTTAGAAGTAAAATGCCTCGGGAGCCAGCACAGGATAAAGAATTAGATGAGTTTAGGCCTTGGAGTTCCAAAGATTAGAGCAACATTCCTCTAAGGAAGAAACAGAAATTTGTATGACCTTTATCAAAGCATGGGCAGGCTTCACCCACTCGTGCCTCTCTCTCTCTGCTGCCCACGTCTTCACCACACAGAACAAAGTCTCCCATTCCACAAGGGTCAAGGATCACACAAGCTAATTGCATTTAGCTGGTGGATATCATTTCAGAGCTAGGTACCTCTCCCTTCAAGCCAGACATCAGATACACATTTTTAAAAGCAATTCAAGAGGGCAGGGATCTTTTATTCAATGACCAGACCAAATCTCATTGAAATTAAATATTCAACTAGAATATGCATGCAGCAACTTTCTTGAATATATACCCAGGATAAGTCAGAGCAAATGTTAGCGTGCATTCTTGTCTTTATTGAGAATAAATAGGGAAAAAGAAACTGGTTTCCATCCAAAGTTGTAAAATAAGGAAGATGTACTTTGTAATTTAAGACTTTAAAAAGAGTTTTAAGTTAGAAATGATTTCATGTAGCTAACGAGTTTGGTTTTTTAAATTTATTTTTTAGACAATTTTAAAACACATCGGTCAAATCTTTTATGTGGCCCCATACCTTTTATAGTGACTTTCTACCCCTTTCTTTTTTTTTTTTTAATTTAACCAAACTATCATTCAACGTAATCCTTAAGGAATATTGAATAGAATTAACACCTTTATACCAATCCCATTAGTGTACTGTTAAATTAATGGGTTCACTTCTGCCCTCAAGCAAGATTCGGATTATAATCTTGAGACAAGCTACCTTGAGGCAGTAGGCAATCACTTTAAAAACCTGAAAGCAGGCAACATATGGCACACTACACAATATAAAAGTGTTTGAGAGGTACAAGTTTCCACCCTTCATGATACATGCCCAGTTTTAAATAAAACATAGCGTCATCTGGTTCATGCTTAAACACTGAAATTGAAATTATTGGCCATACTGTCATTTTCAAAACAATAGCTAACGGTTTGCACATGTGCTGTTTACAGATCCAAGCCTGTAAACACAGTCACCAGCCACAACTTTGCAAAGGTAAATGACAGCTTGAAAAATTTCAAGTCTCCAAAACTCCTGGGATTTCCTCGTTTTCCCCCTTTCATTCATTCTTTCTTCCCACCCCACCCCCAATCCACTCATAGACACAACAGATCCTCCCCTGCCTGCGCAGGCGTAACTTCCTCACCATATCACCCCTCCCCCCACGACACATTTTCCTGCTGTTGAGACCAGCTGGGCTGTATTAGTCATGCTGAAGCACGTCATGTAACACAGCAAAATATCAGGCAGCCCAGTGTCATGGGAAAAGTGAATCTACTTCATTATCTACCTAGGGAAAGGAAACAGAACTATCGCTTCAATGGACCTGGTCTTCCCTTCTGTGTTGTTAATGTATATTCTATTAATATTGTTAATGATATTCCAAGGTCTTGGTGTAAATGAACATGGTGCAGTAGGGAAGCATCAATGGTAATACTGTGGGGTAATACCTATGCTCTGGGGTCTTTTTTATCCTTTTCTTCACATACAAATTCCATAAATGGTAAAGGATTTTGATTTACATAAAGAGAAAAGAGGGATACTGTTATCAAAATAGAAACAGGCCGTCCCAAAGAGAGTCATTCTGCGACCCAGAACTTAATAGTATGATAAGACGTTGCTTTGGAAATTTGCAGGGAAAAACAATGTTATATATAGCTCTGCTTCTCAAACTTCAAAGTGCTTTCAAATCACATGGACAGCCTATTGAAAATGTTTTTTTTTTTCTGATTCAGAGGCCTGAGAGCCTATATTTTTCATAAGCTCCCAATTAATACTGATGCTGCTGGTCCCCAGACCCCACTTTGATTTGCAAGGTTGTATAGACAGGGCAACATTTAGGACAATTTAAAGATTACAATTTTTTAGAACTACCAAGTACTGACATCAATCGAAAACTAATCTAAAGGAGTTGGGAAACATCATCGAGACCTCAGGGATGATGAAGGAAAGTGGCCATCACAGCATCTCTGGGGAATGTATTGCTGGGCATAGAGAGAAAGACCTGGGGAACAGGCACCAGCAAGAGACAAAGAGGATGCTTAGGTTATGTTTAAAATGTTTTATTCTTAAAGATCTAGACAGGTCTGGAAACCCTCAAAATTCTCTTGAGGATGTCACATGGTGGTATCCCAGAATTTTCATTTGTTTGTTTTTTAGTTGAGTAGCAGATATACAAAGTGGGTTTTCATAAATGAATAAATGATATCAAAAGTCAAAGTGGACAATTGAATTGGAACTTGATTCTAGTTTGGTAACATCATCCCTAGGAGAAGAATAAAATCCCTAGGGAAAAAAACAGGGACATACTTTTCCCAACAAGAGATGGTTAAAGCAGTTGTGCTGATGCAAAATATTAGATTCTCATTGTACTTTGAAATAATTTTGATCTGGTATTTCTTCTGTCATTTTTCTGACATAACTATCTCTAGCAATTTAAAAATACTTGACAGTCACACAATTATTTTGCTTTTCTGATGATACCTTTAAGAAAGAAAACTGTTTCAAAAATTTAAAATGTCAGTGGATGCTCTCCTTCATGACACTAAGAAACGTGAGGTCTTTTGGCTCTCTCTGTTATAATTAAATATACATTTTAGAAATTAGAAAAAAAGGAAGTGGTAAGACTTCTTGCTTCTATTTCTTAAATTGCATTATGGTATTGCATTAGTTTCCTAGGGCTGCTGTTACAAATTCCCACAAACTTAGTGGCTTAACAACAGAAATGATGTTCTCAGTTCTGAAGTCTTGAGGTCTGAAATCAAGGCATCAGCAGGGCCAACATTTCTCCCAAGGCTCTAGTAAAGAATCCTGTCTCTTCCTATCCTAGCTTCTGGTGGTTGCTGGCAATCCTGGGTGTTCCTTGGCTTGTAAATCCATCAGCCAGCCTCTGGCTCTGTTGTCCCTAGGCTTTCTCCCTGCATGTCTCCTCTCTGTGTCTCTTCTCCTTTTCTTATAAGGACAACAGTTCTATTGGATTAGAGCCCACCCGATCCAGTCTGGCCTCATCTTAACCTAATTACATCCACAAAGACCCAAATTTGTTTTCGAATAAGGTCATATTCCTAGATGCCAAGGGTCAGGATGTCAACGCATTTTTTAGAGGACACACCTCATCCATTAACAGGTACTAAAGTATAGACTCTTTGCATTTTGAAATGCAGATTCCCAGGGTTTTTCTTAACCATACCATGTTGAAGAGTTTGTTTTCTTCTTTTATTACTGAAGTACTGTGATTATAAGGAAAAAAAAAACTTAGGGTTAAATTTTACTTTTTAATGTTAAAAAATACAATTAGATATACAGTAGAAATCAGAAATCTTTGTTTTAGAGCTAATGCAAATCAAAATGTTTATTCTTATGAAGATTTTTACGTGTTTTTATCTGGCACTCTTTGCTTCGCTGTTTATTAGCAGCGATGTTGGCAACGTTATGAGTACCTTATCATGTTGTATAGTAACTAGATGGTAAGTTTCTTGAGGACAGATATTGGTCCAATATTTTGAGTTTCTGTCTGTTCCTAAAAGTGGACACTCAATAAAAGTATGTTGAATATGAGTTGAATATTTTTCTCGTATCAAGTTACATGGAATCATTTTGAAGGCAAAATAAAACTTTTTAAATCCTCATAAAAATATGACTAGTGCAATTGTCTATTGGACTTTGGGGAAACTGTGTATCTGAAAAGATGAATGACATTTTAGTAAATGTTTACTAGTTATAACCTGTTATTAGCACTAAAATATATAGTAAACAATTACTAACAATAAATAATTACCATCTTAGGCTCGTCTTCAAGTCTCTAAATCTGTAAGCTTAATATCCGATCCCATAGGGTGAATCCAAGTTGCTTGGAAAATCCTGATGTTAGCTACTGTTGTGCCCTTCTTGCTCAGTTATGAGATGTAAACTCAAACACATCACTTGCACATTGGCTTCATGATTTATGGGAGAAAAGGTGAAGAAATTTGATATGAAAACATTTTCCACTTAATAACACTCTCCCAGAATCCTTCTCATAACCTCTTTCCCCTGCCCAACCTCACACAAGCAAAAATATCCAAAGAAGAATCTTTGTGGTTAACATTCAAAAACTCATCTTGAACTTAAAGCTAGCAAATGTCAGCAGTTTCACGTTAGTTTGTCCTAATGTTCTCAGAAATCTAAACCATGGTATCTTGCCGCATTTAAAATTCTTGCCTGCTCGCTGCAGTCCCTAATAATATCCTGGCCATGTACCTTCATCTATATTCATGAGAGTGCAGATGCAGCCAAATTAGTGGCAGCAAAGCACATTTTACAGTGTAGAAAATACAATCTGGCTTCCTTTAAACATTTTTTTGACAAAAAAGTTTTATTAAAAAAAAAAAAAAGAAAGAAAGAAAACCAGACAGATTTAAATTCACCACCACCCGTTGGAGGAGTCTGTTACAAATGCACAGCTGGCTTGATGATGAGTGACAAATCAAAAGTCAGGGAGAAACTTCCCGATCATCTGAGCCCTTGCCACCCGATTAGCAGAAGAAAAACAGGGCAGATGGAGGGAGACGCAGCAGTTCGGAGGGAACAGATGGCCACTACGAACTTGATATATGAAATTAATAACACTTTCTCAAATACAATTAGTAACAGGAATACATTACCTGAATTTTCATAACTGTGAGCAAGCTGACATTAAATGAGGTTTTTCAGATTAACAGTTGATGTGGCATTGATATTTGGAGGGAAATAAAAATATATAGCAATAAGAGAAACCTCTTGCTTTTTGGTGCCATTGATCAGGATGTTGTAACATATGAAAGGAGAACTGCTATTCAAAGAAATTCCATATTTAAATTCCACTAATTGGAATTTTTTTTCTAATGTAGCCATTTGGGCCACATAATGCATGAGATACTTAAGAGCCTCGCAGATGTATGCAGCATCCACTGCCCTAGATGAATTATTCTTTAGGAGGAAATTAACCATTATGCATCTCTCTACAGATAAAGTGGGCGAAAAGCAAACAAAATCAGGCACAGGAGAGTGAAAAACTCAAGGTTAGATGAAATCAAGAGGCTAAGTAATTTTTTTTCAAATCCACTGATGATACAATAAGTAATTCTGGGAACGTCATTAAGCTTTCTCTATTTTGACACCCAGTCTCTAAAATGGACAAAATACCAATGCTATATGTTTTGTTCAAAATGGTGTCAACTGAAAATCTATTTTTAATTCAAAATCTATGATGATGGCATGTCTGGACTGTGTTATGCAGCCAGCCCCCTGGGAAGCCAGAACCTCTCTGAGCTTGGTTAGGTCAGCTTCTGGGGCTCCTGATGAGGCAGACATGATGGTGATGAAACCTTGCTGAGTGAAGCCCAACCCTGGCCCCTGCAGGAGGCAGAGGCAACCTGGAGTGTTACAAGATGAGGCCATACAGCAGCAGCTGCATGGCTTTCTGATTGCAGGAAAGGGATTCTTATGGGTGAGGGCTGTCACAGGGTCCAGGCCTCTATGACAGGTAGGCATGAATGTCTCTGGAGAGGTGCATACACTGGGTCTGGTACAGGGACAGAGCTAAAATATGCAAGCACGCCGGTCATATGCATGTCTCTAGGGTGGCAAGAGGGGTCTCTTCTGAGTTCCAAGAGGTAGATCATTACTTCTGCTACAATACAATGGCTGTTTCTGCAGCTGGTGCAGAAATTAGCAGAGAAAGAAGGTAAGAACATTTTCTCTTGCCTGAAAGGAATAACCCTGGTTATTCAGGTAAGCTTAGAAATCACATAAAAAGGAGCCTCTTCATGTTATGAAGCTGGCCCTCTCCCACTTATGAGGGAGGAAAAGGCCAAAGAAATAAAGACAAAGTTCCCTTTCCTGAACCATCCAGAAATACCTAAGTTAAAAAAAAAAAAAAAAAAGGTAAAACAGGTACAACTGGAAAAGCCTAGAAGAGAGGATGGATATAGAGCACTTGAGTAGACATCAATTCATATGAACTTTTAAGAAATATCTGAATTTAATTGTGGTTTTGGCTGTAAAAGCAATTAGCAATGAGATCTTAGATAAGTCACTTCACAAGGTTTATACTGCTTAACATAAAATTAAGGGCTTGGATTTTATAGAAGAACTGTCAGATTTTAAAATATTTTATTATATTAAAAATCTAAAAATTAACACACCTATATATATTTTGTTTATTCTTTCAGTTTACAATGATATATCCATTTATAACTAAGCATTAAAAAGTTACTAAAAAGGTTAACACCAAATGTTCCCGAAGCTTTCAATCTACTCTTAAAGAGGAGAATATGACTTTTCAAGCTGAACGTACTTTCCCTAATATTAGAAAAAAAATAAGATCATCACACATTTAAGTTAAGATAGGGGACTAAAAAGAAGTATGAATTGGGTAGACATGTATCTTAATTTGGGTTTCCCCAGAAGCAAACCTTGACATGATAATTTGCGTGCAAGCAGTTTATTTGGGAGGTGAAAGAAAACACCAGTGCGGGTGGGTATGGGGGGAGTAAGACATGAAGGTGAAGACAGCAAATATCACTTTATCAAACCAATCACGACTGCAGAGGACTGCTGCTTGATATCACTGGGAAAACTCTGTGAGTCCATTGAAGAGTTAATCCACTGGGCAAGTGAGAGAGCTGGGGTACTTATGCACCAGCTTCTGTCAGTCATTGGTTAAGGGCTGCTCCTAGGAATTGTTAATCCCCCTGCATTTCCGGTCTGTGCAGTGGTCAAGAAGGCTCCAGAAGCAAGAGAAAACCTTCAGGCAAAAAGAGCAGGTGCTGGCAGTTGGAAGTTGGGTTGCTGCACCTCAGGGTGTTTGGGGCAAGGAGATATGCAGGGCGCTGGCAGCATTTAGCATGTCATGTTAAAACTACTGTCAACGAATTCCCACCCAATAGCTATTTATTTAACTAGGCTGTGTGACATGGGACTTTATATGTCCTCTTCTCACATTCGGGGAATGGGCAGAATCCACAGGGCATCCAGATGACAGGCAAGAAGCTCCTGCCCTTAGAAGTGGCCCACTGCAGCCTCCACACATGAATGAGAACCAGTGCTTCACTCCAACTCATCTGGGTATGTCTGGTTATTACCTGAACTGCCTCCAACCTCCTAAAGGCAGTTCTGTTAAATGGTCTTTTAAATGGTCCTCACTCCACAATTGGCATTGCTCACTCTGAGAGCAGGGAGTGAGACAACAGAGGAGACAGAAAAGCTACTCTTATGATTCATCTAACATCCTAGTGAGGCGAGAAGAGTTCTGACCTCCCCTGCTTTCTGTTATTATTACTCTAGAGGCAAATTTTAGATCCAAGGTGAAATTCAATGAGAGTTTCCTTTTACCTTACTTGGAATATAAAAGGAAGCTTCTCCCTCTTTACTGAAATATGCATATTGAAGGGTGCTAGTAAGCAGGATATCTAAACAGGGGAGCTTTAAGCGGGACACTTGCTGATGTTTTCCATTCTCCCTTGATGCTGATGGGCAGCGTGCCTTTCAGAAAAGGTCATAACAACCTTGACAAGCCTGGTCTGTATGCTGTTAGGCTCATCTGTTCTATGACAAAGAAACCTCATTAGATGGGAGTGCTGCTGTAGGACTTGAGTCTCATTTAGAGATTTTTCTCAAGGATCCCTTAAACACTGAAGAATGATATTAATATTGCCTCCTATCATTTAGTTTATTCTCTAATTTTTAAATATTTAAATTTGATTCCTAAAAAGTGGTCTGTATTTGATCCATCATTTAACAAACATGCCTTGAGCACTTCTATGTCAGGCACTACACCACGTAAACATTTCGGATAAAGATTTTTGTTCCTGTGAGGTTTACATCATCATAAAAGGAGTCAGACAATATGCAATAAAATTGTTAAGAAAGGTATTATGGAAGAAGGCAATAAGGTCCATAAAGTAAAGAAAATGTGTAGGGCGGGGAAGAGGGCTTAGAAATGACAGAGTTTTCAGGAGAAGCCTCACTAGGAAAGTGATATTTATACAAAGACTTAAAGGGAATGTGAACACAATTCTGAGTTCCTGGCACATTTTTAGGACTAGCAATACAGCAGTAAGTATGACAAAACCCTTCCCTAGAGAAGCTTACACTCTAGAGAAGAAATTCAATCATAAACAGATAAAAAAATAGGTAATGTCAGAAATTGATAAACATGAGAAGAAAAATAAAGCATGATAATCGGATAGAGCGTGTGCAGGCAACTTTTCTGGAAAGGACCAGGTAGTAAATATTTTAAGCCTTTTGGCAGTTTCTGACACAAGTACTCAACTCTGCCATTATAAGGCAAAAGCAGTCATAGATAATAAGTAAATGAATAGATGTGGCTATATTCTAATGAAACTTTATTTACAAAAATAGGCAGTAGGCAAGAGTTGGTCTATGGGCCATAGTTTGCTGACTCCGGCCATAAGAATCTTCGAGGATATGATATTTTAATAGAGGCCAGAGTAACATAAAAAAGCTATGTGATAATCTGGGGAAAATGTGTCCCAAGTAGAAGGAAGCACAAGTTCAGAGGCCCTGAGATGGCAACTTGATTGACAAGTGTGCATCTTGAAGTCAAGTGAGCAAGAGGACAAAATTAGGAAACTGGATTCAAGTACGTGGTGGACTATATTACTGGTCATAATCATTTACTCTTCCCTGATGCACAGCCTTTGACATGTGATGTAGCTCCTTCCTCTAAAGGGGAGTAGGATATTTTCCTAGACTTGACCTAGCTTTGTGACTAGCTTTGGTCAATAGAACAAGGTTAAAATGACAATATGCCAGTGCTGAGTCTAAATCTTAAGAAGCTCTCTCTGTTTCTGCTCTCTCTCTTGCATGTCTCCCTTTGCTGTAATAAGAATAGATCAGGCTGACCTTCTGGTCCCTGAAGGAGCAGAGCCACCCAGCCAAGCAATCCCACTGAGTCAAGCCTGGATTAGTCAACTCCTAGCCAAGCTCCAGGCACAAAATAATAATAAATAATGTGTGGAGCCACTGAGTTTTCAGACTGTTTGTTATATAAAAAATAGTTAAGTGATACAGGGAAGTAGCCAAGAGCCATATCATGATGGCCTCGTGGCCACAATAACTTTGGACTCAATTCTGTGAGAAGGAAAACCATTTGAATGTTGAACGTAAGGTAAGAGGTAAGATAAGACTTCGTTCATAGCACTACCTGGGATATGTCAGAAAGGCACTGCAGAGGAGCTAGAGTGGAATATGGGGACTAGTTAGGAGGGATTTTCAACTGACAGATGATGGAAGCTAAAACTCAGGAAGAGGAAGTGAAGGAAAACAGAAGTGGTTAGATTATATTTTGAAGGTAGAGCTAGTGCAATTTTTCATATGGATTGGAAGTGTTGCATAAAAGAAAGAGAATAATCAAGGGTGGCTCTGAGATATTTGGCCTGTACAAATTACGATTTATTGGTGCATTTGCTGAAATGGAGGGTAATATACAGTTGAAAGGAGGGTAATATACAGTTGAAACTATTAAAAAGTACTAAATTGAGGTTGAGATCAACAGAAAAGTGAGAAACATTTAAGCAATATGAAACTATTAAAAATATTTTAATTTTAAACTATACTTTGTAAGTATACCATGTAAGCTACTGTATTAGTCAGCTCAGGCTGCCCATAACCAGATACTGGAGACTGGGTGGCTTAACCAGGAGACAATTATTTTCTCACAGTTCTAGAGGCTAGAAGTCCAATATCAAGGTGTCAGCAAGATTTGTTTCTGTTGAAGCTTTTATTTCTAAATTGCAACTTCTCTCCTTCTCCCTGTATCCTCACATGGCCTTTCCTTTGTGTACACATGGAGAGAGAGAGAGAGAGAGAGAGAGAGAGAGAGAGAGAGAGAGAGAGAGAGATCGTGTATCTCTTCTTCTTCTTCTGAGAATACTAGTTTTATTGGATTTGAGCCTTACCCTATGACCTCATTTAACCTTAATCACCTCCTTAAAGGCCCTGTCTCTAAATATGGTCACACTGAGGGCTAAGGCTACAACATATATGAATTTTGGGGGGACACAATTCAGTCCATCATAGCCAACTTCATTTATTAAATAGCTAACATCTTATAATGGACTAAAGCAATTTGAGTTCAACTCCAATTACCATCAACATATTTCTCCCCTTCCAGCAAAACTTTTTGAAAGTGTTGTATATATTCTCTCTTCTCATCCTTTCAAATTAAGCATCTTTTTCTAGTACTCCACTAAAATTTCTCTCCTCAGGATCATCAGTGACTACTCTAAAGTCAATCCCACAGTTCTTTCCCGTGCTTTCTTGACTCCTCTCCTGTTAGACACAGTCGACCAGACCTTCTTTGAAGCCCCATCTCCTGTAGGCTGAGGTTACACTATGCTCTCCCTGTTCTCTTCCACCTTCTCTGAGAACTCCTCTACAGTTCCCTTTGCTTGTGCTCCTGTTTTACCAGCAGACATTGGGCTGCCTCAGTGTGTAGGCTCCAACCTACTGTTCTTTGCTAGAGCAATCTGGCCCCTGGTGATCATATTAGCTTTCATGACCTTCCATAAAACTCACACGCTGTTTCAGCTCCCACATCTGTATGTTTATGATATTTCCACTTTGGTCCAAATTTTTGTATCTAACTGCATCCTTGACGTCTCCACTGAGATGTTAAAAGGCATCTTGAGGACAGAATCCTTGGTTTGTCCCTACACCAAACCAGTTCTTCTGCCAGTTTTCTCCAGTTGGGTAAATGGGACACTCATCAACTCAGATGCTTAGGTCTCACATCTTTGGGCCCTCCTGATGTCCATTTGTTCACTTCCCCCTCAACTTTAATCTACCAGCAAATCCTGTCAGCTTTATCCTTCTCCTCTTCAAGCTACTTGTTAACATCTTTATTGCTACCACCCATTGGTCATTAAAATTAAAGTTTGAGGTCGGATAAAAAGGTTGCCAGCACTTTTGGTTCAAATGTGTGACTCCTTCTCTGAAGCATGTGGCTAATATAGTGAAGAAATAAAGAAGAAAAAGAATACATGTGTTGTAATAGGCAAAACCTGCTCAGATTTTGTAAGAACATAAAATACGAGTGGAAAGAATATTATTTAAAACCCCATGATATTTATTGACTTGTGGAAAGCCAATATTGAACAAAAGAAACACACCTGTGACAAAGTTCCTTTTGGGGAAATTTGCACTATTTTCCAGCTTGATCTTAGAGTGTGATTTGAAAATCCTGTGGAAAATCAACTCATGTTACATTCTGTCCTTTCAAGTCTAAAGGAGGAGTCTATTCATGCTTACCAGGGACAACTCTTTAATACAAAAAACCAAGTCATTAGGGGAGGGATACCAGGATATTTGGGGGCAGATGCTTGATTCTTTATGGGGTCCCTAAGATTCAACCACTTTACCTACATAAGAGATGAACTGTATCATTATCACTGTTGTGACAAATAAACAAAAGCCATTAAAAAGAGAAAAAAGAGAAACAGCCAAAAGTAAGAAGCACTTTAAAAAAAATCCATAAAATCATTATGCAGTTTTAACCAATTATAAGTCTGCTTTCAGTTAAAAAAGTGCCAAGAGCAAACCACAGAAATGAATCAGAATGGGAGTTTAATTGGAGACTGCCGGCCAGCGGCCAATTTAAAGACTATTTTAAGAGAGCCGGTTGAGCTCAGTATTGAAGCCATATTTGATCACCTTAAGAATTGTTGCCATTCAGACCCGCGGAATTGGCTCCTTTCTAGTAGACGTAGCAAGTCCCCGCACTGTGTCTGAATTCACTTCCATCACTGCTTACAGTTAAAATAAATTAAGAAAATTCACCCATCTATTGAAAGTAGGGCTGCCTGCATATTTTGCAGGACCCAGTGCAACACGAAAATGGGAGCCCTTTGTTCCAAATGCAGGAAGAAAGTATTACTAAAAGTTAAAAAATATAAAACTTTTTCCTTTCTTCCAAGGTCTGCCTGTTGACCTCTCATGAAGTTTTTCATTGACTTTTTAACATTGCACTCCCTCAGGCAGGTGAATACACACAGCCTGCAGAGCCTCACAGGCACCTGAGCGGTCAGACCAACTTGTTGGTCTCCCTCTTCCACACCCATCACTCAAGCCACGATGGATGGGAGGTCCTGAGAGAGTCCAACCTCCACGGGGGAACACACTGGGCACCTTGATCAGAAATAGGTAAGAGGCCTGTCCCCAAGTTGCTTATCAAATGTTCTGTGGTGCTGCTAATCCTGGGTGAGGAGAGCTGCTGCAATACTCCAAGGTTCTATGGGGTGCAGACTCACCCAACCCCACCTCTTTCCATGTCCTCCCCAGGCACCTGCCAGGGGTGGCGGGTAGTGGCAGGATGTTGGCCTCCTCCTGCTGTCCTGCCCTTGCTCCTGGTTGAAGATGTCAATGATAGCAGGGTGGGAAGGGGAAAATGTGGGGCTCAAATTCCAGAAGGTGGCGACCTGGCTACCAAAACCTGTCCCTGGAAACTAGGGGAGGCAACAGGTGGCAACACTCACATGAATGAATCTCTAAGCCATCATCCCTCTGCAGTCACCCATGCTCTATTGTTCCAGCAGACTTCATTTACAAAATCCGAATTCAAAGATAAAATTATCAGTAATTTCAAGACTGTCACTACAGAGCATAGAACTGCAAGTCCAGGTCCTTCTGAGCCAATGGCTATGTGCAACTGCACTGGTCATTCCTGTGAAGTTGATGATGGGAAGTAGATTTGCTGGTGACATCACAGGGCCCTGATCCGGCAGCATCCTGGAGAAGCTGTGTGCACCTGCCAACTCTGGCTCTCCTCCAACACATACAATCTTATTTTTGAAAAAGAACTTTCTGCCTCAGTAAGACAAGAAAGACAAGAAATTTTAGAAATTAAAAAAAAAAACAGTATATCTTTTATTTCATGGGTTTATACAGATCATACCTAGTAGCACTAAAAGAACTTACCAAAGAACAACAATGACTTAACTTGGAGTCTGTTTCTGAGTGGTGCTTTTCTAATCAAAGTGTAATTAGGGCATTGCTCCAAGCAGTCTTGGCTGGGTTCAGTGAGTTTAGACAGACATAGCTCTCTGAGTCCTTTATAGCCTGGACTGGATTAACAGTCTTCCAAGCCTCACAGTGACCATTTTCTCTCATCTTTATGACCCCATTTCTTTATCAATATTGTTTTTAAACTGCAGCCAGCAGGTCCCAATGTCATTGGTTTATGATCAATCAGTGTACATATTTATACCATTATAGTGTTCAAAATACTATTTGGTTGATAATCTTTATTGCAGTATGTATTTGAAAAAGTCACTAAAAACTTAAATTTAAGAAATAATTTTGAGGTTCTTAATAGTTTCATACATATGGTTTCATGGTTTAATTCTTTTTAAATTTTGTAGTATGATGTTGCTTTCTTGGGGTAGTGATTAGGAAAAATCCATCATATTTATTATTATAAGTATACATAGAGTTATATATAATTCTAAATATTTGTATATAATTATGATTATATCCATGTAGTATTTATTGAATGCTTATTATCTACCATTTAATCTTTGCAACAATCCTGTGAAATAAGTACTCTCATCACTATTTTATATATGAAGAAACTGAGTTTCAGAGAGATTGAGTAACGTGCCTAAATTCATACAGCTGGTTGCTAGCAACATTTATTGAGGCCTTACTGTGAGCCAAACACCAGGCTAAGTATTCTACATAGTATAATTCTGCATTGTCTATAGCATTCTGCATGTTGTCATTTAATCCCTATGACTTACCCTTTGGAATAGTACGACTGTTATCTTCCTATTACAGATGAAAAAGCTTGAGATTGGAAAGACTGATTCTCTTAAGGGTACACTGCTATTACTACTAAGAGCCAGGATTTTACCACAGAAAGTTGGACACCGGAGCCAGTGTTTTCATCCATTACGCTATGTGCAGAATGTTGCATTTTGTGAAAATGGCCAGAACATATTTCTGTTACCACATATTCCTCCAGAACCTTACACTCTCTCATCAATAGTTGGAGTCTATTTTTCCTCCCCTTGAAACCTGGTGGGCATTATGAATGCCATGACAAATAGCACTGTGGTGGAAATGATGTCGCATGGTCACACGTTGAAGGGCTGGGTCAGAAAAGGTGATACAGAACCTGCTAGGCTCTCTGTCTCAGGATACTCATCCTTGAAACTCAGCCACTGTGGAAGGCAGAGTCATGGCTCTCCAAAGATGTCTATGTCCTAATACCTGGAACCTGTGAATATATTACCTTACAAGGCTAAAGGTACTTGACAGATGTAATGAAATTAAGGACCTTGAAATGATAAAATTATTTTTAATTATCTGAGTGGCCCAATATAATCACAAAGGTCCTTAAAAGTGGAAGAGGGAGCAGAAGGTTCAGAGTCAGAAGGAGATGTGATCACGGAAAGAAGGAACAGAGCGATGCAGTGTTGCTGGCTTTGAAGAGGTAGGAAGCAGGCCATGAGCCAAGGAATGTGGGCAGCCTCCACAAACTGGAAAATGAAACAGATTCTCCCCTAGAGCCTTCATTCAGAAATGAACACAGCCTGGTGACAACTGGATTTTAGCCCAGTGAGACTTGTATCAGACTTTTGGCCTATAGAACTGTAAGATAATAAATTTGAATTATTTTAAGCCACTACATTGATGGTAATTTCTTGAATAGTGATAGAAAATGAATACAGCCACCATTCTGTGAAGATGCTCAGGTCAGCAGGAGGTGTTTCAATTGACAGATAACATCTTGGTCGACAGCCAGCATCATTTGCTAAGAAGGTGAGTGAGTGAGCTTTCAGATGACTCCAGTGCCCAACCTTCAAGATACCCCCAATGATGCCAAGTGGAACGGAGTTGAGCTGCCCCTGCTGAGCCCTGTTCAAACGGCTTTTGGGGCTGTCCAAAAAAACCTAACAAACATGAGGTTCATTCTGTCTCTATTGCATGCCTTGCTGAATATGAGGAAACTTTCCAGTCTGTGAAACAATTGTTGATTACCAAGTTTCATGATCCTAAATTACAATAAGCATCAGCCCGTTTCTAACTGCTGAGGATGTCTCATCCTGCTAAAGTGTCAGACCCATGTTTAGGAACAAGATGCCAAAGCACAGTGAACAATAAATAAACAAGTATACCAATGGACAGAGGGGCACCCTATTGTTATAAGAATAAGCCATCTCCATAATCACTTTCACTCTTATGATCTCTACTGATTATAGAACTGTTGAAAATATCATAATCTTAAAAAAGAAAACTCACTGGATGATTCCCGAGCTTCATACAAATAATTGAGAATGCTGCTTCCACATTACCTGGCAAAGAGAACACAGAAAATTATAGAAAATCATTGAGTAAACATAGCTACCTAGGGATCTGCTCTGAGTCCATTTTTTTTAAAAAGAAAGATACATTACAGAGATAGTATGGTCATGAATTTGTCATTCATTAGTTTCAGCCATGCATGTTTTTATATATTTACTTCTTAAAGAAAATAATATTGTTCTTCTTCCTTCCATATTTTATGTATGGTATCATCAACCTGAAACTTGATTTTTGGTTGCTAATATATTTTAAAGCTTTATTCATGTTGATGCTCATAGACGTAGTTTAATTCACCTTTGACTGCTTATCCTTTCTCTTATTAACAAATATTAATGTTTTAAGATTTGTTTATTTAACTTTTAACTTTCACAAAAAAATGCTGCAGTCTGTGTTCTTTACAGATCTCTTGGGCACATTTACTAGATAGAGTTCATTGTATTGTATATTTAGGGTTGAAGTTTATGAAATAAAGAAAATATGCACCTTCAAATTTGCTAGATATTGCCAAGTTGTTCTCCAAACAATTTTTAATTCTACCACAGTATATGAGAGTTCTGCTGTTCCATATATTTTGCTCACATATGCCACTATCAAACATTTAATGTTTTGCCAAACTAATAAGTCTGAAATTATATTTAATTGTGGTTTTCCCCTTGTAAGGGAAGCTAGGTAACCTTTCATATGTTTATAGGACAATATTTTTTCTCTTTTCTGTGAATTACATATTCATATCTTCACCCTATTATTCTACTGAGTTTTCTTTTGTGTTATTTCTCATTAATTTGTAAGCATTCCTTAAAATTTATGAATTATAATTTGTTTTGTTATATGCTTTGCAGAAACACTTCTCGGTTTGTGGAGTATCTTCTTACTTTATTTGTAATGTTTGTTGTGTAACATTGGTTTAAATTGAAATATACTTAGCTATATACTTTATTTAATAGTATGTGCATTTGTTTCTTTTTTTTACCCTACCTCAAGGTTAGAAATAAGATATTTTATATTTTTTTCTAAACTTTGAATATTTTTCATCCATCTGGAATTTATTTTTTTCTGTACAGTGTGAGGTAGGGGTTTAACTTTATTTTTTTCCCACAGGGATACATCATTTCTCAGCAGCATTATTAAATAGTCATATTATCCCTACTAATTTTTAATGTCATCTCTCTCATACTAAGTTTTCATAGATATGTGAGATGGGAATATGCTATTATACTTTGATGACTTTGTATAAGCTATTACCTCTGTCCAGAATGTCCTTCCCCAGGCTGTTGACTTGCAAATATTCTCCTCTCCTATTAAGTCTCAGTTTAAATGTCATCTTCTTTATGAAATAGCTCTTACCTTTCTTTCCTCTTCTGTGTGTTGATTATAACCTTCATTGCCACGTATATTGCACCATAGATATTCATGTAGAGAGAGTTTTCACTGCCAGATTTTTAGGTTTTTGGAGGTTAAACACATTGTCCTGTTATTTTGTACTGTCAAGTACCTTGTAGATATTTAATAAGACTATCTAAAGGAATAAATTAATGAGTGAATCTTTGAAACAGAACAGCTTGAGTGACACTTGGTAAATCTGAATAATTCATCTTCATATCTCTGGTCTATCTTTTTCCCTTGTTTTGCTGACTTTATGTAGAGATTTTAACATAGCTATTATGGATGGCATTTTTCTTTTTAAAATTTGCTATTTATATCTATAATTTGTAGTGTAATATAGCATAATGCTATTTTACTGGTTAGATTCTTTTCATTGTTTTTAAATAATGTTGTCTGAAGACTAAATTAGCACCACCACCTATATGGTGACACTGCTTTGTCCAAAAATCCCCAAAGATGCCTTGTTAAGAGAGAAGGGAAGCTTTGTACTCTAGGCAAGCTGTTATTTGGTACATATAGCTAAAATCTATAAAGCACATCCAAGACTGTAAACTCACTCAATTTTACATAATTATTTTTGAATACTCTATAGTGCCTTATAAAATGTAAGGACTCTATAAATAGTTATTGAATATTTTCATGATAGTAAACATGTGTTTCATCACCTGCCTTACTCTCGAGAAGATTTTACAAGGTCTATCAATCTTATAGGCAATAAAGAGCATAGCTGATTTCTGTATATTGTTTCCATCAAAGCTTATGCATGTGGCGAATCAGAACAGAAATGGGCATTGGTGACATGACCTTGAAGTTGCCATAATCACTAGCTTCTGGTATTATTTAAGAGTAGATTTAGATCACTTATTGCTGGGGTTGTTTTCACTTACAGGTAACTCTCAAAAGATTAGCAGCCCTTCTTTACTACTGTTAATTTTGTCATTGACCAAACTCACAGTAAAAGATGCAACCATCAACTCCTAACTCAAAAGAGTGAACAACAAAGTCTGCATATGAAAGCATGGTCTTCAGAATTTCATGCTCACCCAGTTATTTAGGCTGCAAGACCTACTTGTCTCAGAGTGTAGAAGCTTGGATTTACGTGATTTGCTGACCACTGCTTAGAGGTCAGCAAATCATGCATAGTTAGCTCTGTTTTGTTTAAACGAGTCTGGTTACAAACTACTGTACAGCATTTCTGCACAAAGTTATGCTATGTCTCTATTTCCCCTAATTCACTTAAGGAAAGAGCAATCCCTTTCAAGATTTCACCCAAATCATTCTTTTAAGCTGTTCTTAACACCCTGAGCTTTTCTCTTGAGCTTTCTTTTCCTTATCCCTAGAAATAACCTTTCATCATTGGCCTTTGAAGGTGTTCAGTCTACATAATTTCCCAAGTTGGGCCTTTCAGTTTTGGATCTGGTTACCTTATTAAGCCCTTGATTTTTCATTGTTAACTCCTTAACTTTTTAATCTAGTGAATTTTCTTTTCGAACACGTCTTGCCTCTAATCTCCTGTGCTTTCTTTTCATTACGTGCATAACAATTTTCCACTTCTTTCCCAATACTAGCATTTGGGTTCCAAATATTCTGATTTGCCTATTGTTCATTTCTCTATTTTTTAAAAAAAATCTGTTTTATCTCAAATTAGTGTTCTAAGTCCCAAATTTACATTTAAAGGTCATAAATAACTCTTATCTACAACCTCTGCCAGACTCTTCCTCTCTTTAGAGTTCAGTTTCCCTGTCTATAAAATGAGGCAGCTGGAAGAGATCTCTAAGGTCTGCTTCAGCATAAACAGTGCGACTCTGACAATAAGAGGATTTGTCATATTTGGTACACCTCAATTGATTAGGGGTTATTTACCACTGTATAGTCTATCTATGTTTGCATGGCCATTGGCACATTAGATATAAAACTGCATCATGCAAAAGGAGCAGCAGTCAGTTCTAGCATCACAGTTGTATTTGTCTTAGCACAATGTGAGACCTGTCTGGGAGAAGAGAAAGCAGCAAAAGCACAAGAAGCTGCCAAAAGGTGAACTGCAATAGGATAGTCACAGGCAAAGATACAAGTTGAAATATCTTCATGACACCCCAGAAGATGATAACTAAAAGGAACTAGCCCAGTGTCAGGACTTCTGGGTGAGAATTAACAGAAAGGAGAAAAAGAATTAGAACTCTGCTATTAGAAAAGAAAAGCTTATTTTTTTTCCTTAAAAATATATTTTCTCAGATTATGAGTTTAGAGGTCAATGAAACAGAGAAACAAACAGTGTAAGATCAACCAACAGATGCAGAGGCAGGTTTAAGGGGGGAATGGAGAAGGGAACATGAGCCCCAAATCCTTAGTCTTTTTGTCATCCTCAAATAAAAATCACCCAATCACCCAAAGTATAATTTCTGAATGTAATGAAAAGAAATAGATGAACTTTATTTTTAGCTCCTATGTTTCTTGGATTGTGAGTTGGCTAAGATATTTGTTAGTTTGCCTCCCATTTACTAGATTACTGATCGCATTATATGACTATTATGTCATTCAGGTAGTACAAGAAATACAATTATGCTCCCTTCATTCTGTTTGGTAGACAGCATATCAAGGGGCAGGAAACGGTCTATTTCAGAAAAGCAATTCTTTCTGAACAAGGAGGATTCTTGCAAAGCATTTTCTTGTTCTGTTCTTTTTTTTTTTTTTTTTTTTTTAGAAAGAGTTTTGCTCTTATTGCCCAGGATGGAGTGCAATGGCACAGGCTCAGCTCACTGCAACCTCCGCCTCCCGGGTTCAAGCATCTCTCCTGCCTCAGCCTCCTAAGTAGCTGGGATTACAGGCACCCATCACTATGCCTGGCTAATTTTTGTATTTTTAGTACAACATGGGGTTTCACCATGTTGGCCAGGCTGGTCTCAAACTCCTGACCTCAGGTAAATCCTCCCGCTTTGGCCTCCGAAAGTGCTGGGATCACAGGTGTGAGCCACTGTGCCTGCCCAGACTTTCTATTTCCTGAAAAAAAAAAAAATTGATAAGCTTTCTGTCTTCTAGAAGTTTGTTTTATTGAAAAGTGTTTTTTTTTTTTTTCTTTTTTTTTAGTTCAGAGGCATATGTGTTACAAGTCCTTCTGGGAAATGAGTGACTGGATTGAAACAAATTTAAAGTTAAAATGTCTTTATATGCAAGTCAGGTAGCTGTTATTCCTATATTCATTTTGCACGAGTATTTGGAGGTTCAGAGTGGTTAAGTTGAAGCTGGTCACATGAAAAAAGAAGTGAATCTGGGATTTAAACCCAGCTCTCCTGATTTTAAGTGCTATGGTCCTAATACTACACTCCTAAAGGCTTTCCCCTAGACTGTGAGAAGGGTGAATTCCTTCCACATTCTTAATTTGCATGTACTTAGTAAATTAATCATGTGAATGTAACAGACATAATGAGCAACTTAGCAGAATCACTCAATGACCACCTGTGGCTTCCCTGACATCTTCCCTCCCAACCCACAGGTCACATTGTGAAACCAGGACAGCTTTCTTTCTTTCACAGTTTCCTCTTTAGGCTTTGTATGGCCAATGGCGCCCTATACACCAGAGCTTCCTGGCAGAAGGGGGACCCATTCACCGATTCCTTGAAAGAATCTTTCACTATATATTAAATGAGTCATCACACCATGCAGGTGACTGTGTGAGATACAATGGGCACTAAGAACATAACTCAGGCATCATAGAATGTTTATGCTAATGGATATAGCAGCCTAGTCTCCTTTGCTTTGTATAATTGGAAAAAGTTTCAGATGATTGAAGTTTGGAGGAAATTAAGAAAAATCTCAGTTTAAATAACCAAAAAGTCCTGTATGAAAAAGAAGTGGTGCTGATTCTTTTTTGGCTCTAAAATATAGTCCAACTCCTAAGCACACATTTTCAAATATCAACGTCGAATAAATGCTGCAAACGTGAAAGACGTTAACGGTACCCTGTGTCTCTCTTCCCACTGGGGTAAGTTAACTCAAGATTGCTTCCATTAGCCTTTCCTCTTCTCATCCCCCCATCTGCCTGGAGGAAAATGCTTGCTGATGGCACTTCCTGGCACGACAGCAATTGTGATATTTTCAGTGGGCTTTGCCTTTTGGTGCTCCCTGAGCTCGGTGACCCACCCGTGCTGGCCAGAGATGCATTAACCAGGTCCCTCCTGCACAGGAGAAATTCCTTTCATTCATCAACAGATAAGGAGTTTTGACAAGACTCTCTGGGGAGCAAAAGGGAGAAAACACACACACACACACACACACACACACACACACACACACACACACACACACAAGATTGCCCTGTAATATTGAGAAACACAAAGTAAAGGGACCAAAAAAAGACCGAAGGAAGCTTTAAGGCGGCCAGGGCAGACAGGGAGTCTGCTATCAGAATTAAGCGCGATGCAGTCCAGAGCCCTGCTCTCTGTTTCTACCTGCTTCTTCTCAATGTCACTATCGGCCAAGAGTTTGATAAAAAACAGATCCCCAGAAGTATTCCAGTAACTCCTCAGGACCACCAGGGCAAAAACAAAAACATTCGGGACTTGACACTTACCAGGGCAACTTGCCAAGCTTATCACATGTGAAAAGAGCTGCTCAGAGAGAATAATCTTGCTCATGTTCACAAGGTGGGGTGTTAAGTCTCAGAGAACCCAGGGCATTTTCCATCCAGAGCAGCCTAGAAGGGTTGGAAATAGCACTTTTCTATGAACTGCCAGAAAGGGCAATTACACATTTTATGTAAGGAAAGGCTGAAGGAGAATTTGAAAGGTCATTGGAGGGAGAATATGGAGAATTAGTCTACCTTCTAGCCTTCAAGTCTGAATAGACTGGAATAACTCTACCTTACAAGAATATCTCATACAGTCTTTATGTAAATCTTTTCTGCAAACCTGGTCTGGAGGAAATTCTGACACCCAGCCTAATACTTGCAGGATATATTTCTTTCTTTTTCTGCAAGCTTCATTGAAGATAATAATAGCACACACTGCTAACATCCCTGAGTGCTTACTGTATGCAGACACGGTCCTAAGCCTCTTACCTGTATCTTTTTCATGTGATCCTCATAAACGCCCTATGAGGTAGATATTATTACTATCCTCATTTTCCGGATGAGAAAACTGAGGTGCGAAGAACATGCCTAAGGTCATACAGCTAATAAGTGAAATAGCAGGGATCTAAATCTGCTTCTCATTGAATTCTCATACTTTTAAATAATTATTCACAGGGATACTCCCCCATTTCTCATTTCAAGTTTCTCTGTGGGCTAAATAACCTTCTTCCCTCTGAGCCTTTCTCCTCTTGTGACTTAAGTCTGATAACTCTTCTTTAGGCTTCTGATCTCCCTAATAAAATTTTCCCCCAATATTCTGTGGAACATCTAATGTGTTGTTTTAGGTTTAAATATAGGTCAGCTTGTATACGTTATATTGTATATGCCCTATATCATATTGTTATGTGCTTTTTCAACTGGAGTATCACCTATTTGACTTGCATGCCTTATAACTCCATATAAGTGCTATAAAGTTTCAAGTTTCTGGTCTATTAAGATAAACTCTTATATCTCAAATTGGAACCTCAGCCTTCAGATATGGCTTTTCATGTTAGCAGCTATACCCATGCATTCCATCCCTTACGCAAATTTGTCATGAAGTTTTGCAAGGTTTGGTGCTTCTGATGTTGCTGCTTTCCTTAGCTGCAGGCAGTCATCACGCTTTGTTAAGATGGTGGCAAAGCAGTGAAGTCTCTGTGACTCACCTGAATGGAAACCAGTTTCATTTTTCCTCAAAACTTAGGAGGCATCTGGTTCATGACCTGATTACTCACACCTTAATCATGAAGATGGTGCTGATCACAGTAGCACACACCCATAGTCCCAGCCACCAAGGAGACTGAGGCCGGAGAATCCCTTGAGGCCAGGAATTTGAGGCTGTAGTGCGCTATGAGCCTGTGAATAGCCACTACACTCCAACCTGAGCAACGTAACAAGACACTTCTCTTAAAAAAGAGAAAAAAGGAAGATGGTAAGTTGGGCTTTTTTTTTTTATCAAACAAAACTTGTATTCATTGGGCTAACAAATACATAGAGTGTCTACTACTAGCCAGACATGTTGTAAGTGCTAGCTCTAAGTCAGTGAAAAAAACAGATAATAAATCTCTGTCTCTTGAATATTATTCTCTGGTGAGGGGTCATAGATACACGATATATTAATTATGTCAAAGAACTTGGTAAATGAGAAATAGGAAGTTCATTCAGCTAAATTAATTCAACAACTCTTTGTTAAATACCAAGTGTATATTGTACGTGTTTATCAGTTGTTGGAGTTAAAGCAGGAACCAGAAAGATATGATTCCAGTCATCATGTTACTTACATTCTTGAGGACTGTGCCCATTATTTAACTGTTTATTCTCACATGCATTTCTTACCATTCTCCTGCTCCTCTGAAGGTGGGAGAGAAGAGGAAGTTAGTCTTTACAGAGTATATTTCCTAGATTCCCCTGCCAAATGGCACTTGATGAGCAGCAGGCACTAACCAAAGTCTGGGGAAACACAAGAAAGGAGTGGCCTTGCTTCTTCCTTTCTCTGTCTCAGGTGCTGGCTGCCTTTCCTCTAAACTCTAGCTCCTGCTGCCTGGCTGTAACCCTGATTGAGCCTCCTCCTTTCTAGGCTCTTGTGCCTCCAGCCCTTGGCATAGCAGTGACTTTTCTTCTGTGTTGCCTACAATCTCCATTTAACTTCTCAGCCTTCACGATCTATGTGGCCAAATCCTTGAATTGAATTCTCTTTTTGAAAGACCTAAACCGGTTTTGGTTTTTCTCATGGGCCCCTGAGTGGGGAAGTAAGTTTTCAATGAGATATTACAAATGTGATTAGCAAAACAAAAGTAGCAGTGAGGTACTATAGATTGTATAAGAAGAGCCCTAGTTTGCTGGGGATGCCAAAGCAAACTGTAAGAAACTGGGTGACTTATACAAGAGAATCTTATTTTCTCAGAGTTTTGGGGGCAGGAATTTCAAGATAAGGTGTCTGTAGATTTGTTTCTTCTGAGGGCTCTCTCCTCAGCCGCCCTCTCCCTGTTGTCTTTAGCCTGGTCATGTCTCAGTGCTTGAATATCCCTGTGTCTCTTCTTATAAAGAGACTAGTTAGATTGGATTAGGACCCACCCAAAGAGCTTCACTTTACCTTAATCACATCTTTAAAGGTCATCTCTTCAAATACACTCACATTCTGAAGTGTTGGGACCTCAGGCTCTGTCATATGAATTTTAGAGGGTACTTAATTCAATCAGTAACACAGACCCAGTTGAAAGGCCAGGTAGGCTCAGCTAAGAAAGGCTTCAACAGATAGAGTAGCAGGGAAGACATTGGTGGCCATATATGCATTTGTTTGATTTTCACATATTTGACATATGTTACAAATGCAACGTGCTAGCCACTGGATATACAGACATAGATAAGATGTTCTATTCTGTGATTGACATTGGATAGGAGAAATGGACAAGGGGTAGAATAATTAAAATATAGTGTAGTTCATCTCAGGATGGGTTAAGTATCAGAAGTAGCTGGAGAATGGAGAACAGGGGAATCTCAGCCTATTAAGAAGGTCAAGAATGGCCTCCTCTGAGTAGATGTCATCTAAAGTGAATCTTAAAAAATTCAAGTGTTGGGCAAGTGAAAAAAATCCAAGAGTAGGAAGAAAATTCCCAGTAGATGCAAGAGCATGTTTTTGAGAGATTAGACTTGTAAGAGAAAGATAGTACGGCATATTCATCCTTCATAAAACTGAGAAGACAGCTTCTTTTATGGAGTGTGTGTGTGTGTGTGTGTGTGTGTGTGTGTGAACTGAATAATACTTCTCTGTATTCATTGATGCAGTGTTCTTCATAGCACTTTAAAAATATTGGGAGTTGGTCTCTAAATATCTTGGAGCTAATGCTTAGATTCTTATTTGTTTATTTTGGATTGTTTCCATCTATGAGAGAACATCATGTCATTTTTTCTTGATAATCATGTCTCTAACTTTGGTGTGACCACCTCTCCTTTGGCATCGGTGATCCTGGGGGCCTCAGACAGTGCTACTCCCAAGAAGTTGCTGAGAATGTTCATTAGAACAATAGGAAAGGCTTTTAAAACTCTGCTTTGTAACTTTTTGCACCTATATTCTCAATAAGGATGTGTCTTTTATTTAGCCATATCACTGTGGTTAATGAAGTATTACACAGTAGGGGGCCCACATGATTGGCCCAAACCAATGTCAAAAATTATATTAAAATGGAAAGTTTTTATCTTGTTGCTCTTTTTCAGCTATTTCAGTAGATCTCTTTCTTCCCTGCCTGGTGTCATTCACAAACATTCAAAATGACTCCATTGTAAATTTCTGGCTTGAAGAATAAGCAATTTGTCCAATGACGTTATTTAAGAAGTATAGTAATTTAAGAATAATGTTTATAATACCCATAAACAAGCTATACACATTTGAAGCTTTTTCACTTTATCATATATATCATAGATAAAATGCTTAGAGTTCCCCCGGAAGATTCATTAAAATCCTTAGATGAGTTTTTTTGTGTTTTTTTTCTGGGGAAATGGTGGTTTAGTAATTCTAAAGAGATTTCCTCAGATATTATCCATATTCAAGCAAAAGGGCATTTGAGCGTTTATTTAATCAGTGTCAGTAGTAGATTTAGGAGTAGATGCTTTTTCTTCTCATTAGGACCAAATTGCATGCTATTGACAAGGGTTAAAAAAAAATGCCACATGCATTTTTCCAGCAATTAAGATTGAGAACATTTGATTGGGGACTTTCTGGGGTTTTAGACTGCCTTGCATTTTCACCTCTGAGGAGGAAATAGATTCTAAGTTATAGCAAGAGAGCACTGAGTTAGATATAAAGAAGAACTTTGTGTCTCAGACTGATTAAACACTGGAGCAAATTAGCAGGGAAGCTTATGGAATCGCCATCTGTGGAGATACTTCAAAAATAGAATTCACAATTTTTTTCTTTGGATGATTTAGGAAATGCCCCTACTGGCAAGGAGATGGACCAAATGGGCTCTTGAAATCCTTTTTGGTTCTCTGCTCCTAAGAGTCTTCCTATGCAGTTCTTGGAAGTATTTATTTCCTAAGTAGAATATAGAACAGAATGCCTTTAGTAAAGGTAGGCTGTGCATTGAGTGTGTGTATGTGTGTGTGCGCATGTGTGTGTGTGTGCACATGTCTTTAGGTAGAAGGATGAGAAGGGAACATCGTATGATTTAGAAAGCAAAATTATCATATGCTAACCAGTTATGTTTACCTATGTCAAATACATAGGACTTTCTTAGACTTTCTAGCCTCTTGCTGCTTTTCTGACTGCTCACTCTCTGTCCATTCTCTGCCCACACATCAAGTGTCGGCCTCATCCTGTGTCCTACTCTCTACTCTCTTTTTCTTTCACACTTGTCTCCCCCAAGACAGCTTTATGTTCTCCTGAGGTTCTGTCCTTGGGTAACTTGAAAAATCTGCTTCCACAGCCATGGATGTTTCGCTGGGTGCCAAAACTGCATTCCAACTACCTGGTGAATATGTCCACCTGACAAGACCTTTCAGCAGATTCAACTCAACTTGCCGCAAACTGAAGAGGCAGGAGAAGAGTAAAGGGTCTCCACTCTGCCCTTCTATGGTTCCTCTTGTAGCCTTTTCACCCCACCTACCATCCCAGCAGTTCTTCCCACGCTCACCCTCTGGACCCTTATTAGCCCTTTAGCTTCATCCGGTACAGCCAACCTCTCCCCAACCCACATGCCTCACACATGGCCAAAGAGTCACAGAAACTTGTGCTCGACCCTCTCCTCTGCCAGCACAACATTCTTAGGGCTTCTAGCTCTGTAGCTCATTCACCCCTCCCAAGCTACCTATCCTCTTTGCCTACAGTATTTCTTCTGCCTTGAATAATCTTCCCACCTTGACTGTAAAATTGTCTCGATACAAGGTGTCTCATGTTTACGGTCTCAGTTCATCTTCTTAGGAAGTCATACTGAACCTTCCCTCATGTGCATCAATTGTCCTCTGCCCAAGAACCTGCAGCCCATTCTTCACATGACCTTGGAAAAGGCACATAGCATGAGGATTGGATCACTCCATATCTGGGGCTATATTGTGTACATCACATCCCAGCCATGAAACCCTGATGGGTGACTTAACCTCTTACTGTCTATTTCTCCAGCTACAAAATGGGAATAAATGTAATGCTATCCCAAAGGAGTGAGGACAAAAGCACCCACCCAGGTACTGGGAAGAATAAAGAGGTAAATGGTCCCTTCAATCAAAGAGGTTTAAGTCAAGTAACTAATAATATGCACAATTCCAGTAACTGTATTAAGCTATGAGTGTAATATCATCATCACAGTCATCACCACCACCACCACCACCACCATCATCATCATCATAATCATCATCATCATCCCAACTAACTTTACTTCAGTGCTTGCCATCCTGCCCAGCATTGTTCTAAAGTAAATGAATAATTCAGGAGATATATACTAGTAGACGTGTAGTGAAAACTTTTAGAACAATTAGGCCAAGCAAGGTCATTTATACTTGTTGATCTTTCTTCCTGCTATAGCAGAGCAATTCCCTGTAGCATAGTCTTAAGTGTTTATTAGTCTATTTTTAAATCACTGAAACTACTTGTCTCTTACCACAACCCATGAAAGATTGTTCTACAATATACTAGACAGAAGTTCCAGGAAATTTCTTTTTGTGGGTTATACTTTTCCTCTAATCATTTCAACAAACCTAATGTCCCATGATTTCATTATAAAGCAGTAATGTCAATGTTTAATTATTATGCTTAGTGTTTGTAGTTATCTCATTGCTTCTAGGTTGTTTGTTCCCCTAAGGTATTATACCATATGCATTCATTCCTTTATTCCTGTAAGATATTAGTCGTAAGTAGCCAAACTTTAGTTATCGCTGAATTTGTCTTTGCCTTCATATTGCCTTTTATTTATTCAAAGTTATCTGGCAAACTCTCAAAAATGTAAATGTCACTTCATCTGGAGTAATGATTGTGATCATAAAAAGATAAAACCAATAATAAATAAAAGAAAAATATAAAAATAATGATATCTTCCATCAGTTTACTACCTTATAGTGTACAAAACACTTTCTACATAAATTATTGTGAAATTTCATCTTATATGGAGATTGGGCTTTCAAACCAATATGTAAGATGAAGATTGCCTACAGTTAAAATTACCCTTAAAAATTCCTTAGGAAGTGCCACATGCAATATCAACATACCATTTCTCAGTAAATCCAAAGACTTCTTTTTTCTTCTGCTATTGGAACAGATCACTGTTTCTTTGGTTAAGCTCCAGCTGAAGCAGTTGGCTTGCGTTTAGGGACCATGTTGCATGAAAAATAAGTATCTTTAAACACTAGAATCACACTCCTGCACCATCAGGTGCTCACATTCTGAGAAGCAGCCACAGGGAGACAGAAGCACAACCAGAAACAGCCTCCTATGTCACTCTCACCCGCGGGCATGTGCTCAGGTCCTGGAGGGCTGTGCGGACTGGCCCACGCCCCTGCGCATTGCCCTCTCCATCTCTGTTTATCTTTCTCTCTGCCTCTGATTTTCTTTACCCTTTTATGAGGTATGAGGGGATAGGCATATAGCTGAATACGTTTAAGTCAAAAAAGCTCATTATATACAATTGTTGTATCTCATTTGAGTATCTTAACAAGCTGAAGAGGTAGCTAGAAATAATGAAGCCATTTCACAAGTGAAAATATACTGAAGCTTAGTAGGATTGCAAGATTGTACAAAAAAAATGCAAGATATCCAGTTAAATTTTAGTATCAGATAAGTAATGAATACTTTTATAGGATAAGTATGTCCTATACAATATTTGGGACATACTTGTACTAAAACAATTTTTTGTTTAACTGAAATTCAAATTTAACTGGGCACTTTGTATTTTATCTGAAACACTTGCCAGAGGCATTACTTGGCTTTATGTTTTCTAGCTTCCACACTCCTTATATTAGATAACAATGCTCTCATATTTTGAATGTATTAATTCCATATTTTACTTACATTTAAACAACTTACTTTTCTACATCATGTTTATGTTTGAAATGACTTTATGTTTGAAATGACTTTACATTTGTTTTACTCAATTACTTAATTAAAAAAACAAACACTATAGAAAACATATTTTCTTATTCAGATAGTCCATAAATTAAAAATCAGTCAGTTCTTGATGAGAAATTGAGCATCTCTTTGTTTTATACTTTTAAAGATGAAATAGTCCATGAATCTGATTTTAGGAAATGGTGTGAAATCCAGGGAAATGTTGTAAATATAGTGAAGGTCTTTGCTATTCAGATGGAATGGAAAATGTTTAAGCCAAAAAAAAAAAAAAAAAAAGAGAGAGAGAGAGAGAGAATGGTCACATTCACAAATATATTGGGCTTGTACTCATTACGACATCATTAATAGCCAATTAGAAAGTTCTCTTGGTATTCAGCCTTCTGACTCCATTTCACAATAATTGGTACTGATAGCATTTTATTGCTGCTATATACTTTGCTAGCACCAAGACCAATATATTCTGATCCAGAAAAATGTGATGCTTTAACAAGACAAGCACAATGTTATGTTATTTTTACTAGGCCACGTTACCTGGCAGGCAATCATGGCTCTGGATTTGAACATTGTTTTCCAAAAATAACAATCGTCTAATGTTTAGTTTGGCTAAAACAGTGATCGTGACTGGCCACCTGTTAGAAGAAAAATAAGACATTCCTGTAGATGAAAGATCTGAGGTAAATCATGAAAGGTTTTCAAGAAAGGTAGTAGTGTGTTCTATTGGCTACTCTAAAAAAGTGTTAAGAAGTGAGGAAAATTAGATAATAGACGAAAGTCTGAGTATTCCAAGTCTTGATTATTCTTCAAACGCCCCCAAAATGCTACTAAGGATGAAAGGCTCAGACATTTATGACATTTAAATTGGAACAGCGTTGTAACTCTTAAACTGGTTGTCAGATTCCTTGCAGAGGATTAAGGAAGGATCTCAAGAAGTTCATATGGCCAGGACAGCTGACTTTAAAGCCACTATTTAACCAAGAAGCAAATGCAGGGGAGCCCAGCGTTTGTGAGGTTGTGCCCTGAAGCACACATGACTGAAATAATTCTCAGCTCTGCCACCTACTAACCCTATGTCTTTAGGAAAGTTTCCCCTCTAAACATCAGTTTCCTCATCTGTAAAATAGTAATAAAAATGTTCTTAGTGTGGTTTTGAAGGAATTAATTGAGAAATTAGTGGGAGTAAAAAAGTAAAGTGCTTATCTTATAATAAATATCCAATAAATGAAGCTATTATTATAAATGATAAGTTATTTGAATAAGGAGAGTAAGATTTTTTTGTTTGTATGTCAACTCTTTCATTCAACAAACATTTAGTGAGTGTTGTTTGACACTGTTCTCAGTGCTGGAGAATCAGAATTTAATCCCAGCCTGATATTCTCTCTCTGGCAACTTTCCATGTTCTTTCACCCCAATTTTCTACTCCAATAACAAGAGGGTGAAAAATGTAGAGCTTACAAAGTGAGTACGTGATAGTATGGAATGATATTTCTTATGCCTTGAAACTATATGTCTTATTATACCTTAATACATACAACATCTATGTGAGGCATCATATTGCCTTACTACAGATGAGGAAACTGAGGCACATGGAGTTTTAATAGCATATCTAAGTTAGCAAATGGCAGAGCTGGGGTTTGTGCCTAAGTTTGCATGACCAGGAGCTATGCTCTCTTAACCACTTTAGTCAGGAGAAAATGTCTGAGAGCCCCTAAATAGATGATTCACCATCCTGACATGTGAGAAAAATGGAAAGCCCAAACCTTTCTTCATTTCTGTGGTCACTAAAATGATCTTATCTTGCATTCATTCAGCATGAAAACTGAAAGTTAATTCAAAGTGCCATTGTATCAGTTCCCTAGTTCTCATCCATGAATATGCACTCATTAACATTTATGTAACTAGTCTCTCTTATTGCTGATGTGATCAGAATCAAAGGGTTAATGAACTAAGCCACCCTTGCTAAAAATAATCTTTGCAAAAACCACATGTGGTAATTCTAATGAGCTATTTTACAGTAAATGTACTTACAAAAAGCATGAAGGAAACAAAGAAATGGAGTTCTCGAAGTCAAATTAAAAATCAGTTTAGAAAAGCCAGTCTGGGTCCATTTAAAATACATTTTAATCCCACACTATTTTTTCACAAAAGATGCAGGGCAATTTGTGCGTGGATAGCCATTCTTTTTTTTTTTCCTCCTTTTTTAATGACAGGGTCTCACTCTGTCACCCAGGCTGGAGTGCAGTGGCGTTGTCACAGCTCACTGCAGCCTCAACCTCACTGGACCTAGGTGATCCTCCCACCTCAGCCTCCCTAGGAGCTGGGACCACAGACAAGCACCACCATTCCCGGCTAATTTTTTGAATTTTTTTGTAGGGATGGGACTTCACCACGTTGCCCAGACAGGTCTAGAACTCCTGGGTTCAAGCAATCTGCCCACCCTGGCATCCCAAAGTGCTGGGATTACAGGTGTGAGTTACTGCGCCTAGCCTGGATAGCTACTCTTAAACACCCATAGAGAAATTAGATGTAAACTTTAGTAAGGGGAAACTGAGTCACCAAAAGACTAAAATATATCTATTCTTCAGAATGAGAATTTAAATTGATAATAAATGAAAGCCAAAAATCCTACCTTGATGCCTATTTCTGTGAATTTCAAGTAGGTGTATTTATTTGCCTACTTGTTGACATAAATAGTTTAATATTGTTATTTTGAAATCCATAATATTTCATGTTATCTTTTCATAATTATAATCATATATTTTATAGCCTAGTGGGGAAATATAATAAACAATGCTCAAATGTGAAATGAAAAATATGAGATTCCAAATGAATCAAAGAATCTTTCAGCTCAGGAAAAATCTGTGTTCAGGGCAATCACAGCCTGGATCTCATAATGAGTTCTACTGTTAGGGGCAGCATTTGTGAAGACAGTGGACATATTATTAATGATAAACATAGAGGAATGCTTGGTCAATGGACTTCTCCAAATAATATATAGAGAAACAAAAAGCAAAGAAAAAAATAGGAGATCTAGGACCGCGCGCGGTGGCTCAAGCCTGTAATCCCAGCACTTTGGGAGGCCGAGATGGGCGGATCACGAGGTCAGGAGGTCGAGACCATCCTGGCTAACATGGTGAAACCCCGTCTCTACTAAAAAAAAATACAAAAAACTAGCCGGGCGAGGTGGCAGGCGCCTGTAGTCCCAGCTACTCGGGAGGCTGAGACAGGAGAATGGCGTGAACCTGGGAGGCGGAACTTGCAGTGAGCTGAGATCCGGCCACTGCACTCCAGCCTGGGCGACAGAGCGAGACTCCGTCTCAAAAAAAAATAAATAAATAAATAGGAGATCTACATCTTCACATTATTCCCACGGTAGCTTCTTATCAGGAGAGTGGCTAACTTAATGTCTCTCCCAGCACTCCTGCACCCAAAACAAAGTCATTTCAAAACTCAACAAAATAAAGTCATTCAGCTGCCACAGATGGATGAAGTCATCACCAAGAAGGCATTTTTAACAATGAAAAAATTTTTGCTTTTTAACAGGATTCTTCCTAGGCATTCATGTTTTAACTTTTTCTTTCTCCTTCACTCTTGTTCCCCTTCCTACACAGCCAATTTCATTCTCCAACTTATCAATTATTTTTGTACAGTGCCTCTCCTTTCATCCTTTTAGATATCCATTTACCGCCCTAATCAACATTTCATGACCTCAAAACTTTCTTGTTTTTTTTTTCTGTCCTGTCTTTTTTGCTGTTTTAGTTTCCTGTTTTCTCCGTGCCTAGCCCACATACTCTACTCTGTTCAAAACACTCGAAAGCCATCAGCAACACATCTATTTCCTCTCAATCTCTGGGATATTTGTCCTGAGGAGGCCATAGAACATTCGGATGGTCTTTTAAGATTTATTGGTAATGAAGAAAGGGATACTGGCCTGAGATAAGGTGTCTGAAGGTGTTCTGAACACGGAAATGTTCTCTATACATGAGATGAGTGTCTTTATTTTGCAGCACCAGATGTGTTTCAATTCAGAATGTCATATTAGATGGCAACCTGGACTGGGGCCTTCTTACTGATTTGGTGTCATGAGCCAGCCCTTTCCCTTCTCTGTGCCTCAATGTTTTCAGAAATGAGATGAGGGACCACTCAAGGTCTGGGAATTCTGAAGTAGAGGTAGGACAGGTGTTAAAAAAAAAAAAAAAAAAAAAAAAAAAAAAAGGGGGACTAGGGGGAAACAACGAATTCTTCTGAAAGCAGGACATATATTACCAAGGAGTTGAATGTATGAGGAGGTTCCGCAATCATTTTTAACTTCAGTTTGGGGCAAACAATTTGAGTGACATCTAGATTAACTGTGTATTTATTTTTTTTTTTTTTAGTTGATTTCTCTTATCTGGTGAGCACTGATAGGCAGTTACTAACATCAGAACCTTAAATCTCACTTAGTTTCAAAAGAACAGGACAATGATTGAGCAACCCTCTGGTAGCTAAAGGAGTATTTTGAGACCTGGCTAGTATTCTGAAGTTGATTAAACAGGCAAAGCCAACTGCACTTTCTTTTTCAGCAACCCAGTTGGAAAGCACAAAGGGTGACTGGAATAACTAAGAAACAGTGGGAAAGGAGAAGACAAGGGAGGGGTGATGGTAAGGAGGGAGAAGCAAATTGAAGAAAGAGAGAAAACAAAATAAAATACATTATAAAATGTTAAAATATCAAAGGAAATTACTTAAAAATCAAAATATTAAACAGTTCTTATGCATCAGAAACACAGCTGGTAGCATCTTTTCCTTCGGGTCTCAGCCAGTGGGCATGACTGTGTGGAACTGCTTTCGAATTCTCAGTATTGTTTAACATTGACCAATAGCTTCTGGGAAGGCTTAGAATACTTCAGGAGTCTTCCACAGAAGCAGCATTTAGGAATATTTTAATCTACCCGAAGGTTAAAAAAAAAATCAACAGAGAACAAGCTGAATTTTGGAGATTAGTAAATATACATTAAAATAATAGCAAGTGATAGTAGCATAGCTTCAAAGAGCATGCCGTTTTGAGTTGAGAAAAAATTAACTTGATCAGTGTCTGGAAGGGCATATTATATATCAGCATATTATCATTTGGTTGAGTTTCACTGGCAAGCAGAGAAATTTCCTCCTTCCCCCCTGTGAAGTGCTACTGTGGAGAGAAGCATTTTCAAGTTGGTCTTACTAAGAATCATCAGTGAACAATTTACTACTCCGAATCAATGGTTTCTAACAATGTTATATTATAACAGGAATGTCATCTCAGGGCACATACGTAGTATTCTTAACTGAAGGATAATCACACAAAGATAAATTTAGTCTTTTTCTGCATTGGAGTATAGAAATATACCAGCACTTAAAATCTCAGAGTGACTTAGAGAGGATGGGTGCTTTTCAAATGAAAGCAAATTTGCAGGATTTTTAAAATAACATTTTTCTCACCTTTAAAAAAGATAAACAGGTTATCCGAGTCCATCTTGAAGCAGAATTTCATGGCTACAAATCAATGTGTTTGTTGGTTTCTCATGACTTTTGGTTAGTCAAGTGAACCTCAAACTATTCTTGACTGGGAGCATAGTCTATGAAGTAAAAAGATTTGTAGGCCACATTTATCACTTTTTCTGAAAAATATTGATAAAAATACTAAAATATATAAAAATATATACTTAAATATATATATATACTTTAAAATAGTGAAATAATTTTGAAGAATGGTGTGCTTCTTAAAGTTTCATAAATGGACTTATAAATATATTAATGAATCAGAAATAGAAGTTTAGACAATTATATCCTGTATTGTCAACATAGACAATGGCATAAATTATAATAATACCATTTTGAGTAGACCTACAGAAATCCTTGGTTTTGTGGCTAAGAGTTTTTCATTGACCATCTCTTGGTAGTAATTGATTTCATGGTTTAAAAGTATGAATTAATTATACTGAAATCTTGTATAATCCAATGAGAGGAAACCAAGATTCAGAGTCGGAAGTCCCAAGTTCAAGACCTAGAAATACCCATGACTGAAAATATGATTCTAGGAAAGTCTTGTAAATGCATTGGGCCTCAATTTCCTTACCAATAATTGAGGATACTTACTTTATTGGTTAATGCAAAGATCAAGAAAGATAATATATTCAAAAAGTATTAATGCAAATGAACACACTAAGAAAATAACTATTATAATTACTAACAACAAGCAACAATTTATTTTATTTAGGAAAAATGATCAAAAGAACCTCTTGACCTTCCACCTTGTTGCAAAAATGCTTATTAGCATTGACGTCAAAATCTTTGGTAAAGATAAGAAAGAATCTAAGGAAAATTTTAAGTAATTGTTGCTTACTGTAAATTCTTTTTTCTTTAGAGAGATATTAACATAAATTATTTAATATGAAGAAGTATTTACAATTTGTTTTCTTTCCCCCAAAAAGAAAAAACAAAGTATTTAAAGAAAACATGTCACCATCTTTCCCTCGAAAGAATGACAAGATGTGAATAAAGTAGCATAATCAAACACTTTATTGTTTTGAAAAACATGGTACAATATGAGCATAGAGAGCTTCTTAGCAGCCCAGGTCACTTGTATTGTTTGAGGCTTTCTGATATAGTAGGAGAGCATAAACATGCCAAAATGGAGCCTCAAAATTTGTGATAAATTTTAGCTCTCTCTACATAGCAAAGTAATACTTTATGAGACACAAAAGTAATGTACTATGTGTATACATCCCTTTAGCACCCAGGATGACCACAAGATGCTGCTTAAATGATTCTGCAGCCTTCTTCCAACCCTCTCAACACCTGTAATAGTACAGCACTAAGCTTATTATTTTCATGATCCAGCAGCCAGATTCGAGTATGGAATATGTATTGGGTAGCTGAAAATCTGTTCCTCACAATGGATAACGATGTTGCTCTCAATAGTCTTATCCAGCAAGAATTTTCTACGTTCGCCAGAAAAATTCAGGACATGTGAGTAGCCTCCTAGATGTGCCTCTATTTTTATCAGCCTCTGCAAGGATGAAGCACTTCCTTTTATTTCAAATAGAGTGAACATTGAGTCACTTCCCTCATATATATATATTAAAGCTGAGAATAAACTAACGCAGCCTGTACCTTTGTCTTCTCTGTCCACATGAAACAACTTTCACACGGCCTTTTAACTACATTCCCTCAAACTCATATTCTTCGAAAAAGAATTTTCTCTCCATGGAATTATTCCTGTAAACTGGCATATGAGGAAGAAAAAAGGACTCAAAACACTAATATTCACATCCATTCTAACCAAGTCCAATGCCAAGAAATGCACGGAATCTTTAAAGGGACCTCCCACATTCTTGATAGGATGTTTTCTGTGCATGGTGATCCACAAATATTATCATTCCATGACAATGCAGTTTCATCAAGGTACGTCTCAATCCATGGGATACGAGTCCCACACAACAGACGGAGAATTTGGCGCAGCTCTGCGCACGCTGCGTGTGTTACTTACTGGTTATATTGCAGTGGCCACACTGAGTCCCGTATGGCGCCGTATTAACGAATGGCATGCAAGCACCTTCTGTTGAAACATCTGCGACAGGGAAATTGTAGGCATTTTTCCAGATAATTTTTGTGCTCTGGACCAAATTTTCATTAGGACTATAAACCTGGCAAGCAGTATTGTTGTGTATGATTTTTTAATAAACTGGGACATGCCTTTGTTAAAGGAGTGAGGAAAAGGGCTCTTCAGAGACTCCTTTCTATTATAAAAAGTTCAGAAAACATATGACAGCTCACAAAATAACATTTCCCAACTTTTTTTTAAAGTGCAAGGTTCCAGGCTTTCATAGACATATAAATAAAATTCACAGTTTTGGATGCAAACGCAAAAATGCAGATTTTCACATCTTGGGGTAAATGATTCCAACGGTGGCTTTTCTTAAGCACATGTTTGTTAAGAATGAATACAGCCAACAGAGATGTTTTTTAGTGTTTAATTTTTTATTCCGGCTGCCAAAAAATCCGTGTAAGAGTTTGTACTTGCTTTAAGAGACACTGTGTCTCAGAATCAGAAAAGAAAAACTGAAGAGTTTGGGCACATGCCTATTTGTACTCGTAAACAACGTGAACCCAACAACTAGCATTGTTCATTTTTCTCACTAGTTAAAATATGGGTTTGTCTATTTCTTTCCTCACTGCCAATATCACCCTACCACAGTAATGGAGACTAGAAAAACTCCCTTTTGCAGTTCTTTAATTCCCTGTGCCCTGCTACAAACACTAAGGCAAAACAAACATGCTTGGCAGTAAATATGTGCATTATCATTATGTAAATAGGCATGTTATCATTATACTTCGATGATGCTGTTCTTTGTAAAGGCTTTTTCCTTTTCCAAATATATTATCCAATTTAAGTTATAATGCATATTATACCACTGGGGCTGTATAAACACTCTAGATCAGAGAGAATTAGTAGACTGTATATAACAAAATGTTTACCACCTATGCATATGGTGCTTGATGCTAAGACTACCAAACAAACAGACTAATGCTGCTTCACATTGTTCAATTCCACCACAGCAGTGCACAGAAGCCTTTGAGATTAATATCCATCTTGCTGTTCAAATTGAGTACCACATTATGACATTTTATATTGACAACATTATAAGCTGAGATGATACATTTTAAGCTTGATGAGATGAATGATCTAGTACTAGCAGAAAATAGGCTGCATATCTGAACCTTATATGAACTAGGAACGACTCATGTCACAGTGTGTTTGGAAATGTTACAATGTTTGCATAAATCCATTGCTTATGCATAAGCACCAGGGAACTAGAATCCTGAGGCAGGCAGTAATCTGCAAAGTTCTTGTGGCGCTTGATAAGCATGCAAGATGCATCTTACATTCTCCTTGGTGAATTGCAAATGTTTATATAAGAAAGAGCATATAGCTGCATATCGTATGAAAAGATCAACGCAGATTTCTTCAGTAGGGATTGGAACAGAGCGTAAGAAAATGAAGGGCCTAGTACATAATTTACTCAGGCCCTTAAAAACAAGCAAGACTCACCTTAAAAAGTAGATTTTTGGTCTTATTATTTGTCTTCACATTCTGTAGTTGTCAAAATTATTGGACCTATCAACCATTTATTTTATTTTACCTATAAAGACATAGCAGCGTCCATAATTAAAGTGAAGATGATAGTGTTCCTTTGCTTCCATTACTTTCTCTTTCATGGAGCAAGTAAGCTGTTAGAGGTGAAACAACAAGACAATTATATTTATTCCGTTTGTTTGTTTAAATAATGTTGTCAGTGTTGTTTTTAAAGTCTCCTAAATGAGTATGATATTTGACACGTAGTTAAACTGATAAAAGCTCAAACTGCTTGAAGATTCAATTCTTTAAATTTAAAACTCATTAGCATTGGAATCTGATTTACAGGGTTTCAGAATAAATATATTAGGTGATGTTTTTATTTGTTCACCTCACCCTTTACAAACTATTTGTTCAGTGTAAAGCCTTTTTGTTTTTTAAAAGATGTTATTCAACTTTAGTTATCATGCATAGTATATCACTGGGGCTGGAAACAAACCTATAATGGCTTTGAGGGGTTTCAAATATTCAACATATATATCAGAACCTCTGCTTGACCTAAGAAAATATCATTTCTCCTTTATCATTGGATTCATAGTGGGTAAGATTTGAGAAGAGGAGCTGGTAGGCAGATCATGCATAAACACGAATGCAACGTGCTAGACATGATGTTTTGTTAGGCCTTCATTTGGGGATGACCACCCTCCTTCACTCCAGGCCTTTATATTTGTTGTCCCCACCCCTGCCCCTGAACCTGTTCTCTTCCTCTTTACCTGGCTCATTTCTAGTTGTGTTGGTCTGCTAGGGCTACCATAGAAAGTACCACAGACCAGATGGCTTAACCAACAGAAATTTATATTTATTTTTTTCACAGTTCTGGAGGCTGGAAGTCCAAGATCAAGGTGCTAACAGGATTGGTGTCTGACTAGGCCTCTCTTCCTGGCTTACAGATGACTACCTTCTTAGTTTGTCCTCATGTGCCCTTTCCTCTGTATGCACATGGCAGGAGGTGGGGAGGTAAGGAGTGAGACAGAGAGAGAGAGAGTGCAAGAGAGAGAGAGAGAGAGAGAGAGAGAGAGAGATAATGCAATTGACTTCCAGTGACTCTTCCTCTTAGAAGAATACCAGTCCTGTCAAATTAAGGTCTCACTCTTAGGACCTCATTTAACCTTTATTACCTTCTTAAAGACCCTACCTCCAAACACAGTCACATTGAGGGTTTTCAACATAAGAATTTTGGTAAAACATAATTCCAGTCATAACACTAGTCATGAGTCAGGTCACAGCTATGATTTGCTTTTCTCCTGGGAACTCTCCCTAACCTTAAAGTCTGGGTTAGGTGGCAGTTTTAAATTAAGCCACAGGACCAATGCCATTTTGCATGCCCCTAGTAGTAGGCCTGATATTTTTTCTATCTTATGATAATGGTGTATAGTTACGAGTTAGAATATTGTCTTGAAGTAGGCACCAAGTGAGTTAGACATGTGTGAACCAAAGCTCCAGGCCAGAGTATGAAAAATCAATGGGAGAGCCCCTCTGTGGGAGTAAACCTACTTTTTGGATTTGTGAAAATGCAAAATGAGGACTGGAAAACTTATAAGAGAGTTAGAATCTACAGGCAGTGGAGTAACAAAAGTTGAAAAAATGTTATCTTAGCAGCTCATACTTTTAGGCCTAATTGGCTTAATGAAAAAGAGACTTCGAAGTCTTATGGGTCAATGTGACTTAGACTGGGGGCAGACCTTAGGCAGTGCTGAAAACTGCCAGTCACTTGTCTACGCTCTATTTGAGATCCGCGAAGTCAGATGTGGACCTGTGTCCTACTTTCTTTCTGAGTCACCGATGTTTCATCCTTTCCTTGGAGGGAGAAGTGGGAACATGTTGTCCTCCGGTGGGTTCACAAACTTGAATGTATAATAAGGTAGTCATTGCCATTGGCTTCCTTTTCATTTTCAGAAATCCTATCTGGCCTCTGACAAGTCCCTTCAGAAGGGTGATAGCCACTCACATATTTTAGCTTCTCTGCAGGGTCCCTCTGAGGAGCCCTTACTGCCTCTTCCCATTTCATGGGATTAACTATGATTGAGATTGTATCAGTGCTGAACAAGCCTTGGGGACCTGATAGGGATTTGTCTAGATTAGTTAAGTTACATAAGAAGCTGAGAGAATCTCCATGCAGTAGAAACCTATTAAGAAATGGTTCTCCGCTCCAGGGCACATTTAACAATGTATGGAGAAATCTGGGCTTCACACTACTCAATGGTGGGCAGGGAGGGTAACACTGGCACCTAGTAGGCAGAGGCCAGAGATGCTGCGAGGCATCCTACAATGCACACAACAGCCCCCACAACAAAAGATTATCGAGCCCCAAATGTCAATAGGGCCAAGTTTGGAAAATCTGGTTGTAGAGGTTAAGAAAATGGGCTTTGGACTTAAACAGCTACCTAGATAATTTCCTGGGCCTAGCCAAGGTTAAATTCACCCAACTATAAAATGAGGATTAAAATATGCATTTCTTAGTTCTTTTATAAGGAGTAACTGAGATAATACATTTGTTGTCAGTTTAGCACAAACCAAGTGCTGGACAAACTCTAAAGTGCTTCATGCAGTGACTGACTCAGAAAGCATCAAATAAATGTAAGCAATAACTGCGATAGATTTCTAAATAAATGAACAAACTGTTGCAAATATATAGCATTCAGACTAGATTATGGATTCTGTGTGTTGCCTGTGCCTGTGTGTGTGTGAGTATTAGACTGGCAAATTATCTGTGATTGCTCCATTGTCCTGAGAAGTGAAACTATCCTATGATGCATAGGAGAAAGGAGTGCAAATCACCAGCCAGGAAAATCCCAGCTCTATCCAGCCTCACCTCTTGAGAGATCAGTGGGCTCTGGGGATAAGGGACAAGCAAGGGACAAGCAAGAGGACAAGAGGGCTCAGGCGGTGAAGAAAGAAAAGGAGTGGATGGAAAGACAGACGAAGCTGAGTAGGGAGGATGGCAGCTGAGAAACCTCCGTGAAGGTAGAGGCCCAGAAAGCCTGGCAGAAAGCAACACACATATGGGAGATTGAAGGAAGCAGGGTTGGAATTCTAAAGCTAATTTTTACCTATAGCTGCCACCTTGATATCATAAGAATCCAGCCTTCCCAACTAAAAAATAACTTATTTTCCTTTTGTGAAAACACATGGAACATAATAGGTCTTCAATCAAGACTCTACTGTAACTACCCTTAATCGAACTGTCAAAGTTTTTGCCAACATCAGCAAACTCTCTGCTATCTCTTCCACCTTTTGCCTCCTTCCTCCCAGAGGCAGCCAGCCAGCCCTCAGGCTGTGTGGACCAGAGGTGCCAGATGAACACGTTGGGGTGGAGCATTGTTCTGTTGGTGTGTGCAGGTCATTGCACACCGATTTATATCCAACACGAATTGACTCCTAGTGGGAATTTTGTTTTTAAATTACCAAATATGAGGACGTGAAATTTCTGAATAATCACTGAGTAACTGAACCTAGTATTGGAATTACTGAAAAACTGGAACATTCTTGATGTTAATTTTCTAATCAGTATGAGCATAAAATAACTAGCTTTTAAAGAGCCATCATATATCCATTTACCAAAACTTCACGTAAGAAAGAAATGATCTTCTCAGCCTTTTTTTTTTAACTCAAATTTATTTCTTTCACTGAGGAGCTCTTCCAGAAGTGAAGCTCTTGAAAGGAAGCAGAGCTCAATGGCAAACCCATAAGGCTCACAGGGCGCCTGCGTTTCCCTCTCACTCCTTTCAAGTGGAATGTAGTTTTCAAGAAAGGGGGAAAGAATACAAATGCTAGAGAAGCCTTTTATAAACAAGCCATTTAAACTTCAGAGACAATTAGCCCCCTGCCCATTTTAAACTTGTGGGTTTCATAGCCTCAGCTTTCTTGATAATTTACTTTGGAAATTCCCAGGCCTGTTAGGCTGGCCTGGGTGACTTCTGCCTTCACATGTGTGGCTGCTTGGAGACGTCCAGCTGCCATGGTCAGTTTGACGAAGTATACATAAGCTTTTGGCACCACATATTTGCAATATCATGGACGGTCAAGGAGGCGCCTGTTATAAAAATACACAGTGAAACACAACTGAAGGACTGCTCTTTCTCAAAGACGGACGTAATGCATTCCTTCTGTTTAGGCTCATTTTCCAGCCTTTCACATTCTTTGTGAACAAGAGTTATAAAACAACCCTGATGCAGGCCAATTATTTTTACTTTGAAGGCCATTAATCAAGATTGACTAAGAAAATGAAGACAGCTAAGCAAAATTTCATATGTGACTAGAGTGAGATTAAAATAAAACCAGATGGGATGGACAGAGACACTAAGCATTTTTTTTTTTAATTTTTGGACTCGTGTAATAAATGTCTTTTACAAATTACAGCACTCTTATTTTCTTACAGTAAATCAAATCAGGCCATAATGTACAAGTGGTCTCATTGCTGAAATGTCAAAAATAGAACCTGCCTTGTTCTTGTAGAGTAATTCTTCAAATCTAAACCAGCAGTGCAGGCTAACAGTCTATAAACCATCTACCTGTGTACAATCAGAACTGTACCTGATGGATGTGCTTCTCATGGTCTCAGAGCAAACCACACAGTGAATTCTCAGAAATCTCATCATGAAATGATTAGAGTTTTGAATCAGAGTTCTCAAGTAGTCCAACGCCCTTAAGTTAAGAAAAGGTGAGTTCAAGACCTGTTAAATATTTCAGATTCTCGGTCGTGAAAATGACTAAGGGAGGCCGCAAATTCTATCTACTTAAAGACTTTAAAATTGTTTTCCCTCAAATCATCAGGATCCGATATTACTAGTAGATATACTATTTTTGTCACATAAATACACATTTTTGAATAGAATAGTAAGAGATGTGTGTTTAAAAAATAAAATGAAGTTTTTCCTTCTGAATTTCTTCATCTTTTTTTCCCCCAATTTTGCAAGGGTCTGTCTCCCATGCTTCAAACAGCAGAAGTATCTTCCTGCAGTGAGAAAATGACTGAAAATAACCAGCTGTTTCAGGATCTCTGTCAAAACACACACAATAATCCCAAAGAATTCTTCTCCATTTAGCACTGTCAGGTTAAAAAGTCGGCTTAGGAAATGAGACTAAACTTTCTTTTCATAACACTCAATGAACCATTTCCACAATATATTTAGAGAGGACATATGCATTTCTTAAAGCAGATTTAAAATAATCTGGAAAGAAATTGAAGTAAATTTTCAACTATAGTAAATTTTCTTAACTCTTCAGATGCTCCCTTTTCAAGATGAAGGCAATTTTGAGTTTACAAAGAACATTGCTTTTAAAAATTATTTTACTGAAAAAAAAACCAGTCAACCCATGAGAATAAAGGGGAGCCACCATTCCTTTTCTATCCCTCCAAATAAGCGCAAAACATTTCGTAAAATTCCTCAGAAAAAAACATGTAACTGACTAGACATAGTTATACCTTATTTAATGCATTAAATTGTGATTCTCAAAAGCCACATTCACTTTGTGTTTTTTTTTTTTTAAGTGGACTTGTCATTTATTTGCTTTCTATTTAAAGTCTTCTGGTGAATCCTTCTGTAAAGTTTCTTGTTGACATGTGGAGGCTAACATCACGGAATATTGCTGAATTAAATTGAATTGACGTAAATCAACTTCTGAAAGGTATTATTTTTAAAAGTTTAGATTTTTATGTGGATTTCTTGATTAGTGACTCTACAAGTCATACTAACTCTCCCCAACATGCTTGATTTGTAAATCCAGGAGTAAAGGACTCTATACGTTGATGTGTCTCTAACTCATGCAGAATATTACCAGAGACATTTTCTGCCTTGATCTCAAACAGCATACCAAATCCAAATTCCGTGTCTTTTGGGGTTCAAAACAAGCTACTTTTCTCAATGTCCAAATATCTGTCAATTGCAACTTCATCCTCCAAACCTAAATCTCAAAATCCCTAAATTTTAACATCTTAGATGCTCTTGAAAAATCTCAAACACCCATGCCACATTCAATCACTAGTCTTCCAGCCACCAAGAGCTATCTGTCAGTCAGACTATGCAGTCAAGACTTCCCAAGAGTCCAATACAAAGGAACTGACCATCTGGGAAAATGTGCCCAGGGGATGGTGCCGTTACTAAGTTATCAGCCTTTTAAACAAAGAGGGGAAAATCAGGCTAAAAGCATAAGAAATGGAGCAAAATGCATAAATTTAACACAGCCAAAAGAGAACTCGTTAATTTTCCCCCACTTCCCTCTTAGTGTTTGCCATCTTCCACTTTCATAATTCATGCTCAGACCAAAAAATCTGGGAATTGTTCTGTATTCTACTCTTTCCTTACCCCCATGTAATCCACCCGTAAATGCTACAAACTCTGCCTTCAAAACACATCCCCATTCTCAAACACTTGTTTACTATCACTATTAAAATTTTAGTCAAGTCTCTCACATCAGCAATCTCTTCCCTAAACTATCATCACAGATTCCCCCACAATGTACCTGCCTCATTTTGGCCCTATAATCAATTCTCAAGGCAGAGTGATCTTTTAAAAACAGAAATTAGGTCTTATCTTACACTCCTCTTGAAAACTTTCCAGTTGTTTTACTTCCTAAATAGAGGAACATTCTACCTTATTACAATGCCAACACCTTACTCATTACAGTGGCCTGTACAAACTTACCTCGTCTGGCCTCTACCTACCTTTCAGATATTGCCTCCTTCTGCTTTTCCTGTGGTTTACCATATTCAAGCCCACTGACCCTCTCTCATTACTGGATTAAGCCAGGTTCGTTTCTGTTTTGAGACCAATGTACTAGATGTTCTCTATACCTAAAATATTCTTTTCCCAATAATTTGGGAAATGCTGTAGCTGTCTATCTTTTATCATTCAAATGTCTGTTTGAATGTTATCTCCTCAGAAGAGCCACTCTAACACTCTGCTTAAATTTTCCCCCAGTCACTCTCTGTCACAGTACCTTATTTTGATTCTCTACTTATTTTCTTATGGATATATTCATTTATTTGATCAATGTCTATCTATCAACAATAGGATGTAAGCTTCATCAGGCCAGGGTCCTTGTCTCTCTTGCTAACTGCCATAAATCTATCATTAGATTGAGTGTGGCCTTTAATAGGAATGAGTTTGTCAAATAAATAAAGGAAGGAAAAGGGGGGAAAAAAGAGAAACTAAGAACACATAAAAAGGGAAGTAGAAACAAAATGAGTAGAGATAGAGCTGATGCCTCTTTCAGAATCCAAGCCCATAAATGTGGGGTCTATTCTGTGGCTTTTCCTCTATGTGGGCAGAGTTGGTTTTGAAACGGACAAAGTCAGTGACAATCAATTATCCATGAGAATGCCTTTTCAAACCCTTCCCCTTTTGACATTTCTGCCTCCATTCACGTGACCCTTTCTCTCAGTTCTCTATGCTTTCTGAGCTGGACCACCTTGTTCTGATCTTGACTATTCCCAGTCCATCCAGTGCACTGGTGCCAAATTAATCTTACTAAAAACAGTATGCATGATGTCACCTTCCAGCTCAAAACACTCTTCAAGTGGTTCTCATTATCTAAGGGTAAAGGTCAAACATTTTAGCTTAGCACACAAGACCACAGGAGTGCTCCCAGACAACCCTCCCAGCCTTATCTCCCCTGGCTCCTCAACAGGAACCCAGTCCTAGTGAAACTGGGGACTCCTTAGCCCCTTGAACGCATGTTGTCCACTCCCCATCTTGCCCGTGGAACTTAGGATGATGAAAATCTTCTCCTCTTCTATTCAGCTTTTAACCAGCAATCATGGTCCAGACAGAATCCCAAAGGAACTTTTAAAAAAATCCTAAAATGCTTATTATTCTTTATTGTAGCTTTGGCCATTATCACACATTACTTCTAAATGATCATTATTTTCTCCTTAAGTTTTGTTTCCTTGAAGGCTGGAAATATATTTTTGTATTTTTTCTCACTCCTCTCAACTCAAACCTAGAAAATAGATTTTTCTTTACTTTATCCCCTTCCTCAGACTCAAACTTTGACATGTTACTGAAAAACTTACAGAGACTGTATTTACTAACCTGGAAGGAGGGATGATAATGGTAGGTTTGCAGATTTGCTACAAGAATTAAATGAGATAATGCATGTAATAAGTTTAGCACAGTGCTTGGCATTTAAAAAGCGACGTTCATTTCTGATTATATTCATCTATTGCATATATTATACTATATTCATCTATTGCAATGAAGTAGGTTAACAAATCGATCGATAAATTAATCAAATAATCTATTTAGAAACTGTAAAACACTGCTGGTTATGATATGGATTTATTTATACTGTAAGTACAACTCTCCAAAACATACATATAGTAAACACAAGTTAAGCTTTTTTAAAAGGATATGACTTCTGATTTTCAGTACCATCACTATAACCTGTAACCTGACCCAGTAATTCTTAACCTCTTGTAAAACTGAAACCCCTTTAAAAATCGTATTAAAGCCCTTGGATCTCTCCCTAGAAAAACACATATACATTAAAAAATGTATGTATAACTCTGGAGAGCTTCATTGTCCCTTCTAGCCTATGCATGAATTTCTGGCAATCTATTCAAACTTTATCAAGCCATAAAGCCCAGTGTTCAGAAACCCAGTGTCAAGACTGTTCACTCTGTCCGTTCCTGGCTCTTTGACAATACTACATTGATTACCAAACACCAATCTCCAGCAGAAGGCATGAACTCACTTTTTTAAAAAAGGCAAATTAAATGAAGTAAAAGAAAACCAAAAACCAAAGTAATGAAGAAATATGTTTCTTTCAACACTTTTGTAACAAGTGCAACAGGCTGCTTTCACGTTGGATTTCAAAAACACGGACCACTAATTTTTGGCTATTTCTTTTCTACAAATGAGATAGAAATTACAATATTATGAGAAATCCCAAGTTCACCTTCAGATCTGGGGTTTTAGTTTGCAGAAACAAAGAAAGAACAGAAAGACCTTTCTTTCTTTTCTTTTTTCTTTCTTTCTTTCTTTCTTTCTTTCTTTCTTTCTTTCTTTCTTTCTTTCTTTCTTTCTTTCTTTCTTTCTTTCCTTTCTTTCTTTCTTTCTTTCTTTCTTTTTCTTTCTTTCCTTCCTTCCTTCCTTCCTTCTTTCTTTCTTTCTCTTTCTTTCTTTCTTTCCTTTCTTTCTTTCTTTCTTGTTTCTCTCTTTCTTTTTCTCTTTCTCTTTCTTTTCCTTCCTTCCTACCTGCTTTAAAGTTATTGAATACATGCTTGGTGCCATGTAGTTTGCTAAAAAATAGGCAGATAGTAATGAGCAACAGTTTCTGCCCTAACAAATCTTCCAGTCTCTTGAAAAATACAACATCACTAATTACTTATATGAATGGATAAGTGGTAACAAGATAATATGTACCAACAATTATATGTACCAATAACATAATATGTACTAACAAGGACAATTGTTGGATGTTATAAGAGTATACAACTGGAGAAGAAAAGTTCCCCTATGGATCAGAGGAAGTTTCTTGGAGAAAGACGCATTTTTACTGAGATCTGAAGACTGGCTAGGAGTCAACCAGATGAAATATGCGGAATGAGGGGATTGGTATGGTGTGATAGGAGAGTAACCAAGGCAGGAAAGAATATCCTAGGAACTCAAAGAACAACATCGCTGTTGGAAGGTGAAAGAACTATGGAAAGCATTGTAAGTTATATATTTGTTAGGAATACCTCTGATTTCAAGTCATAGGTAACAGTGGCTTTAAAATATGGGTTGAATTTTTCTTATATAATAGAAATTTTAGAGATAAGCAATTACCCACACTGCTTCAGCTATCCATTGATATCACCAGTGACCCAGATTTCTTCTGCTCTTCCTCCTTTCATGATGAGTGCATTTTCTTTCATTCTCATGCTTGCCATTTCATGGTTATAAGATGGCTGCTGAAGCTCCAGGCATCACCACCATATTCAAGGCAGGGAATAATGAAGGAAAAGTGGCAGCACCAGCTACATCTCTCAGGCCGTCATGGGGAAAGTTGACTGAAGAAGCAAAGATGATATGTGGTGATAGAAAGATATTAATCTTGTAAAAATGCCTGAGACATGAAGAGATGATGGTAGTAGAGAGGGGAAGAAGAGGGACTCAGGAAACAGAAGGTTTAGGATAACTAACTAGTCATAGGATTGTTATGTATAGAAAATGCAGTCATGTGTGTGAGTGCACTTTAAAACTATAAACTTTTATATGAAATTCATGCATTTTAAGGTCAGAATTTGACAAGTTTGCTATTAAGATACACGTTGTCCTTGAATTTAAAACTCCTCTTTCATTGGAACTCTTGAAAGAAATAAAATGCGGTTGATTCATTTCATAAAATAAAGGTATGTTCTGATCCTTTTTCCTTAAAAAAGTCAAAATTTCACTTCCCAGTGAGGTAGAAAAGACAAAAAACATACCCAGACCAACTGTATTTGCTCCCTCCAGCTTAATAAAATAATTGAACTTATGTGCTTATACCAAGGAAAACCCAACTGCAGCAGATAAAAGGATAGCTTTAAAGACACAAGGAAAAGCTCCAGTCTGCCTTCAGTAAGGTGAATCCTTCCACAGAAAAAAAGGTGGTGATGGAGGGTGGGCGGCACTAAACCCACATCCTAATATGAATCTCATAAAAAATTAGAATTTCTCATTTTTCTATAACCGCTACTATTAGAATTCATTCCCAGGCTGAGATATTCTTTTTATTTCAACTCTCACATTAACAGTCCAAGAATAAACCCTTGATTAAAGAAAAAGGATTACAGTGAAAGGGTTGAAATAAGCTTAATTATAGAGGTGTGATTAATGCCACAGTGATAGACTCCCAGGTAATGATTTTTAAAATTTTATAGGAAATGTTTAACAAGATGATTGCCTGACTATAAAATTCTCTGTATAAGAAAATAGTCCTTGAAAGCAGCATTGGGCCCTATTGCACTAATACATTTATGAATGGCAACATTTCTTTTATAGTTGTGATGAATGCTAAAGTAGAAACTTTATTATAATGATTTTGGACCCAGAACTGTGAAAATAGAGGGCAGAATATGAACATTTTACCAGATCAATCAATTTTCATTTAAAATTCTACTTATTGTGTATGGTATCAAACTATGAAAATGTGACATTTCAAACTAGTGATTTCTATCCTACCAAAATTGCAGTACTTATTTGGGTTTTGAAGTAGATAGGATCAGTGTTAGAGACAGCATGGTGTAGCCAAAAAAAAAAAAAAAAAAAAAAAAGAAGGAAAGAAAAGAAAAGAAAAGAAAAAAAACCAGATTGAAATACCTGTGTTGTAGTTTCTTCTTTTATTTAGTCATTCAATCTACGAGCATTTGTACAAGGCCTAATAATTGTAAGACACTGAAATAGAAAGACCCCAGATGTTTCTAGGTATTCTTCTTGAGAAATGCTCAGGCTCCACAGGGTAGGAACACAGAGGCAGACACATAATTGAAACATCATAAACAGTATGACCTTGTGTTCATTTTCAATGAAAGCATATAAGTTTATGGGAACATAGAGGAGAGAAATTCATCTCAAGAGGGTGTGGGTTAAAAAGGGGCTTAGGGGCCGGGCATGGTGGCTCACACTTGTAATCCCAGCACTTTGGGAGGCTGAGGTGGGCAGATCATGAGGCCAGGAGTTCGAGACGAGCCTGACCAACATGGTGAAACCCCGTCTCTACTAAAAATACAAAAATTAGCTGGCGTAGTGGCGCATGCCTGTAGTCCCAGCTACTCGGTAGGCTGAGGCAGGGGAGTCGCTTGAACCTGGAAGACGGAAGTTGCAGATGAGTCAATATCGGGCCACTGCACTCCAGCCTGGCGACAGAGCGAGACTCAGTCTCAAAAAAAAAAAGGTGAGTGCGGGGAGGGGGCAGGGTGCGGCGCTAAGGAAAGCTTCCAGTAAGCACGAGCACATGAATTAGGACTTGAAGTCTTCTCTTACACAGGGGACTGAGCCAGTTCAAGGGGGCCAAAAACATTAGGAAATGGTGCCCCTTTTAAGGAGCTCAAGCAATGGACATTTTCAGAGTTCAAAAGTGGCAAGACACGAGACAAGACAACGTTGATCAACTTTGGTTAACTTCAGGAGAGAAAAAAATCATGCTGGAAGCGTATAGGATGGCTCGTAGAGAGTCTTACAGCCCTGTGCTCTCTTACAGAGCTTGGACTTAATCCTGAAGACAACAATGAACCATCTGGAAGATGCTATGCTTATATTTATATTTGAAATCATTTATGTGGATTACTCTACAAAGAGCAGATTTAAAGGAGAACATTAGGAGCCTCCTGGCAATGGGCTGAGAGAAAGAGGCTGGAGAAGAGCTAGGGAGTATTGGGACGTTAAATTTGCAAAAATAGAAAGGAATCAAGGATATGGGTTAGAGGACACGCCAAGACTGCCCCCAAGAATAACGAAAACAAAGCTGGTGTGATGGGGAAGGGAATGAGTGCTCAGACATGTGGAGTTTTAGGCACATATGGATTTCCAGGTAGAAATGACAGAAGAAAACTGCATACACAAGTCAGCAACCCAGGGAGGATTCTGGCTGAAGAGAGTCACTAGAAGTTACCAGTATGCAGCATAACTGCATTAAAAGGGCATTCGGCTGCTGAAAGTTTGCTTGTTAATAACACCACTCAGGGAGAGCTGTGGCATGAAAGGAGCACGAGGCCTTTACTGTACTGTGAGATTCCTTGAAGATCAAATGAGAGCCTCTGTGAAACAAGAATATAGAAATATGACACGGTTATTATTTGAACTTGACTCAAATGCTTAAATGATATACCTTAAGAAACAAATCATAAAGCTGTAATCATAACAACAAAAACAAAATTCATCTGTTGATGTCGAATCACTGCAATGGTATATGGGGGTGAAGCATTTCGGAGGCGATTAGGTCATGAGGGTAGAACTGTCATGAATGGGATTCACGCCCTTATGGAACAGGTCCCAGAGAGCTGCCTTGCATCTTACAACATATGAGAGCACAGGGAGAAGGTCCCATCTATAAATAAGGAAACAGGCCCACACCTTGACCTCGGACATCCTAGCCACTGGAGCGGTGAGACATGAATTTCTGTTGTTTATATGCCACCTAGTCTATGGTATTTTGTTATAGCAGCCTAGATGAACTAAGACACTCATTTACCAGAATAGTTTTATAGGTGTGAGATAGAGAGACATTAGGAGGAGCAGAAAATGTTGCTATGAGAATTTTATAACTCCACTGAAAATCTATCCAGATTAAATTATTGGGAAGAAATTGATGAAGGAAACAATACCTAATATTGGAAAAATGATTTCAACTTTTCTAAGGTTTCAGGTTTCATTTATTCCTTATATTTTCCTGTATGTACATTTAAGAACAAGTCAAATTAATTAGAACAACACTCTTTGAGGTTAAAATACCCAAGCCTTTCCTCAGGAGAAATTAGTACTTAAGAATTCGAGGACACTATAGGATTTAAAGAACTGGCGGGGGATTAAAAGCTCACACTATTTTGGTAACCAAGTCCAGTGAATTTTGAAACTAATTATTGGGCTTTCATTACATCAGAAGTAGATAGTAGATAAGATCATTTTATTTGTTTCTGTCTTCAGTATTAAATTTTAACTCCATCTTCTCTTCTTCTCAGTAAATGATCCAAAATCATCTTGCTGCTTTCCCAGAAATAATCTTAAAGTCAGTGCTCAGTACTGAGACAGTGATTTCAGTAGAACTGTGCTTCACTTAAAGAAAAAAGAGGAATTAGATGAATTGTATTCATTTAGTATGTACAGACTTCAGGTCCTTTTTTCCAATAGAGCAGAGAAAGATACAACACTCCCTTGGGTCTTGTTGAAACCCAACAAGAAGAAAATGCTAATTTGGTACGGTATTGCATTAATAAAAGATATCATGCTGGTTTTAATATAGTTAGGGTTAACGTTAAAAACCAGCAGAAAAGTATGGTGTTTGGAATCAATTGTAAGATCCTGTTGCAAGCTAGGTAACAACTTTGAACCTTCACTGTAAAGTGAACACAATGACACCTCCCTAGTACTACTTAAGAGATGAATTAGATAATGCATATAATGGGCTTGGTACAGGAGCTGGTAATTGTTTCTTAATAAATTAATAGACACTCTTATTGCTAATAATAACAAACATTATTTTCATAAATAAAATCACTTTTATAATTTTCTCATATAAGATGACCTTTACAAATAAAATCACTTTTATAATTTTCTCATATAAGATGACCACCTTTGCAATTCAGAGTTTATTTTGACTGCCCAGCATGTAAACACTTGT